>NC_091123.1:30288817-30888817 GCF_040183065.1 Periplaneta americana | reverse complement strand
CTCTTGTTATTCTTGCTGTTCCTCTTGTTATTCTTGCTATTCCTCTTGTTATTCTTGCTGTTCCTCCTGTTATTCTTGCCGTTCCTCTTGTTATTCTTGCTGTTCCTCTTGTTCCTCTTGCCGTTCCTCTTGTTATTCTTGCTGTTCCTCTTGTTATTCTTGCCGTTCCCCTTGTTATTCTTGCTATTGCTCTTGTTATTCTTGCTATTCCTCTTGTTATTCTTGCTATTCCTCTTGTTATTCTTGCCGTACCTCTTGTTATTCTTGCCGTACCTCTTGTTATTCTTGCTATTTCTCTTGTTATTCTTGCTGCTCCCTTTGTTATTCTTGCCGTTCCTCTTGTTATTCTTGCTGCTCCCCTTGTTATTCTTGCTATTCCTCTTGTTATTCTTGCTGCTCCCCTTGTTATTCTTGCCGTTCCTCTTGTTATTCTTGCTATTCCTCTAGTTGTTCTTGCCGTTCCTCTTGTTATTCTTGCTACTCTTGTTATTCTTGCTGCTCCCCTTGTTATTCTTGCCGTTCCTCTTGTTATTCTTGCTATTCCTCTAGTTGTTCTTGCCGTTCCTCTTGTTATTCTTGCTATTCTTCTTGTTATTCTTGCTATTCCTCTTGTTATTCTTGCTATTCCTCTTGTTATTCTTGCTATTCCTCTTATTCTGGCTGTTTCTCTTGTTCTTCTTGTTTTTTCTCTTATTTTTGCTGCTCCGCTTTTTGTTACTTCTCATGTGCTTACTGTTCTTCTGGTTGTTCTTACTGTTCCTATTATTATTGCTGTTTTTCTTATTCTTGCTGCTATTCTTGTTGCTCTTGCTGTATCTCTTGCTCTTGCTGCTCCTCATGGTTTTTTTCTCTTTCCTCTTATCCTAGCTGCATCATTTATTATTCTTGCTGTTCCTCTTTTCTTCTTGCTCTTTCTCTTGTTCTTCTTGCTGTTCCTTATTATTGTTGCACTTCTTGTTCTTGCAATTTCTCTCAGTGTTGCTACTATTTTCCGTGTTCTTACAAATCTTGTTCTTGCTGCTCTTCTTCTTGTTTCTAGTGTTCTTATTGTTTCTCTTGCCATTTGTATTAATGTTTTGTTCTGTTCTTGTACATTCTTATTCTTGTTGCTAATTTCTTCTTTGATCTTATTGTTAAACCTGTTTTTCTTTCATTTTGTTCTCCCTCTCCCAGTTATTTTTCTTCTTGTTACGCATGTCTCTCTTCTTTTTTGTTACTTCTCTTCTGCACTAATTTTACCTTAATTTCTGATCAGGTTACTATTGTTCATTTTTATCTTCATATTTCTCTAGCCATTGTATATTTAGACTCTACGTTTTATAACCAACATCACGTCTTTCATCTGCTCGAAAGGGGATCATTTCGCATAATTTGGAATAATGAAATTTATATTTGATAACTCATGGCGACGAAGTCTTCAGAAGTCAGCAACAGAATGACCAGAAGAACTGAAAGATAAAGGCACGGCAGTAAATGTAGCAAAGAGGAAAGTGACGCAAATATGTAGCTCTGAGGAACAAATGGGAAGTCTGCATATGAGTGCAATGGAACAAGACTGGAAGAGTTTAGTTCCTAAGAGTAGGCTACCTGGGCACAGTGGTAACATAAGAGGGGAAAACTGCGAAGAAAGTAACAGTGAGTAAAGAAAATGAGACGCATTTATTATCAACTCAAACAATCTTTGGGAAAGCGGAATAGAAGCCGAAAACCAAGTTCCAGATATAGGGTAAACTGGGGTCAATGACGGAAGTAGCCACGAGTGGGGCTACTTCCGTCATTGACTTCTAGCAGAATGTGGTGCCCCCAAGTGGCGAGGTAACACGTTAAAGTACAGAGTGTCCAACATGCCCTACTGTCCAACAGACCCTAGTTTACCCTATAACTCAGTTCTTGAGAGATCGTCAGAGATCGACAAGTTAGCCGAATCAAGGCTACTCAAATGAAGTGTATGAGGAGAATGCCCGGCAAAACCAGAAGAGACCAGATTTGCAATGAGATCTCGGGCAGCAAACAGTGGAGCTGGAACTGGCGACGAGGCAACTAAGATAGTTCAGGCGTGTATTTCGAATGGATGAAGAAAGAATCCCGGAAAAGATTGATGGAAGTTAAGTCGGAGGGAAGAAGATCGAGATGGAGGTCCAGGAAGACATAACTTAGCTCAATAATGTAGAAGACATGGGCAAACGAAGGAGAAAGACTATGGTAGAGATGAAAAGGGCAGCAATAGAAAGGAAAAATTAGACCGCGTGGACGAAGAATAAATTTATAGTTTTAAATTAAATATTTTAGTAAATAAGGAAAGCACATTAGAGATTATACAAAGTTTCACGAAAATTTGAAATAAATATTGAATCACACACTGGTTTTCTTTGCGTGGTTCTGTAATGTAGAATTTGACAAGCTTCTAATTACGAGATGTCGCGGTTCAGAAGAGTTTGAGAACGCTGGAAAAGATGTCTACATGACGTTTACTGAACAAAGTAATGAATTCCGTCATTATGAACAGCTGAGGGACAAGCATGCAAATGAGTGTGCCTATACACGGCTCAACCTAACGTTCTAACTTTGAAACTGAAAGTCTCGCATCTTTCTGATCCGCCCAGCAGCCTTAAATCACAAGCGTCCAATGCAAGAGGAACTATAATTAGTGCTACTAAATTAAAAAGCTTCCTTAACTGTTCTATAAAGGGCACTTCATAGAGAAAAGACAGCCCAGTATCGGTTAAATTAAAGTATTAACGGGTATTTCACACACGCGGATAGACGGAAATGAAGTAATACATTACTTAAGGGGTTAAATACATCTTCTACCATTAACAATTTATACGTTTTATAAATGTTATTTCTCCATATCCTTAAACCCCGTTTAAATTACATTTTATAGGATGAATGCCTGAAAATAAATCTGCTCTTCAATCTAAAAGAAAAAAAAATATTTTTCCTGTATAATAAGTTTTTTTTAATGTTGTACGGATGCCAAGTCTGGTCTCTGACAGAGCAACAGAAAAACCTGCTTCGTGTGTACCAGAGGAAAATGGAAAGAAAAGTCCTCCAGCTGAGACTGCAAGACAGGATAAGGAACACCGACATCTGAATAAGAAGCGGTATGCAGAATGCAGTGAGTCTGGCGCTACGTCTCAAATGGAAATGGGCGGACACGTGAGCAGGATGGACTGCAGCAGGTGGACGTATGCCTCGACCATGTGGGACCCACGCATTGGGAAGAGAAGCAGAAGACGTCCAAGGACAAGGTGGTCGGACGTGTTCCGGAGATGGATAGTTTGATTCCGTGTATAGTTGGTACAGTTCATATATTTAGTTAGTATAATTTTTATGTTCAATTGTATGGTTTTGTGTGTTTTAGTTTGAATAGTTTGATTCCGTGTATAGTTGGTATAGTCCATGTATTTACTTAGTAAAATTTTGTGTTCAATTGTATCGTTTTTGTGCGTTTAGTTTATATAGTGTGTGTGTTTAGGCTGTACAATTTATGTGTGCAATTTGTATAGGTTTTTGTGTATTTAGTTTGTGTGTGAGTTAAGACTATGTATGTGTTCAGTTTGTGTAATTTTTTCTTTTTTATCGTGTGTTTATTGTGGACAGTTGTGTTCAGATTATAATTTATATGTTTAGTTTGCATAGTTCTTTTGTGGATGTTTAGTTTGCATAATTTATGTGTTTAGTCTGTATAGTTTTTCGTGTTTAGTTGGTATAATTTGTTTATGTGTTTAGTTTGTAAGTATAGTGTAAGCTCTCTTGGACTGGCTCCCCAAGTGTAGTAAATCTTCAGCTCACCCTACACTCCTGTAGGAGGCCATTGCCCTCATGGGATTTCAGGCTTTTCGTATTTCGTAATAAGTTTTTAGAATTTTAACTTAAAAAAATTTCAGATTTTTACCAAACTGATCTCCAAAAAATTACTGCGACGTAACAACAAAATGTGAATTTGTAGAGTCGTCATGAACTGAACAACGCATACGCCCTCTGTCGGTTTAATAAAGTCTCTAAGGAAAATATGACATTAGAGAAAACCGTTTGTTTTGGTGTATCATACAACCTCCCGGAGTTTGTCGGTTTAATTATATTTTACTCTGTATACTAAGTCATAAATAAAGAATGAAATACTCAGGGTTACTAAGGAAAACTTATTACAGAACTACAGATCCAACGGAAGAAGAATTAGTTGAAGATTGTAGCGTAAATATCCACACAGTTTTAAATTAGCCTATAGCCTAATGCATACATGGGCACAATTTTCGGTTACGTGAGGCACTCGATTTGAAATAGTTTGTTTACTAGGAGAGGAGACTACAGAGTAGGATAGGAAATATAAACTGCTGTGACCTGCGTCACCTTATCGTAATCGCTAAGGCGGTCAGTGGCGAATTATTAGGAAAGCGCTTGGTTAACGAGAGAGACTCGAAAACTTTTATTCAATTTAACAAATTAATTCGGCAGCTTTAATCATAAACCTCTTTACTATTTCTCCATCATTGAATTGATTTAAGTCACAGGCGAGAAATTGCGTAACTAGCCAATAATATTCCATCACGTTGTCTACGTTTATTTTCTTGAATATTCTGCCCTAATTTCAGAAAATCATATTTCGTTTTCTATGCACATTTGATATATATATATTTTTTATAAATTTCTTGGAAATAATACGTACAAACAACATTTAATTCCTCGTACCTTTTAATGCAGCGTGTTTATGGTATAATGTATTTAGTATACTATGCAAATGTTAAGATCATAAATTTTCTTCGGAATAGAACGAAAAATAACATTTAATTTGTCTTACCTTCTAATTCAGCATGTTATTTATGACATAAGTAGTAATGTCGTTGTATATTAAATTTATTAATGCTTAATAGGATTTGCGGGCATAACATACATCGTTTGTTCTCCCCTTCTAAACAGCAAAAAAACTCTTCCTCCCATTTCTCATGAAATAACAGTTTTCTAACGCGTACACACTGCTTTGATAATGCCATTATGCCACCACTGATATTGCTAATGAAACTCATATAGAACATGCCCACGCCTAGGAGCTACGTGAGGGAGGTAAGGGGTCTGTGAAGATGATGTCACTCAGAGCGATAAGCTCTGTGAAGGTCAGTAAGGCACATATTCTCAATTGAGGCACGATGCCCAAGTATGGCCTAATGCATGATGATAATAAATTACCTATTTTTGAAAACAAACAGGTTTTGAAATTTATTGAGAAATTAGCTTACAAAAGACGACCTGCATCCTTTATCTGTAGATGATGAGCAAGGGCATTGTAAGTTTTCCCTGATGTCTCAAGACTCTTCTGCTCCCTACAGGCGAGGTACTAAGCCTCACAGACACTCCACTCAGCAGAAATATAGGTGCTAATAAGATATTGGAACCCTCAGTTAAGACGTCCTTACTCTTGTTTACAAAACGCTGCTTTCAGGAGCTCACATTCAAGTTATTTCCGCTTGGAGCTACTATTTTCCACTCGAGAACTTCATTATGATCCGCGGTTCAGTTGCTTCGAAGGGGGGTTTAAGATCGGGACGATCGCTTTCCTGGAAACCTGCCCTCTTCATTAACCCTTCGTCTTGTACATCACAGCGCTCGCAACAATCAAAGTGTCGCTAATTCCACTTGGATACGAGCCTCTTGACGACGGGGATGGTGACGTATAGGAAATCCATCACTTCTGTGACTTTAATAGTAGGTACTCCGTTGATATAGGTTACACTTCTGAGACCTCCCTTCTACATAAGAGGACAGAAAAGTATTTTAAACAGGCTTTTGATAAACGAAGTGAACCTTACAACCATGCTGATCATGTGATAATAGAACGGTAATAAGATGAAATCTAATAATGGAATCTATATACTGAAAAACTCTACATAGCTTAGTAGGCAAGGCGCTGGTTTACGACTATCTCCAGTCTGGGTTCAAATCTAGGCGATAGTAGAGTTACATTTTTGGTGGACAAAGGCAAGGTTGAGGTTCTGCCTTCCCCCCCCCCCTCTTCATTTCACCAACACTTTTTTCACAATTTCCCTTTCGTTATCATCCCCGTTTCGAAAAATAGGGCAACACTTGTGTTTGTACGACGTAGAAATCGATTTTTCGCCATGAAATTTTATCTATTTAGCTAGCTAGCTAGTAAACAAAGTACAAATTAAAATTATAAAAAACAAAAATGTTTCTAGCCACTACCGTAAGAGCCAGGCTCGTGTACGGTGTGATCTTAGCCAATAATATAACATTTACAAGGACAGTTTACTAAATACAGTAATTAACTTAATTCAAACCAATAAATAACACACAAGAGCAAAAAAAAGAAGAAATAAAAAAAGAAAGAAAATACACATTTAATATAAATTGACAATCACACAGAAGCCAGTGACATTCAATAAAAAAAAAACATAGATATAGTCGACAGAAATAAAAGGTAAAAAATACACACATTTGTTAATACTATATCTCATGAATAATTTTATAAATTTCTTTTTTAAAAGCTTCAATTTTAAAATATTTTAAATTTGGAAAATGGTTTGTAATTTTATTATAAAGTCTTACGCCGAAACTAGCACCATGTTTAAGAACTGCACTTATATGATATTTAGGCTCAATTAATGGGAAAGTAGACTATTGTCTTCGAGTACGATATTCATGTCGATTAGATTTATGTTTTATTTGATTTCTGTGGCAGTAAGTTAGTAAACTATATTTATAAATTTCTTCAATAGTTAATACTTATATTATTCTTAATGCCTCTTTAGTGATAAAATTTTGAAGTATTAGAAATTTATAAATTGTCTTTCTTATGCTTGTACACATAAAATCAATTTGTTTATACCAACGTAAATGCTGATATATAATAATTCCTAATGATACTGCGGCAATGATGGGGGGTTCTAGACGACTCATATCTGTAAAAGAGGCATAGAAACACCTATGTTCTTCTCCTCTTGACGAGGGGGATCATGACGATTCAGGTGGACCTCTGAGGCACGGCAGACGACCACCAGAGGTATGGTATGCGGATTTCATGGCTTAAGAGAAATGAGTGGTGTGGCGGATGGAGGGGACTGCTTAGCCCGGTAGCAACATTGGCACGCGATTCAATTCATAACGTTGCACAAAAAGCCTACTTGGACTCAAGTACCTAGGGATACTCCATTGCTCGATAAGCAGCTCTATACCTTTCTACCTCTACTAACACAGTGAATAATTAATAAGCTCGAAGTCATTCCAAATGAGAGAGAATGCAATGGGTGACCATTCGGAAGGACAGGCTTGGCTATTTCCACTACTTGTAAAGTAACTTATATAAAAACTGAAACAGCTTCGAAGGTCTCGATCTACCTTCGTCTTCTAATTAGCAGAAGTGTGAGATCCCATTCCTACGCTCCGGGAAATTGTGTCGGTGTCTGTGTGTAATGGAACAGATTATAAAGAAGAACCAGATGGAGGAATTACTAAGCCTGGAGAACAACATGAGCTATGATACAGGCCAAACTTCTTATTGAAGAACCAAAACTTAATTTAACATCTCTTACGTTTGGAAAATAGAACCTTAAAATGGGTAAACGGACTTCTGGCCAGACACTGCCATCTGAATAAGCATCTACATATTTCAGCCTCACTGATGAACTAACTTGTGGGATAGATGTTGAGTTATCACTTCACATTTTGCTGGATTGTCCAGGTCTAAGCAACATCAGTCATAGGTACCTCGGGTAAAACATGTTTCTCGAAAAATTTCAGTAAATAAAATCCAGCAGCATTGCAAAGTTGGTCAGCCACTGCGGTCTCCTGAGTTGATTTCTGGTTTATGGGGCGCACAATGGGCCTAAGTGATCGTGCAGCTATCTACGCCCGTAATGAGAAAGAAGAAGAACAACAACAAGAAGAAGAAGAAGAAGAAAAGGGAGATCCAATTCGTTGTAATTACAAATGTGACTATTCTGCTCAGATAATTCTATTAGAGAATCCATTCTAAAATTTTCCGATATTTAGCTAACAAAGGCGATATTCGGGCAAGCCTATAATTCAATAACCCCATTCTCCTTCAGTTAACCCTGAAATTGGTGGAATTCCATTTCTCATACCAATTTCTGAATCAGCAGAGAAAACAATTAACGTAGTAACCATAGTAGGCCTACATTAAATTTGTTACATTTTATTCTGAAATTTGGTCTTAAAATAAAATATATTATTTTACCAATTCCTTTTCTGTTATTTTATTAAACAAGTGAACGCGATTTTTAATTGGTTATTTTACGACGCTTTATCAACTGCTAGGATTATCTAGCGTCTGAATGAGATGAAGGTGATAATGCCAGCGAAATGAGTACAGGGTTCAGTGCCAAAAGTTAAGTTTCCCAGCATTTTCTCTTAATGGGTTGAGGGGAAACTCCGGAAAAAACTTCATCCAGGTAACTTGTCCCAACCAGGATGTGAACCCTGGTCCGCTCGTTTCGCGGTCAGGCATGTTAAACGTTATTCCAGAGCGATGGACTAAAAACACAATTTAAACTGGTGTATCCTATGATACTTTGTCAATTACAAAGTTAATTTCAACCCTAATGAATGAAGTGCAGTATGTGAGTATTCCTTTATTACATTTCATCTCGTGGTATGTTCTAGTCAATCTCGCATATTTAGTTTATCGAATTACATTGGTTACAGACATTAGCTTTTTCTTTTCTTATCGTACTTCACTTGTTCCGTTTTATTTTCCCTTAAAGATCCTATTGTAATTGTTTCATTCTATTGTAACTCCACACATATTGGCCCTTTTACTTACATTATTTCGGGTCCTGTTGTCAGTCGAAGGTAAATCCCAACAAAACCTTAAGCAACATCAATCTTCTTGAACTCTCGTTTGTTTTCCGTCATGGAATGAGCCACTCTAACGAACAATTTATTTATTTATTTTTATTTATTTATTTAACTAGCTAGCTAGCTAGTGAGTACAAATTAAAATTATAAAACAAAAGTGTTTCTATCCACTACCGTAAGAGCCAGGTTCGTGTACGGTGTGGTCTTAGCCAATAATATAACATAAAATTTACAAAGACAGTTTACTAAATACAGTAAGTAACTTTATTCAAACCAATAAATAACACAGAAGAGCAAAAAAAAAAAAAGAAGAAAAGAGAAAAAAAAAACACATTTAATATAAATTGTCAATCGGACAGAAGCCAGTGATATTCAATAAAAACATGAATATAGCCGACAGAAATAAAAAGGTAAAAAATACACACATTTGTTAATATTATATATCATGGATAATTTTATAAATGTCTTTTTTAAAAGCTTCAATTTTAAAATATTTCAAACTTGGAAAATGGTTTGTAATTTTATTATAAAGTATTGGGCCGAAACTAGCACCATGTTTAAGAGCTGCACTTGTATGACATTTGGGCTCAATTAATGGCAAAGTAAACTTTTGTCTTCGAGTACGACATTCATATCGATTAAATGTATGTTTTATTTGATTTCTGTGGTATTAAGTTAGTAAACTATGTTTATAAATTTCTTCAATAGTTAATATTTTAAAATGGATTTGAGGGAGGTGGGATATGATGATAGAGAATGGATTAATCTTGCTCAGGACAGGGACCAATGGCGGGCTTATGTGAGGGCGGCAATGAACCTCCGGGTTCCTTAAAAGCCAGTAAGTAAGTAAGTAAGTAAGTAAGTAAGTAAGTAAGTAAGTAAGTAAGTAAGCAAGGAAGTAAGTACGTAATTAAGTAAGTAAGTAAGTTGTTGTGCAATCCATATTTTTGGTTAGACAAATTTGTATTAATCTTCTGTGTAATAAAATTAATGGATTAAGTACAGATGATGCTACTCCACCCCAATTTATTATACCATATTGTATTAATGATTTTACTAAAGCTAAAAATACTATTCTCAATGCCTCTTGTAATTCTTCCAGAAAGACAAGAAATAGATGGCATCCTGATTTCTCACTCCAGAAACAAATGCTAAAGATATTAAATAGCATTAAAATAGACCCTTCCTTCCTCCCATTAATATGAAATTACGGTTTTCTATGAAAATAATGGTCCGTAATACATTTGCATGCGTGGATAATGACCGTGGACACAAACCAACAAGCCCTGTTGATTATTCTATGAATAACAGCGCAGTTGTCGTGATGCGTTTCATGTTTGACATCACATCGGCTGCATGTCTACATTAAACACACCATAATGCAATCAATTATGAAGACAGCTCAGCGTCTGTTGCTATGGCCACTGCGCTGCATCACATCGATGTACTGCGTGAATAGGCAAGCAGGTCAATATCTGAGTCTTTGGCGCTCACATTACATTTCAGTCTTTCTTTTTAAGTTTATTCATACACGCCATTATCTGGTCATACCGTGTGTTTTTATGATATTTGGGTGTATCAGAAGGCCGTTTTTACTACTGTTGACTTCCTGTTTCTATTGTGTTATAGGTCGCTTGCGTTCACATAACTGATTTTAGATTTTGAATAATGTTTATTATATTGATGATTGAGGCGGTGATGAATCATGGTATGCAAATTTACAATCCGGCATTTACCTTTTTTTTAAGATTTATTTTAGGTCGCATAACTGCTGGGTCTTTTTGCGACCAAAATATTCATATACAGAACAATACAAGACAAGCAGTGATGATTACAAACAAGGTACACAATATATTACAATGTATCTAGAGGTAAAAAATTAAATAAATAAACAAAAAATTAATAAACAGAGTATACGAACAGTATAAATTTTACAATTAAATCATATTATACAAGGAAATTTCTTTAAAGAATTGAATTACTTGTAGAAGAACATCTGTATTGTTGAGTGCTGTAGATATATCATTTGGTATGTTATACTTTATCCTTGAAGTGTGGTATTTACCTTTGTGACTGAGAGAAACCATGAAAAAACAAGTCAGATTGGTCGGCCACGGGGTTTGAACCCGGGACCTCCCAAATGCGAATCTAAAATGTTACCGTCCAAGCCAACTCACTCGGTTTTCAGTAATTTCTGTACAATTTCTATCTTTTAAAAATGATTTTTTTTATATATCCATCATAATAAAATTGGCATTCCTTGTAATGCAACGAAATCATCATGATGACGGTTGAGGATGGTAAAGCAGATTGTGATGACGCGACGCTAAAGATGAAGAAGAAGAAGAAGAAGAAGAAGAAGAAGAAGAAGATGATGATGATTAAGTCACTGGTAAGTTATTATTAGTGCTGATGTTACTAGTGGTAGTGGTAACAGGGTTAGAGATAATAGTAGGCAGGCTATTGCGGTGACTCCGATCGAAATAATTTTTCTTAGTATACTATTTAAGGACGTTGTACCAATGCTAGGTTTGGATTAGCTATTTAAGAGTACTGTGAAAAATACTAGGAACAATATTGTTTTATATTGTATACCTGTAATACTAATCAGGCTATGTAACATGATACATAGTTCCGATTTTTGCCACCATTGGCTTCGGATTAACATCGCTTCAATAGTCTCTCCTACGTATACATTCAGTTGGAGGTCTTTCTATGTTATATGTCTATGGTTCTGATGGTGATATTAATGGAGTGATTGTTGTGCTTACGGTGATGGTGGCACTAGTGAAGTTGCTAGATGTGAATTGGTGGTGGTGAGACTGGTTTTAGTCAAGAGAATGGAAATAATTAAGATCATAATGGTGATGATTGTGAACCTGGTGATGAAAATGATTCATTTCTTATTCATAGTTTTCTGCCCAAGGGCTAGTTTTTCACTGTAAACTCAGCATTTTCCAATCAGTGATTACTTACGGCATTAGAGAACCCGGAGGTTCATTGCCGCCCTCACATAAGCCCGCCATCGGTCCGTATCCTGAGCAAAATTAATCCCGTCCCTAGCATCAAATCCCACCTCCCTCAAATCCATTTTAGTATTATCCTCCCATCTACGTCTCGCCCTCCCCAAAAGGTCTTTTTCCCTCCGGCCTCCCAACTAACATTGTATATGGATTTCTGGATTCGTCCATACGTGCTACATGCCCTCCCCATTTCAAACGTCTCGATTTAATGTTTCTAATTGTATTAGGTGAAGAATATAATTCGTGCAGTTCTGCGTTGTGTAACTTTCTCCATTCTCCTGAAACGTCATCTCTCTTAGCCCTAAATATTTTCCTAAGCACCTTATTCTCAAACACCCTTAACCTCTGTTCCTCTCTCAAAGTGAGAGTCCAAGTTTCACAACCGGTAATATAACTGTTTTATAAATACTAACTTAGAGGTTTTTTGAGAGTAGACTGGATGACAAAAGCTTCTCAACCGAATAATAACAGGCATTTGCCATATTTATTCTGCGTTTAATTTCCTTCCGAATGTCATTTATATTTGTTATTGTTGCTCCAAAATATTTCAAAGGATAAATTTCCAATTTTTATATTTTCATTTTGTATTATGTTCTGATCCCGAGATATAATCTTTTCGGGACTTACTTCCAAACCTACTTTTTTACTTGCTTGAAGTAAAATTTCCGCGTTTTCCCTAATATTTTGTGGGATTTTCTCCTAACATATTCACGTCATCCGCATAGACAAGCAGCTGATGTAACCCGTTCAATTTCAAACCCCCTCTGATATCCTGGACTTTCGTAATGGCATATTCCAAAGAAAAATTAAAAATAAAAGGTGATAGTGCATCTCCATGCTTTAGACCACAGTGAATTCGAAAAGAATCCGACAGAAACTGGCCTTATACGGACTCTGCTGTACGTTTCACTGAGAGACATTTCAATTAATGGAACTAGTTTGCTGGAAATACCAAATTCTATAAGAATATTATATGAAACTTCTCTCTTAACCGAGTCATATGCTTTTTTGAAATCTATGAATAATCGATGTACTGTTCAATGATTATGGTAACGAAAATGTTTACTATCGTGGTGGTTGCCATGGTGATGACGACCCCTGGTAAGTGTGTTACAAGAACGTCAGTTCGTCACGCGGTGGTACAACCCGTCTCTAACCCGGAACCGACGCTTTCAGCGGAGGAAGAGGCGATGATATGACAAATCTGTTCACGTGAGAAAGCCACCGGACCGCGTCGCATTTAACTTGCTGGGTACACAGACAATCGCGATATTAGCCTGGTGACCGCAGATTTCCTTTGTTGCAAGAACCATTTCTAAATTAGACTACTCAAGTGGAACTCGTTCTCAGGTTGTCAATAGGTGTGTATTCGCCAGTCAGATGCATCTCAATTCGCCAATTCGTTCACGTTCAAGCTGTTTTCAAAAGGTGACTCAAACTCTGGCTTTGAATTATGCAACCCACACGCAAATGTAAATCAAGACCCGATGTAGGATCTCTGTTCCTGCACAACTGAAGAACTCGCTATACATAATGCACTATATTATTCAAATGAATGACGATATAATAATTTCTTATTTTTATTTTATTTTAGCTTTCGTTACCATAGTGATAGACTTGATATGATGTTTCTTGCTTACTGAATCTACAAGCACATATTATATCAAATACCTTACTATAATAATACCGGACAACTGTATACTAGTAGCATTGGCGTGAGTGCGAAATATCGTGGACCTGACATCTAGCGGAGGGGGATGGAATTACGTCTACATATACAGATATTAACATAGCGGGATTCGGACTATTGTTTAAAACGTGAGTTACTAATGTGGAATAATATATGAAACACTTAAGAAATGTTGAATAGTATTTAATGTAAAATTATTACCTTATATCAGAGCTGCATATTATGAGAATATTGCATACTTCATATTACTTTCTGTAATTATTAATTGTTACATATTTTTTCTTTGCTTTAGTGAGACAAAATCAGTTCTGACATTAGGAATGAATTTAAAATAATGCTTTATATACCCATTGCTGACAACTGCAAAAATAAAAATGGTAGTATTCTGATGCTTGTAATAATTATTATTAAAGGCATGTAGACAACAATAAAACTTAATTTGCTAAAACCTTAAAATTTCCAATATATTTTAACTTCTATTCATTTATTAGGTCTAAATAAGAAAGCTAATTTTTATTGTTCTATCAACACAGAGACAAAGCCATTAGGCCTAATAACGAATTTTGTTGACTTACGTTTTGTGAACTGTCGGAAATCGAAAATACGATTTGGAGCAATTTGTAATGCTGCAATTGTCACAATTATAAACAGAACACATACACCCTGACATTTTAACACAGTACTAATTAATAAAACTATTAACTAGCCCAGCAACAATATACATTGCAGTTGATTACAGCTTGTTTCGCGAGTATCTCCACACCGGCAGGTAGGTAGCAGCACCACCGTCGTTCGCACGCAAAACTGCTAGCTGTCCGGTATTATTATAGTAAGGTATTTGCTTATATATATCTACTGTATACTGTCTAAAACTATTTTGTCCCTGCAAGTTAGTGTAGCTCTTATTTCCGGTAATTAAAGCATGATCTTCATATAAGATGGTACATTTTCTCATATGTATCTAGGCCTAAACTCTCCAAAAAACTGTCAATTAACAAATTTGGAACCCATATCATAATCAATTTATAAAATTCTAATAACTTCATATGCCTTTAGCATGTGAGATTTGTTTCAATTGTTTTTTTTTTTTTTTTTTTTTTAATTTCTGCTCTATTTAACATCGAGTTTCAAGGAGCCGTGGAAAAAATATCACAAAATTAAATAACATTGTTGATATACCGTACTTATTATGAAAGGAAAAATAAAGGATACATTTTACAATGTTATTTAATTAATTCCTCTCAAGTTATAGAGAAGATGAAATAGCTATTCGTGCAATTCAATGTATATTTAGTCCTTTAACTTTTTCTTCTTATAGCATTTTCCTCTCAATAGAGAAGCCAGTAGTTCTATTTACAAATAACTGATTTCCCATATTAAATCCCTTTGTACAGTATACTGTATCTATAAGTAATAGCCTATACAGGGTGGAAGTGAAACAGCCTTGCAGATTTTCAGAGCGAATAGCTCATGTTGCATGTAACAAAAACTGTAATATCATATTGGTGGGAAGTTAATAGTTTTTCAGATAGCGAGATGGTATTTGGCGAGATGAGGCCGAGGATTCGCCATAGATTACCTGGTATTCACCTTACGGTTGAGGAAAACCTCGGAAAAACCCACCAGGTAATCAGTCCAAGCGGGGATCGAACCCGCACCCGAGCGCAACTTCAGACCGGCAGGCAAGCGCCTTAACCGACTGAGCCAGGCCGGTGTCACCGTGTATTTAATCACAAAACGTAATACAGGTTTTCTATTCATTTCAGTGTGCTCTATCGTCCCTTTCAACTTCAAGGTTATTTCACTTTCTGTATACTGTAAGATTCTTGGCCAGCGCGTTCCCAGACTTCGCTCAGGTATGTTATTTGTCTTTAGGACTATCTCAAATAGAAACATTTAAGTAAATTGTGTATGTGTGTAATGTCTACCCATTTTACATGCGTGATTCGGGTTCCGCAAACTGCGGATAGGTGGCAGGACTGTGACCCATTTTTAACTTGCACACCACTTCGGTGCACCACGTTATGCATGATGTGTCTGTGAAGAGTTACGTCGTGTACTAGGGTGAGTGTATATGTAAGTGTTCGTGTAAGTTGATGGGTGTGGATAATGATGATGAAGGGAAGGAAGAGAGAAGGGGAAACCCGGTGCCGGCACGTAGCATACTCCTGTCGAATAGCACTAAGGGGGTCGCTTGGCTTCACGTCCCCATTCAACGGACGAATCACTATCAACAATAAAGATTCAATTCTGTATGTATGTATGTATGTATGTATGTATGTATGTATGTATGTATGTATGTATGTATGTATGTATTTATTCACACTGCAAAGGGTATATACCCGGTGGCAGTGGTAACTAATTACACTCAATAAAGACAATAATAAACATAATTAATAAAAATACAATTAATAATAATACTAATAATTAATACTAATAATAATTTATAATAATAATAATAATAATAATAATAATAACAACAGGGAACATCCTAAATTAAATGAAGCACGATCACTTAAAATAACATTTAAAGTAAATCTAATTTGTATCTTAACCCTAAGTTCGAACTAAAACCCACGAATACATAGATACAATACTCAACATTCTAGCAGATTTACTCCTAGTATCAGTCCACAGCGAAGAGGTAATATTGAAATGGAATTTCTGGAAGAGAGCACTGCGACCTTACACGATTTATTACACTAACCCTCGAACTAGGCGTATTCCCAAATTCATACCGGCTGACTACGCTAAGGTTCGCTGCGTACCCAGGTTTGGAGCAAGCAATCCCACTTGTTTCTAGGACAGCTCTCTCCGTGCGTTGCCAACCGGAGTTCGGGAAATGATACAGCATGATGAAGAAATGAAGAAATGTTGACGAAAGGATGTAGATGCCTAATATAGCGAAACGGGAGAAACCTAGAAAATTCCTAACTGCGACCTTGTCCGCCAGAAGTGTTACTATGGGTTTTTTCAATGAAAAACCCCAGAGTCGAACGGGACTCGAACCCAGACGGCCTACGTGACAGAATGAAGGTCTGACCACTCAGCCACACGTAATGTTTCTTGCCAACGTTAGTAATATTGCTACTGTTGAGGTTATAAAGTACTTTGATTTCATTTCCATGTGTTATAAACGGTCAAGTCTCCCTCAATAGGTCCTATATTTCAATTATAGGCCTAATTCGTAGATTACACTTTTTACAAGGCTCTCAAGGTAGACGCAGAGGTATGGGAAGCGTGGGGTCCGATCCATCTTCCAGGATAACGTTGATTCAGATGTAACGCTATTAAGAACAAGTTTAGTAGATTCTTAGTGAAACGCTGCCGGGTATGGTTTTATAACGTGTTGCGTTTAACACTTTTTATCTCTGCTCAAAATGTCACGAACTTATCCGAACACCCTGTATGTATTTTTGTCAATTACACTGAACAACAAGAATTTTACTCCGACTTAAAACAATGTGTCCCTTATGGTTTGATGCGCGCTGAATCCGAAAATGCATCTCTTTTCTTCGTATCACGTAAGGCTTTTAAGATAATTATTATGGTTTCACTTTTCGATAAGCGCTCCCCCGGGAAACATCTGTCGCGGGTTGGAGGCATAAACCAAAACAAAAGCTAATGCATTTTATGAGTTTATGACTTATTTCCGGTTTCTTAAGGTTGTTGGCATGTTCTCTTGTACTTCTAATAAATAAACAGATATTGGTCCCTTCTATTAAGTAAATTTCATAACAGTTGAGGTCTATGTAATGAACAGAGAAGGGTGTGATGTTCAGTATTTAAAAGAAAAGGTTGCCAATTTAAGTGAAGGCAAATTAAAAAAAAGGCATTTTCATCGGTCCACAAATTCACAAAGTTATGGCTGACCCTTTGTTTGAGGAAAAACTTTCCGTTACAGAAAGAAGCATGGCGCGCTTTCAAAGACGTTTGTCAAATTCCCTTGGAAATTCTAGGGCAGACAACTATATAGAACTTGTTGTGAAAATCATGTTAAGTGCATATGACAAAATGGAGTGTAATATGTGTCTCAAAATACACTTTTTACATTCTCATTTGGATTTCTTTCCTCATAACTTTGGAGCGGTAAGCGACGAGCATGGGGAAAGATTTCATCAAGAAATATCTGAAATGTGAAGGCGATATATTTTTATTGGTTTATTTTACGACGCTGTATCAACATCTAGGTTATTTAGCGTCTGAATGAAATGAAGGTGATAATGCCGGTGAAATGAGTCCGGGGTCCGGCACCGAAAGTTACGCAGCATTTGCTCGTATTGGGTTGAGGGAAAACCCCGGAAAAATCTCAACCAGGTAACTTGCCCTGACCAGGATTCGAACCCAGGCCACCTGGTTTCGCGGCCAGACGCGCTGACCGTTATTCCAGAGGTGTGGACGTGAAGGCGATATAAAGGAAGATCATCATGCAGCATGCTTGTAGACTATTGTTGGTTCCTTGTAAAATATAGTAATTATAAACAGAAATCATCCAGAAAATTATTTTAATTATTGTAAGTCCAAATTTCGAGATTTTTCTCAGTATACGCATGAAATATTTTTATTGCTGTTTTGTTTTAAACCATATAACATCATTTTTGGACCCAGTACATATTTTTCAAGTGTAATGAAGAATTTTCAATCCCTAGTCTGTTGTAATTTTATCAGTAGCAGTGAAAAATTAAAAACAAAAATAAGTTTTGTCATAAAATGGTACGTGATGGGGAAATTTGTATTTTAAATTCAGATTTAGAGCACACATATTAGTAATATTCACCTATTTTTATTTCAGAGCAAGACAAAAAGTAAAAATTTGTTGTTCAGTGTTATTGGAGACGCTCTCCTGTACTTCCAGAATCTACTAACCTCAAATTAGATTGTACAGGGACATCATTTTATTTTTACTAACATTTTTAATATTAACCTGTCTATACCTTTAGAGAACCGGAAACAGCGCTTGCTCCCCCCTCCAAGACTGGAGCTCGATGATACTGGCGTAAAACACAAATCACTCTACTAGGTATAGGAAGGAAGAAAAGTAGTTCATCCATTTACGTAAACTAGGAAATATAGCGATTTTGAGTTTTATAATTTTCATTAGGTTTTTCTTTAATCAAAGTACAGTACTGTATTAAGAATAAGTGTTTTTACTCACGAAGTGAGTTATCCATGCGAACGTATTCATTATGCAGTGTATATTATACTGTCTACAGCACATTAGCGTACAATATAGAGAAAGAAGTTAAATTGAAAAATAATCATAATATGAATATTTAAACACAATTTTGAAAATGGTGGCCGTTCATTTCGATACAGGCTTCAGTTCTTTTGTGCATATTATCGCACTATAGACTATTGCATCTAATTCCAATTGCCAGTTTCGTCCTTCGTACTAGTAACTCATGTTGAAATAATTCTGTACCTACTCTACGTACTGTAAATTCAATCTTCACTTCTGCCCGACCCGAAAATATAAAATTACTCAGACATGCTATCTACTGTCCGTCCAAGTGGTTATGCCGCAGGATTGTAGAAAGGGAGGAAATCACGTGACAGTTAATTACTTAACGAGGCCCTTTTATTTAAGTTAAATTAAACAGCTGTATAATATTACGTAAACTTCCAATTCCTAAGAGAAATTAATGTTTTCAGAAAAGAGCTAAGACAGCCCAGCTATTACAGAGGGGCGAGCAGAAGCAGGTGGGGGAAATCGGGGTGCGACGTAGGCAAACGAACAGTACCTGTGCGAAAATATGATTCAATATTGAAAGCTCTTTCGTCACTGGAAAACGCGAACATATTTCTGGAAGGTACTATACTCAGTAACTCAGTACTGCTTACTATCTGCGGTCTTGGTTCTGTGTGGAGTTGGAACTTCCTTAGTAGAAGGGGTGGGAGTGAAGTACATTCAAAAACTCAGGTAGAATAAAAATTGAAGTAAAAATAAAATGATGTCCCTGTATAAAATAGCTTTATTGAATGAAGTTAGAAAACTATCAACTATTTAACATCGTAAATGGGTTACATTAATTAAAATAAGTATATATTTAATTACTATGAAAGCCTATAAGGTGCCTAGTGGAGTAGAGTTTATGTTGTGTTAGACGTATCGAATGCAGATTCGCTATAAAGCCAGAAACATGAGTGTCTGGTGCATGATACGGACGTACCACCATGGCGTGCATTAGCCGTCTGCCATGCTTATGTATTATCGCTTGAAAAATATAAAATTCTCCATTACTCCTATTCTATCGTTATTTACAGTATTCCAATCTCTTGAATAAAGGCGGAATTTACATTCCGATAGAGTGGAGCACCGGCTGATGTAACTCATCCCTACGGTAAGCGCATTACGATGTAGTGCACTTTACGGAGGTTATTGTGTATTTTTCAATTCCCAGACAAAGGGCAGGAACAAAAGGTCTTTCTGTGTGTATCGCTACAGCGCCATTCCTGGAATATTGGTTTTGGAGAAGTACTACTCCACAGAATGCACACAGTCGCTGGCATTTACAATAAGTATTAAGTAACAAACCAATGGACCCCAAAAGTCGGGACCAGAAAGAATAGCTGCAAACTAGAGCTGACCAGAGCTTCAGTTCAAATCATTAGCTTCCACATTCTATACGGGGAAGAAATTCTGTTTCCGTGGGGACGGACTTTCTTTGCTTTAATATCAGTTATAAAACACAGAAACAAATTTTCGCAGTATTTTCTCAACTGTTCATGCAGTAATTTATTGGAGAATCAAATACTGTCATCATGTTGGGATCCTTACGCTACATGTTGGGATCCTTACGCTGCATGTTGGGATCCTTACAGATTAGAACATATTAAGACACTGGAAAAGATTAAAAAACGGGCTCTTAAGTGTTGTCGGAAAAATTCACCATTAAAATGGGACACACTCACGGACAGGAGAACGCGAATTCGATTATGCGCACTGTTCAAAACATACAGAGGTGAGCCTGCCTGGAGAGAAATAAAAAATAGGTTGCAGCCGCCAAATTACTCTTCAAGGAACGACCACTCATATAAATTGAGGGAAAGAAGGCAGAGGACGGACACTGGAAAGTTTTCTTTTCTCAATCGTACTATCAGGGACTGGAATGCTTTACCTGCAGAGTTACCAACAACCAAAAATGCATTTAAAAATAGGCTTAAGGACCTTACTAATAGACGGTAATTATACACAGTATTTAAAAGGTGTAAATGATATGTTGTTATTGAAGTGTTGTATCAGTGAAGAAGTATGTCGTGTCAGTGAAGTGTGCTGTGTAAGTGAAACGTGTTCCTGTCAGTGAAGCTTTATAATTTATAGTGGCAGTGCAAAGAATTTGAACAGTGAAATGTTTTTGAAGTGTTAGTGAAATCAGGATAGAATCAGTGAAATGTGTCGTAGTTCCAGTGCAGTGAGTGAGTTGACAGCGAAATGAGTGTAATGTTGAAAGGTACTTGTGCAGATATGAACATATACTCGTGGGTTTTAGTTCGATCTTAGTTTTAAGATACAAATTAGAATATTTCAAATGTTATTTTAAGTGATCGTTTCATTTAATTTAGTATATTCCCTGTTGTTGTTATTATTATTATTATTATTATTATTATTATTATTATTATTAATTATTAGTATTATTATTAATTGTATTTTTAATTACTAAGTTTATTATTGTCATTATTGAGTGTAATTAGTTACCACTGCCACAGGGTATATACCCATTGCAGTGTGAATAAATACATACATACATCATCGTCAGCCGCTACCCTGTTTGATTTCAGAAGATCATTTCATATTGAAGGAAAATGTCTCCACTGTTTTTTGCTCCTGGGTAAGTTATAAACCGGCGAAGTACCTAGAAACCAAGACTACTGTAAGTAGAAATAACTAGATGTAGCTAGAGCGCATAGAACCCAAAAGCAGGGACCTAAAATATTGAACATGTTGAGTAATTTACCGTACTTATCTGCGAATCACAAACAAACAGAATAAAAGACCTAATGTTACTTGTGATAGGCCTATTAAAGATACGCTTTTTTGTTAAGTATACAGGGTGTTTCAGAAATACTTTGACAAACTTTGAGGGCATGTTTATCACACCAAAACAAGCAAAAAAGTTCATATAAACATATGTCCGAATATCCTTAGTTTTTTAGTTATTAATGAAAGAACATAATGAAACATCTGTTAGATATTGTCAGCTTGGTAACAAGTGTTGCAACTTTAATCAATTCAGAATCTCATAACAATGAAAGTTTACGTTCAACGCGTTTCGAGGTACAATCCAACAACTTAACTTAAGATTGTAACCGATAATAATAGTCGATCAGTCCTAGTGAAATGGAGGAGTGCACGAGAGGGGAATAAACCATTTGATTTTCGAATACGGATGAGCCAATGGGAACAGTAGACAAGATCACAGATTGTATCGGGCCAAGTATCCACGTAGGAGACATCCGGCCCATATAATTTTTCCACGACTGTTCCAAAAGTTAAAGGAAGGAGGGCACGTGGTGCCAAATTACAATTCAATTTCCACACAACTATTTTTGCTTATAACTTTCGACTCAGTCATTTCCGGACCATGGTTTCTGATCTCAAATTGATACATGTGCCCTTCGCCATCATCCCTGAAAGTTTGTAACACCACCTCGGAAACACCCTGTATATAGTGAACCCGCATTATCATGTGTGAACATAGGTGAGTTTACCCTAAATATCATCCATTTCGTCTTGAATGCAAATGTGAACATATTCCATTTCCAGATTTCTAACAGGAATGGAAGCAAGCAGTTCCACGCCTCTAGTGCTCTCTGCAAGTAGGTTATGAGCGAGCTGCGCGCAACAACGACATGCAATCCAGATTTTTAAAATTGCTGTACTTTCACAAATATGCAATTCCGAAACGACAGACCTTCACAATCGTTTTCAGGAAACTTAAATCAGTCTACATAAAACTTTCATAAAATATATCGTGCCCTACTGAAAAACTGCCTCGTAAGATTGTAACTTTGTTCGTTACGAATCGTTTGACATCACTGCAAAAGTTCTATCGCTTCACATTCTCTGCTGCTGCGCGACCCGCTCAAATTCCCCCGTCTCGCGTAGATGACGTCACCAGCTCCAACTCAAGGTCACGTTGGATACAGTGATCCTTCGTCTGTCGATCATGGTTTACTTTATTGTGATAAGTCCTGTAGTTCAGAAATTATAGGCGCGACAAACCTCGCATGAAAATGTGTCAGTCTACTCTCTGGGATGGCACCCTGGTACTGCACCGAACTTACAGACATATGAGTATTCACGTCAAAATTAAGATCTACAACTGTCACATTTAGGTACGAATAATGGACTATGACAACAAGAGACGAGCAATTGAAGGGTTCAGAGCCATAATGGGCCAAGCGCCATATATTAAAAACGAAGAAAAGAAGGGCTGAAAATAAGTGGTTACCACAATTTAATGAAACATATTGCAAGCAATATAAAGTATGCACATTAAAATTAAATGATATGTCAATCTTCATTAAACTATGGTATTCACTTAACTTTAACCATGCTTTCTCCGCTTTTAAGGGGAGAGGACTGTATTTTTTGGTGAAAAATGAGTAAATTCAAAACAAATCTTTAAAATACTCTGTGATATGTGTGGAATGCATTTCATAACATTTTGTGGGTATTCGTGTCCTTATCTGATGTTGAGACTCTATTCTTAAAATTCCTGCGCTATGGATGTTTAAATCACACGTCCCCTTCTATTGTTGTAACTTGATTTTCTTGCTACATTACGAGACAAAAATGGATATAATTTCTGAACTATTAAAGATAGATGCATGAAATTTGGAACACACATTCTCTAGACTACTATAAAACTTTTCTCTGTAACAGAATTTTGTTAATTGATTTCATTTTAAAAATATGTCTCTCTGTTTGAAAAAAAGGAAATCAAACCAGTGTTATTAAAGTTTAATTGTATATATTACAAATATAGGAGCTAATATCAAAATTCTGTTACAGACAGTTTGTAGAGCATGCGTTTACAAGTACATTCTAAAGAACTGTTTGAATCTATCTTTAAAAATGGCTTAAATATATCGGTTTTAATAAAATTCTGCATTGGGTACATTTTTTTTTTTCAAATCTGGACTCCAAAAAATTCTTTTTCCCAATACTTATATTTGGTTCAGTTGCTACAGCCATGAACTCTCTACATACAAAATATTAGTATTTTACACAAACAGGAAAAAAGTTTTTAAAAATACCGTCACCTTCCCTTAATAAATGGCGCTTGGCCCACTATAGCTCTGAACCCTTCAAATACTTAAAGCTTTTGGAAGAAAATTACTGCGTGAAATCTTTGGACTCATCATAGACCAAAGAGGCAGGGGAATCAAACTGAACTAGGAGCTAGACCAAATCATAGGAATGATAGATATTGTCGAGCTGCATTACAGGCCTCAAATTTTCATGTGAAGAGAGATGATCAAGGTAAAGTTGGGTCGTTATGAGCAGAAAATTCGGCATCTCTAACTTCGTCGCGTGGCAACGGATCGACTTCTGCCGCGCGGGCCACTGTAGCGACAGGGCGATGTGGAGACAATGGCACGGAAGCGTCTTGCGAGTTGCCGCTCTGTTTGCTGCCGGTTGCACGCGGATGAAAGTGACGCGGGTGTTGGCCGCTCCAGCGCGCGTTCGTGTCTGCAATGCCCGGGTGAGGCACGGCGACGCAGAAGGCAGGAGGCGATATAATTGGGGTTCCAACGAGCTCTTTTCTGCCAAACAATTTGTTCTTGTGATACAGATATTATTATTATTATTATTATTATTATTATTATTATCAGTATTATTGTTATTATTATTATTATTATTATTATTATTATCAGTATTATTATTGTTATTATTATTATTATTATTATTACTTACAAATGGCTTTTAAGGAACCCGCAAGTTCATTGCCGCCCTCACATAAGCCCGCCATCGGTCCCTATTCTGTGCAAGATTAATCCAGTCTCTACCATCACATCCTACCTCCCTCAAATCCATTTTAATATTATCCTCCCACCTACGTCTTGCCCTCCCCAAAGGTATTTTTCCCTCCGGTCTCCCAACTAACACTCTAAAGCATAGCATTAATTTTGGCCCTCGGTTGTACAATGCTTTAGCTAAATTACACCCAGAACTTCTAACATGTAACGCACTAACATATAACAAGAAAATTAGAAACGTGTTAATATCTTAAATTTTATTAAATAAATTTATAGCCTATGTGTATAAATTAATCAAGCTATATTATATTTGTATTCTATAATTTTGAAATATATATATATATATATATATATATATATATATATATATATATAAATTGTCCTACTTTTCATGGGCGATATCACTCTTCTATAGTGTTAATATTATATTGTATAATTCCATTGCCGCTGAATTTTAAATTTTAGTTCCTATTTCATTTTATTTATTTTTTTATTTTCTATATCTCTTATATTAATATTGTATTATATAATTTCTGTAACTGTAATTTTAATTTTCTTTCCTATTTTATTTTATTTTATATTCTTTTGCAGGCCTATTAATATTATATCTGAACTGCGACCGAACATGAGCGCTGCTCATTCGGTCTCAAATTTTGTTAATACTATTGTATCTAATTTTTTATATTGATTGTATTATTTTATTATTAAAAAAATATGCATTTCTGGATTCGCCCATACGTGCTACATGCCCTGCCCATCTCAAACGTCTGGATCTAATGTTCCCAAATATGTCAGGTGAAGAATACAATGCGTGCAGTTTTGCGTTGTGTAACTTTCTCCATTCTCCTGTAACTTCATCCCTCTTAAACCCAAATATTTTCCTAAGCATCTTATTCTCAAACATCCTTAATCTCTGTTCCTATCTCAAAGTGAGAGTCCAAGTTTCACAACTATACAGAACAACCGGTAATATAACTGTTTTATAAATTCTAACTTTCAGATTTTTTGAGAGCAGACTTGATGACAAAAGCTTCTTAACCGAATAATAACAGGCATTTCTCATTTTTATTCTGCGTTTAATTTCCTCCCAAGTATCATTTATATTTGTTACTGTTGCTCCAAGATATTTGAATTTTTCCTCCTTTTCGAAGGAAAAATCTCAAATTTTTATATTTCCATTTCGTACAATATTCTGGTCACCAGACATAATCATATACTTTGTCTTTTCCGGATTTATTCCAAACCTATCGCTTTACTTGCTTCCAGTAAAATTCCCGTGTTTTCCCTAATCGTTTGTGGATTTTCTGCTAACATATTCACGTCATCCGCATAGACAAGAAGCTGATGTAACCCGTTCCAAACCCTGTCTTTTACCCTGAACTTTCCTAATGGCATATTCTAGAGGAAAGTAATACTATTTGTGTGATTTCATTCTCAATTTATATGATTCCATTATTTAATTTGTAATTACCATTTTATTTAAATGCCATTATTTTAATTATTCCATTGTACTTTTATTGTAATTTATATCATTGCTGATATTTTTTTTATATTCTGTGTGCTGAACTGTACTTGGCCACCGGCTGTTGTACAACACATTAAATATAAGTAAATAAATAAATAATAATACGCCTAATAATAATAATAATAATAATAATAATTATTATTATTATTATTATTATTATTATTATTATTATATCTGCTCAAACATGTACACAATACATACTTAAATGTTTAAATGTACGTAAAATGTTAGTCTTGGTATCTTATTTGGCAGAACCCTTGTTTACGATTATACGATAACTGCAGACCCAGGTTCGAAACCCTGCGATGGCGGAGTCGTATATTTTTATGGAAAAAGCCAAGGTTCCTAAGGGTTTTCCTCGGGGTTCTCCCGTTTTCCTACCTAATTCTACCGTTATTGTCCATTTCAGTACTCATTATTACTGTATCATTACACTACAACTCGTGTTCAAATCTTGCGTCTGTTAGTTTTAATGACACTCCGCATATCTTAGACTTGCTGATCCAGAGTGCCGTCTCCTCCTGGAACGGGGAGTTCCGTTTTCCGAAGAGCGGAGTGGTTTAGAAGCGCGGTTAGTTCCGGCTAAGGTGGATCTTGCCATCTCATTAGATTAAGCGTAACTTCCAGCTAAATGATGCAGCCATCGAGCTCCACTTGGTACCACAGGGCAAATCTGTCTTCTGACATGCACAGCGCGAAGTTCTTGTTTGCAAAACACTAAAAAACAGACTTCTTTCCCAGCCAGTCCTCCTCACTAGTTTGTTCAACAAGTTTCCTAAGTGCTCTTGCTGTACGGTTTTTTTCTTTTTCTTGCTTAAGGGACAGAACTTTGATCTGTCGTCGATTTCGTGAGATTGTTGTTGGTCAAAGTTGCAATACAACGACTGCTGTTCGTATAGTTTGATCGTCCTGCTGTAGACGTACTCGTTCTATACCAGTTCTTCTTTTAACTATTAAACTGCCAAATGTATTCTAACTTGCACACAGGAGCTCAAAAAATCTTTGTTACACCATAATAAATCATCTAAAATTGTTCATGTTTCAGAGCTTCTACAATACATAGGCTTGGAATTCCTACCCTGTCTTCTTATTCGGCCCTAATTCTTATACAATACAAGATAATGCTACTTACTTAAAAATGGCTTTTAAGAAAACCGCAGGTTCATTGCCGCCTCACATAAGCCCGTCATCGGTTCCTATCCTGTGCAAGATTAATCCAGTCTCTATCATCATATCCCACCTTCCTCAAATCCATTTCAATATTATCCTCCCATCTACGTCTTGGCTTTCTCAAAGATCTTTTTCCTTCCGGTATCGCAACTAACACTCTATATGCATTTATGGATTCGCCCATACGTGCTACATGCCCTGCCCATCTCAAAGATCTGGATTTAATGTTTCTAATATTATTAGGCGAAGAATACAATGCGTGCAGTTCTGCGTTGTGTAACTTTCTCCATTCTCCTGTAACTTCATCCCTCTTAGCCTCAAATATTTTCCTAAGAATCTTACTCTCAAATACCCTTAATCTCTGTTCCTCTCTCACAACCATACACAACAACCGGTAATATAACTGCTTTATAAATTCTAACTTTCAGATTTTTTGACAGGAGACTATATGACAAATGCTGCTCATTTTCCATATTTATTCTGTGTTTAATTTCCTACCGAGTGTCATTTATATTTGTTACTGTTGCTCCAAGATATTTGAATTTTTCCACTTCTTCGAAGGATAAATCTTCAATTTTTATGTTTCCATTTCGTACAATATTCTGGCCACGAGACATAATCATATGCTTAGTATTTTCGGTGTTTACTTCCAAACCTATCGCTTTACTTGCTTCAAGTAAAATTTCTGTGTTTTCCCTAATCGTTTGTGGATTTTCTCCTAAGCAGTCGTGGACAGCTTGGGTGAAGGGCTAACAACCCATCACCGTAAAAAACAGTTTGTTACGAATCCATATAATAATCCCCGGAATGTGACTGATTCTCTGGCACAAGATAATGTTACTACAAAGAATTCGTAAATCACTAGGTTTATTTTGTAATGTTTCTGTGTTATACATAGATCTCGGATTTTTAGGTACTTAAAAATTAACTTTTAGGCACTTAAAATAGACCCTGAATTTATCAAAATATTACGTAAAAATATAGATTTAGACATCTAAAAATTACAAATTCAAGCAGCTAAAAATACTATTTTATACAGCGAAAATGTAATTTCTATCCACGCAAACTACAGTAACTATAAAATTTTTTTTTTATCTGCACCTATCAGAACGTTTGCTTGTTAGCCTATAAATAATCAAGCAAAATACTATTGGTACTGTTACTTCAGCTAACTGGTTTACGAGTATATGTGCGTACAAATATTCTTAGGCCCGTAACACACTTGAGTTTTCGCTAGCGAGAAATGTGTTGCGAGAAATAGGCGAAGAGTCTTCCTCCACACACTTGGCGAGTTCTCGTTATCACAGATCACACTTCACTATGATCTCTATGCACTGCCTTCATGCAGAAAGCATTTTTCTGATTATAGTAATCACTCGTTGGGGGAATTACGACACGTTATGTACTTACGTATATTCTCGTACTTAAATATATAACCTGTAAGTATATTGTCGTACTTTACAAATTACGTACGAACGCTATGTTGAATCTGAGTATTCAGATGTTGAGGAAATGGAGTTATATGAACATATTTTGTTAATGAAAGGAAAAATTAGGCCTAAAATTAAAGCCAGAAACATCTGAAAATCACATTGTATCTTACGAAAATATGGGCGAGTTTTGGACACTGGTTTCAAATTGAATGATGATACATTTAGGCGTTATTTAAGGTTGAATGGACCTCAGTTTTAAGATATGATAGAGGATTCTTTGCTATGTTCTGATTAAAATTATGTAAACTGTTAAGACATATAGATACATTATTTCAAATGTTTAATTAATACTATTAAATGTCATCAAAATAAAATATAGTCCTATTTATTTTCAGATAATCTGATATTTGTCTCCAGATTTCTTCTTTAAGTTTCGTGTTTTTATAGTTTTCATCCCGTGTATCATATAAATAGGCCTACAGGTGACATCGTACAAGTTCGGTAAGATTCTGACTGCAATTATCAGCCATCTTTCCTTATTTTCAAGTAAAAACAATACAATTCATCGCCACCTGTGATATTTTTTTCTACATTCAATCGTCATAAAGAGTATAAATGTCAAACATCTTTGACAAATGTGTCAAGAAAATTCGCTGAGCTACTGATTCCAGCGAGAAACTCGCGCGAGGTTTTTGCCTCGAACGAGAATCTCTTCCAGTGTGTGTGGACGTCCATTTGAATCCATGTTATCAATCTTTGAATTTTCTCGCAACACATTTCTTGCTAGCGAAAACTCTTCAAGTGTGTTACGGGCCTTACGTTTGATTACGTACCTAGACTCCCTTGTGTACGTGCAGGCATGAACTCGAAACTGTCGTGCAATATTTCATAATTATTCATTAATTAATTAATTACGTTAACCGCGTCTTCCTGTTCCGCTTGAGAGTGCGTGTAATTGTATCACAGGTCATCACACTATGATGTGATGCACAAGAAAGCCCTGGCGTCGGAAATCACGTCAACAAGAAGCCCGTTAATTAATCTTCGCCAGTTGAACATGACTCTTTTGATTCACTTCTACTAATGCAGTGGAATATGTCGAATTCTACGACAGAGGTTTTGTCATAGTGGTCCACATTGATCGAGTTGCTAACATGCTTTCTAGTAAATTCGAGGATGGCTGAGTTCAGGAGTTTTCAAAGGTTATAAATAGTGTTTAACTTGGCTTCATGGGAGTAAGAATAAAACTAAACCTTTAATTTGACTTTTAACCAAGAGAAACAAAACTGAAGATTCTTTGTCGAGGATTTAAGACACGTAAGGAATCCTGACTCAGGAAAAATATTGGTCAGATGTTTCTTGTTTCACGAACTTCCCTCTTTCATTGACAAATGTATTTGCAAATCTAAGTAACTTACTTACTTGCTGGCTTTAAGGAGCCCGTAGGTTCATTGCCGCCCTCACATAAGCCCGCCATTGGTCCCTATCCTGAGCAAGATTAATCCAGTCTCTACCATCATATCCCACCTCCCCCAAATCCATTTTAATATTATCTTCCCATCTACGTCTCGGCCTCCCTAAAGGTCTTTTTCTCTCCGGTCTCCCAACTAACACTCTATATGCATTTATGGATTCGCCCATACGTGCTACATGCTCTGCCCATCTCAAACGTCTGGATGTAATGTTCCTAATTATGTCAGGTGAAAAATGCAATGCGTGCAGCTCTGCGTTGTGTAACTTTCTCCATTCTCCTGTAATCTCATGCCTCTTAGCCCCAAATATTTTCCTAAGAATCTTATTCTCAGACACCCTTAATCTCTGTTCCTCTCTCAAAGTGAGAGTCCAAGTTTCACAGACATACAGAACAACCGGTAATATAACTGTTTTATAAATTCTAACTTTCAGATTTTTTGACAGCAGACTAGATGACAAAAGCTTCTCAACCGAATAATAACAGGCATTTCCCATATTTATTCTGTGTTTAATTTCCTCCCGAGTGTCATTTATATTTGTTACTGTTGCTCCAAGATATTTGAATTTTTCCACCTCTTCGAAGGATAAATCTCCAATTTTTTGTAGTTCCATTTCGTACAATATTCTGGTCACGAGACATAATCATATACTTAGTCTTTTCGGGATTTACTTCCAACCCTATCGCTTTACCCTATCTAAGTAACGGTTGCAGAAAAACTGATCAGATGTGATCAATGATCAATAGGGTTTGATTGCCAACAGTTCTATTTTCGTTGCAGAAACAATAATCGTATTTGATCGGAAATCAATCTTCTATAGATTTGATCAACAGATTTTTGCTGATTAGTGAATGATCTTTAGGGGACAGATTTCAGTATATTTGCATGTTTTATTTCTTAGTTGCAAATCATATGCCATAATGAAATAAATGCATTTCAAGTTATTTCCAATCACAGGTCAAGATTTTGTAGTGCATACATATTAAGGTAAATGCATAGGGTTGGGGACAACTGGCCACAGAAAATTGGCCACATAGGCAACTCGCCACATAATTGAAATTCGTATCAAAGACAGTTCGGCACATAATTGAAATTCGTATCAAAGACAATTCACGACATAATTGAAATTCGTATCAAAGACAATTAGCCACACATTAAAAGTCAAGGCAATACTCAAATTCGCAACAATCTATACTAATAATAAATCTGTAGCCGAAATTTTTCTGGTAATTTTCGATTTTCCAAAAATAATTGGTCCTAACATATATTATAATTAACTACCCTGAAACCGAAAATCGCATTTTTTAAATTTTTGTTTGTATGTCTGTCTGTATGTTTGTTACCTTTTCACGCGATAATGGCTGAACCGATTTATATGAAAATTAGAATATAAATTAAGTTCGTTGTAACTTAGATTTTAGGCTATATGGCATTCAAAATACATTATTTAAAAGGGGGGTTATAAGGGGGCCTGAATTAAATAAATCGAAATATCTCGCTTATTATTGATTTTTGTGAAAAATGTTACATAACAAACGTTTCTTTAAAAATGTTTTCCGATAAGTTTTATTCTTTACAAAATTTTGATAGGACTGATATTTAATGAGATAAATGAGTTTTAAAATTAAAATAACGCCATCTAAAACGGTGCAATGAATTAAGAACAAATGACTTCGTCTATAAGGGTCCTTGGACAACAACAATCGAAACAGGGGCCTTAGATATCAAAAATCGAAAGCTATTAAACATAGCCTAAAGAGAATGTTTCTGTGTTTGTATGAAGTAATATCAGAAGCTAAATTAACCGATTTGTATAATTAATTATTATTTCACCATTGGAAAGTGTAGTTTCTCTAGATGGACGTAATGCTATAATGTCATTACAGTAACGTCTGAGTAAATCGAGGACAGTTAAGATTAAAATAACTTCTTATGCACAGAAAATTTGATAGACTATTTTGTACACTCGTTTTCTGTATTTCTTAAAATAATATTTATGTACACTCATTTTAATCTCAGAGAATTAACGAACAACGAGAGTGTATTGATTTAGTATGCAGTAATAGTACGTTAGCTTAGCAATCCAGTATTTTATAATTCAAATTTTTACTATGCTTAATTGAATCGTGTTAAAATACATAAAATATATATGCAATAAATGCAATGCAAAAAAAAATTGGGTAATGAGCGAAGCAGATTATCTTGCGCTGTTGTAAAAGTTGTTCCCTGGATCAAAAGTCCTATTTTAATTATGTAATTACTTTATATTTATTTCTAACAGGTGCAGCGGAGCGCACGGGTACGGCTAGTTTATAATATATTTCTATGGTAACACAAGACAAATCGAGATGCTGTAAACTAATTAGGAAGTATGGCGGAAGAAATTCGCTTCAAAAAATCAGAAAGAGGCTCTGACAAATTAATATATCTTGGCTACATGTACACGAGACTTAGAGAAAATAAGAATGGAGTCGTATGGCGCTGTGACATGCGTGGCGGGTGTAATGCAACAGTCACGTTATCAGAAGATGGAAGCAATGTCGTCAAAGAACCGTCTGAACACAAGAATCATTCTGCAGACTGGGGAAGGATGAAGGCAAAGGAATGTGTAGAGAACATGAAGACAAGGGCGGGAACTTTCCGAGAACCAATGTCTGTCACTATTCAAAATGAGTTATAGTGTATTGCAAGCGAGGCCAATGTGAATCTACCGAAGAAACCATCTATTAAAAAAACTGTGCGCCGTGCCAGGAAGCTGCACCTACCACCTGAACCAAGGAATATTGACGAACTGAACGTTATAGCCGACAGATAGCTACACTAATACCGTACAAGGAGAAAGGTGGTTGTTGTATTTTGAACCGGACGACAACGTGAAAGTTATCATATTTGTGACTAATTCACATTTAAATAAACTGTTACAGTCCCATTTTTGGATAATGGACGGTGTGGCAAATTGTCTTTTTCTGGCAAATTGTCTGTCTGTGGCAAATTGTCTATTTGTGGCAAATTGTCTATCTGTGGCAGATCGTCTTTATTACCAATTTTCTGTGGCCAATTGTCCCAGTTAGCAATTTTCTGTGGCCAATTGCCCGGTGTATATAAAAAAAACTATTTTGTTATTTTTTAATCACTCTGGTGCTTAAACCAAAGTTAAAAATACGGAAAATCTAAAATATGGAATACAGAACAAACATAGATATTAGATAGATATTTAGATAGATATTTATCCTACTGACAATATGCAGACAAAGCATCCACAATTAAACGCAATGCTAAGTCCGTGCAAATTTATAATATTGGGACTTTATAATGAATGAAAATTGAGATTAAAAGAATAGATAATCAAAACAAGAAGCCGCCTTATCGTGTACTTCACACAAGCATTAGATTCTGAGTTTTCAGGAGAACGCTGCAATAGACAACAACCGGTTGGGAAGTTAGCCTGAACCCTGGACTCATCTCGCCGGCATTAAGCATATCACTAGACAGTGGATGCGGGATGAGTTATCATTGAATGTAGGTGCACATTTACTCTATGTTACATTTTTTTTTCATTCAGACCATTGGCTGAACAGGTTTTAAACGCAAACAGATGACGTCAACATGCTACTGTATCTCCGTACAGTCAGAAGGAAAAGAAAAATGAAGTACTGTAACACATACCTCGTTATCATTGATGGAATTATCAGCGTTGCAGTAAACGACGATATAATTCTCGTTAGTTGTCGAAGCTGAATCGTCTTCGCCTATCGCTTAAACAGTTTTTGTATCGAGAGAATCTCTGAAGAAAACCTCTAAAATGGGGATCACTCAATTTCGTTAGAGGAATATTTGCACTGAGCATCATGCTGCAGGTGTGTTTGCAAAACTTTTCGTTTAGACTCGCACAACTTAATCATGATGATGATGATGATGATGATGTAGATGGTTCCTCAGATTTCATTTCAAGGCATTTCCTGTGCGATGTACTGTTGCAATGTTTCCTATAGCCTGAGTTGTTCTGGTTTTTATCTCAATTTTACATACATTACACACGATATTGTCTTCGTTAATACAAAAAGTCACTCTCATGCTTCTTAATTGCACTTCGTATGTCTGAGCGAATTGAACGTTTTGCCTTCTACATTATGAATGGATCAGCACAACACTATTCAATACTTGAGCAGGATAACACAACTGCACACACTGCGTTGCAATATTACTATGAACGGACCGGGGTTCCTTCGTTCTGTACGCTGCTGTACTCGCCTGGTACAAGACGAACGACGCGGCACGTGCCATATACTCTGATACGATACAACTTCACTTTTCCTTAAGTCATCCCGCATACACTGTCTGCATATCACCTTTATCTCATTCAGAAGCTAGATAACTTTAGCTATTGATAAAGCGTAATAAAATAACCAAACACAGAGCTCTGCTATTACATTCGAACAATTATACAGTGGGAATTATATTTCCACATGGAAGGCGCACAAAATCAGAAATGGAGTTTTCATTGTCAGACTGTTTTATTCCAAGGAGGTATTAATCCACCATTTCTGGAGGTACTAGCAATCGACTTAGCAATAATTTTGCCGTGGCGTACGCAGTGACCAAGACGTATAAATCCGACCTTATCTTGCTACCGGTTTTGGGACTGCACGCATATGAGCACCACGGTGTTCACTGGACGTGACGTATTAACACACGATCCATTGTTCCATCACAGTGTGATAATTATCCGCCTAATGTAATCGTTTCATCACAATTCAATTACCATGTCATTATTTCTATTGTATTATCACTATCGTTTTCTCCATCATTCGCTCAGTTCTATAAATCATTAAACATTTAAATCAAATTTATTGCAATGCGAGCATAATTCACAATAACAAAATCTGTTCAACTAAGCCTACCGCATCACTAAATTTGACATGCAAATCATCTGTCCTTATTTTTAATCACAGACGGACAACTGATTGATAGACAAAGAGTTGGAAAGTAGCTGTGTGATCTGGAACCAATTGTTGTGATTCTGTACGACCTTTGTATGTGACGAGTTACGTAGTAGGGAATACGAGAATATGCAGAGACTCTCCATTGTTTTCTGCACTAGAATAGGATTAATCGTAAATTATGGAAACAAATAGAATAATAACAATGCTAATGGGAATAATTTGTCATCTTGTTTTCCTCATTTACAGCAAAATCCAACTCATTCTCAAGCTAAACTATTATTACATAATGCTATTAAAGATTAAGTTATATTTAATTTTGAAATTGTCATCGCATTCTTAAAAAAGTAAGTGTACAAAAAATGAGAACGCAAATATAAAAACATTATAAACATTAGAGGTGAACAACGATGGAGAAAGCAAGACTAACAGCGCCTGCAAAGCCGAAAACCCGCACGACAATATTTTATACGTCGCGTCGTTGACGTAAAGACTGAGTCGAGATTGATCACTCCCGAAGTCTCGAACGTCAAGCAGCCTTGAATCGCTAGTTGTTTATACCTGACTGAACTTTTATCTACTTTGGCAACTGTTATATATGTATAAGCAATCAAGTAGCCTATTTGAAACATCATCTCTACCTTTCAGTGTACAATAATCCGTTCCCCAGTCTTTATTTAATTACTAAGCCCTTATTAAAAGGCTACGAATTTTCTTTGCATATGTTTGGGATCAAGTGTGCAATCTCAAGTAAAAAGATATTGACGTTATGTTTTATGTTTCTTAGAAATGCAAATTTATTTCAGAATTGTTTTTTTTTCTATTTACATATATAACCATAGGTACTATCATATAATAGAACCAGAACATTTTGATAACTAAGATACTCTTCTGTTTTGTCTTTTTGTCTCATTTAAACATTTATCATGTTATTTATTTCAATGCTGTAAGCTATTCAAAGTCACGAAATCCTTCCACGTCGACCAAATGCTATTTCGAGAATGATGAGCGAGACTCGAAAGACAAATGCAACGAACACAGCGAACGAGAGCGGCAGTTAGTTTTGTTCATCTCTAATAAGCATATATGTTTGTGTGTGTGTGTGTGTGTGTGTATATATATATATATATATATAAATTCCAATTAGTTATTGATAAAGTAGGCCTATACGTAAAACAATGGGACATATTTAATATGTTCAAATGTAGACTATGTTGTTTTTCATGAAGCAACATTCTTTATCCGATATTATACCAAGTAAGTGAATAGTACAGTGCGATACAAGTGTGATAAAGTGCATTGTAACAGAATCCAGGAAAAATTAGAAAAGACGAGATGAAGTGCAGTCTTTTATTTCCGAGATTCTGTTCCGCATTTAACACATACTATTTTCGCACGATCAAATATTTAGAATTGCAAATACTGTGTGATGTTTACGATATTTTTTGCAGAAAACGTAGAAACTTCATAGTTATGTTTTTAGATAAGTCAATAGATATTGCGAGCGATTAAATTCAATGCTGATTCCATCTAATAACTTATGAAAACAGGTAACGGATTAATGAACCATTACATTATAATATTGTGTTAAATATTGAATGTAGGCAACACACAGGACATAGGAAACGGAGAAGTTATCTAGAACCAGAGACCAGCCTGTAATCTATACTAAATGCAACACTTGAAAGGCAGAGAAGAAGACTAAAACATAAGGCGTACTTATATGGAGAGATTTCAGGAAAAAATCGCAATAGGTTCTTGACATATTTGTAGAAAATCACATGTAGAAGCTCACTTCTTAAAGACAATCTGACGCTGTTTGATAGACTGACTCAACAGACATGAAAGTAATGATTTTCAGTGACACATGCATGTACACTATCTACCAAAAAGTAATTGGGCACTGTTTTCACTCCTCTAGAACCTCGTGGTACCACCTCTTGTTGCTATAACAGCAGCCACCCTGTCAGGCATGTTCTCCACTAGTTTGTGTAGGATATCCACTAGAATGCGTCGCCATTCCTCCTGCAATATGGATCTCAGTTGGACAGTGGAAGTTGGCCTCATTTTCCGAAACCTCAATCGCCGATCCAATTCGTCCCAAAGGTGCTCAATGGGATTGAGATCAGGACTCTGTGCAGGCCAGTCCAACCGGTGAACATTATTGTCTGCATACCATTGCATAGTAGTCGCCGAAACATGGCATTTAGCAGGTAAAATCCTGGGTGCCCAATTACGTTTTGGTAGATAGTGTATATTTAACGGTATAATAAATACAAGTGCAGTTCGGAAATATATTGATTGCACCTTATATGTTATTACATCGCTAACAACAAATTCCACAATTTGGGACATCTGGCCGAAATCTACGGCTGACCACTAGGATCCAGAATAAAAAGCAGAGGTTAAATGAAAAATACAATACGAGTGCGGAGAGAATACGGAACAATGATAAATTTAAAAATAAAGTACAATTTGATTTCGGAGAGACATGAAATGAAAATTCATTGAAGAGTAATGAAATGAATTGAAAAAAAAATACATAGTATTATACAAGTGATTGTGTAAAATGGATAATGAATCTCTCAATACCATTAGACAAATTTTGTTAATGTCTTCATTAGAAAATTTAAGAGAAAGGAGAATGGTTTTGGTTAACTTAAATGAAGTTCCCCTAGCTCCAAATGTGTAATCCAGAGAAAAGACCCCAAATCTTCTTCTTTGAACGTTGTGGGATAGCTCGCTTCTTTCACTGAGTGACGTAGCGTATTGAATGTAATTATAAAGGCATAAAAGCAATTTAGCTCCTTGCGGAAATCACGTCGAAATATTTGCATCCGGAAAGAGCGCAACTGTTTCGTGATGGATAGTAGCGCCGGCATAAAGGAGGCGGATATGCAGAGAGCAGATAGACGGGAGCTGCTGGCTGGCAGGGCGACAAAGGAGACGTTTAATTAAATTGAGGCATAGGCAGGGAATGTGGTGTCCGGAACTGACATGCGCCGGCGTGGTCCGCACACAGACAGCAACACGTTTCATTATTTTCTGCGTATTACCGCATGAAGGACGTACAGAAAAATCACAGAAAAAAGCGATCGATTCCCAGATTTCAACAAACATATCGGAGTTTCTCTGAACACGTTCAGACTATTTTCTAGCGGTGGTGTGGAGAATTAATCGGGTGAAATATTGTGTCGCAATAATTCAAATAATCAGCGGGAGAATGCAATATGACGGTATACACCAGGAATGGAATTTCTGCTCTGGAGACCTTAGGTTCGATCTCCGCGTTGATTTAAGTGTCATTTGTGATGAACAAGACGAGGAAATTTCACATAGTAGGCCTAATTTCTCTTATTGTCATAACTTTAAACATTTCAATTCACAACAATATTACTTTTTGCTCTGCTTACGATATAACTTTCAAATAATAATAATAATAATAATAATAATAATAATAATAATAATAATAATAATAATAACAATAATAATAATAGTTTCTATCTGATGTTTTTCCAATTTACTGCGGGCTAAAGCAGGGAGATGCACTATCACCTTTACTTTTTAACTTTGCTCTAGAATATGTCATTAGGAAAGTTCAGGATAACAGGCAGGGTTTGGAATTGAACGGGTTACATCAGCTTCTTGTCTATGCGGATGACGTGAATATGTTAGGAGAAAATCCACAGACGATTAGGGAAAACACGAAAATTTTACTTGAAGCAAGTAAAGCGATCAGTTTGGAAGTAAATCCCGAAAAGACAAAGTATATGATTATGTCTCGTGACCAGAATATTCTACGTAATGGAAATATAAAAATTGGAGATTTATCCTTCGAAGAGGTGGAAAAATTCAAATATCTTGGAGCAACAGTAACAAATATAAATGACACTCGGGAGGAAATTAAACGCAGAATAAATATGGGAAATGCGTGTTATTATTCGGTTGAGAAGCTTTTATCATCCAGTCTGCTGTCCAAAAATCTGAAAGTTAGAATTTACAAAACAGTTATATTACCGGTTGTTCTGTATGATTGTGAAACTTGGACTCTCACTCTGAGAGAGGAACATAGGTTGAGGGTGTTTGAGAATAAGATGCTTAGAAAAATATTTGGGGCTAAGCGGGATGAAGTTACAGGAGAATGGAGAAAGTTACACAACGCAAAACTGCACGCATTGTATTCTTCACCTGACATAATTAGGAACATAAAATCCAGACGTTTGCGATGGGCAGGGCATGTAGCACGTATGGGCGAATCCAGAAATGCATATAGAGTGCTAGTTGGGAGAGCGGAGGGAAAAAGACCTTTAGGGAGGCCGAGACGTAGATGGGAGGATAATATTAAAATGGATTTGAGGGAGGTGGGATATGATGATAGAGACTGGATTAATCTTGCACAGGATAGGGACCGATGGCCGGCTTATGTGAGGGCGGCAATGAACCTTCGGGTTCCTTAATAGCCACTTGTAAGTTGTAAGTAAATAATAATAATAATAATAATAATAATAATAATAATAATAATCTTATCTTCAATTATTTAGGTTTTCGCCTGTTGCACCTCAAATATGTGGTCTTTCCCTCATTTCCTTGGACGGCCCAAACTCCTCCGTCCCCTTGATGTACAAATCATTATTTGTTTCGAAATACGATCGTCATTCATACGCTGCACTTGACTTATCCAAGAATTTCTATATTTTTCCATCTTCCTTATCAAACAACAATCAACATCATGTTCTTTCCCTATGTCTCTGTTCCTTTCCTATCCATCAGATTATACTCTCCCGTTGTTCTCAGGAATCTCATTTCTGCGAATTTAATAATAATAATAATAATAATAATAATAATAATAATAATAATAAAGCCTGGCGGTTTCCGACCCAAAACATTGTTTTCAGGTTAGACATAGCTGGTATATTATTCTGACAACACACACAAGACAGTCGTGTTAAGTGCTTATAGAATGAGGTGAGATTCTAATTGGTTCATAATCCACATGATCGCGTTGCCTGACATTGTTTACTATGCTCTGATTGGTCTGTTTCGGCACAGTACTCTTGAACTGTACTGTTTATGTTCCTTTTCCCTCACTGTCAATATTGAAATGCAACAGTCAACTTTTACGTTCAGCGTGAAAAACTGATTTTAGACTAATGAATGGATATCTAGCCTGAAAATGACAGCAAATTTAGCAGCTGTTCGTTCCGTTCACGCCAGATCTCTCGACGGTACCCGGTGCAGACATGGCTGCCCGGAGATTGAAACTTTAGCACAGGTCTTGGGATTCAGTGAACAGGGATTGCTCTTGAGGAACTCTAGACATCATCTTGTAAGATCCAAAATTGCTGCCGCATTAAGAAATAAGGGCTGCATAGTAGAAGAAGAAATTTCCTGTCTAGCTGAAAATGAGTCAACGAGACGAGTAGACATTTTAGTGTACAATGCTGACACTAAACAGGGCATCATTGTGGACCCCACGATACGTTTTGAAGTAGAATGTCATAAGTCAGCCGAGGTCCACCTTGAGAAGAAGTCGATCTATGAGCCTACAGTCAACTATTTCAAGCTGAAATATGCCTTAATTCACGTTGAGGTATTCGGCTTGCTCATAGGTGCTCGAGGGACTATACCAGCTTTTTTCGAAGAATTTCGACGGCAGTTTGCTCTGCCAACATCTCTGAGGGAAGACATTGTGATAATTGTGTTAAAAAAGCTTTCCAAATTCTAATTAATCACATGGTGCCACATTAATAGAAATTGTAATTTTTCACGCCCTTTTCTTTGTTTCCCTTCTTTAAAATTTAATATCTATGTTTACATATGTATAATAATTTTTTTGAGGATAAACTGAGTCCGTAAGGGCTACCCTCAATGGGGGGGCAGTTTAATATTATATATTATTATATATAGTATGTATGTATATAGTAAAGAAAAAATGGGAAAGGAAAACTATATATATATATATATATATATATATATATATATATATATATAGGCCTATAAGAAATATTAACCAAATGGAAAGAGTTTTGTTAATAAATAATTACAATGATTACATGTAGTAGAGAATATGTGGTAATAGTTATGAAAAGTAAAATGTAGTTGAGTGGTTTCGTGGAAAACAGAAATGTAACAGGATCACCATTAACAAACGATACACAAATTGTATACGATTCTATATGATTTTGGTGACAATAAATATACATATAAGTTACATATATCAGTACGTATAAGCTATTTAATGTTCTGCCTAGTGCATGATATATCGTAAAGAAAGACGAAAATGATATCTCGAAAAGATGTTTAAGATACCTACAAACGATGAAAACTGAGTCAAATTGGAGAAAGTGAGTGACACCCATTTTATATCTGCATTTCATACTAAACTGTTGATAATTTCAGATCTTGAAGTGAAATTTCAAACCACACAATTCTCTACCTACGCGTTCGTTTTCGTTAAACAAATTTTAATTGCGTCTACTGTCATTCTTCTGCTATTACGGTCTTCCCATTGATAAAATGTCTGGCGGAATGCCCGGCACTAAAAGCGAACAAAGAGTTGAAATTACATAACGTAACATCTTTTAGACTTCACAACGGAGTTAAACAGCCGATTAATCTAATTCACCCGCCACGCTGAAAAGGTGACTTTCCATCACGGTAGGGGACAGAGATGCATCTCGAGAGTAAATAGAAACCGTTAACTCCGAGATAAACGCTCCTTTTTAAAAGGAACGAATTCTGCTCCGTCTTTTGTGTTACAAATAACGCAAACTGGAAGCTATTATTCTTCAAGATAAAGAAGGGTGACGAGCACTTTTAAGAATAAAAGACACCGGTGGGGGGGGGGGGCCTGGTAGCGGAAGATACGTGAAATTTTACCACAGCAAACAAATTTGTGCTCCTGAAATTGGGCAGTGCTATATTGAACATAAGGTTAAGATAAGAGACGCAGCTCTTGCATCAGAAGGCAAAAGGAAGTACGCGCCAAAACATGTACTTTTATATTAAGGTTGATTCATATGCGTATGCATATTCGTATGCGCTATGTGACTACAGAAGCTATTTGAAAATGTAACATCTTAAAAGAGTGCGCAACAGAGCGCTGCATTGGAGTTAAATCACTCGCCTGAACTCGGTCGAGTGTCGCATCCTCGAGTGAGATATGATCGGTCGTGATACGCTCGTAATAAATAGAAGCACAGTACAAGGTCATCTCACCGACATTTCTTATCTTGTATGGAAGGCTACATATAAGATGCACATATGTTTTGCGCACACGGTAAAAATAAGGCTTTAATTTCTGCGTTTATGACAAACGTTTAATGGAACAGTCAATGGAACGTACCAAAACAGGAACATGAAGTTATAAATAAAATAGTATGAAAAGCTTCGATATACAGTTATTATTGCTAATTAATAATTATTCAATATTTGATTTACATATATATAATATGATAGGTACATACAGTACAAAGTGTTCCGCCTATATACTGCGACAATGTAGAAATGTTTTACAAAATATTATTGATATAGGGGAGAGTCGGGTAGTATCGGACATCGGGTAATATCGGACAGTGAGTTTCTTTCATCTACCACACGATGATAGTACCTGATTGACATGGTTACGTTTCTGTGATGTCGCATAGAGAAACGCATCCATATCATTCAGGTACTACCATATGGTGGTAGATGAAAGAAACGCACTGTCCGATACTACCCGATGCCCGATACTACCCGACTCTCCCCTAGCAGTAGATTAATAATAATATTAGTACACAGATAACGTCACAGAAAATATAATAAAACGAATAATCATGCTGCACAACTGTTACAGACGCAAAGATTGATACACTAATTATTATAGATTATTATTATTATTATTATTATTATTACTACTAGAAAACTTGATACAGTTCTTGCATTATCGTGATTTTTTCCTCCGTTTATAATAATTACATTTACAGCCAATAACATCTATCAGACGTGGCAAAAACAAAATCACTCCTATGTGGAAAAAGAAAAACATTTACCTACTACATTTATATTACATTTTAAAGCAAATTTTGTAGTTGTACTATGGAGAGGTTAGTTAAACACTGCAAAGTTTTGAAATGATAAGCATCTATGATGTTATTACACAGTTCATCACTGTAACAAGAACAAATGTCTAACGCTCGGCTTATACCGTTCGAGGATTTATCGCTCGTGACAATTTTACCCATCATGCATGTGCGCTACCTATCGGATTATGCTATGAACTACTTGGCGCTCGAGCGAAAACGTCCGATGCAGACCTCTGGTGCGCAATGTAACCTCCACGAAATCATGTTCGCAGCAGGGATAAAGTCACGTCAAAACAAACGACAGTAATAATAATAATAATAATAATAATAATAATAATAATAATAATAATAATAATTTATTTATTGATATTTATGTGCTGGACAACAGCCATTGTCCAATAAAAGTCCAACACAGTGATACAATTAATATAATAAAATGAATAAATATGGTACAAATTAAGTAATAGAGAAAAGAACAAATTTTTATGGAAAGGAGTTGATTCTTCCAAAAGTATTACCAATTTGTGTATAAGGATTATGCAAATAATATCAGCAAAGGCACTGCCATATTCTAATACTTCTATACATTGAATGGATCGAAATCGTCTACATGTAAATTAGCATTTTTAATACATCTGGAGACCGGCGAGGAAGATTTAGAATTTCTAATATAGAAGAGTTTGTGATGTCTCCTGTCGTTCGTAGGCATACGAAAGATTGACAATTAATGTCACCTTTAAGGATCTTACACAAGAATAAGTAATTGATATCATAACGTCTAGCATACAAGCTTCGACATTTAAAGTGCTCGCATTTTTATCATAGTTATACCCGGACATATTAGGCAGAAATTTGTACGAACATAATGAAATAAATTTTCTTTGAATATTTTCCAGTTTTTCCGAATCAGTACTAGTAATAGAGTTCCAAACTACAGATGCATATTCGAGTTTCGATCTCACTAACGTATAGTATAGTATTAAAAGAGTGTCAGGTGTTGAAAAAGAATAAGTAATTGACGGAATTATTCCTAACATTCTTATTGCATGGTTATAAATATAATCAATGTTGTGAAAATATAATGTATTGTCAATTAATACACCGAGGTCTCTAATACAATCTTTTCTGTTAATTAATACATTTTTTAGATGATAATTATATTTTAGTGTAAAAGGTAAAGGTATCCCCGTCACATGCTATGAAAGCACTTGGGTGGGGGCATGGAGGTAGAGCTCCATGCTTTCCATGACCTCGGCACTAGAATGAGGTGGTGTGGTTGGCACCACGCTCTGGCCGCCTTTCACCTCCGAGAAAGACCCGGTACTCAATTTTATAGGAGGCTGAGTGAACGTCGGGTCCGTTCTGGAAAATCCCGTCACCACCCGGGATCGAACCCCTGACCTTCCAGTCCGTAGCCAGCTGCTCTACCAACTTAGCTACCCGGCCGCCATATTTTAGTGTAATAATAATAATAATAATAATAATAAGAAAGAATAAAATAGCTAGTTTATATTTCTTTCAATATCCACAGAACTTCAATCACAGCTGTGGAAGAAAGCAAAAACTTTCTCCTTTATCTCAAATTCAGCAAAGAAAAACAACGCATCTGGACCGTTCAAGATGTTCCCAGGGAAGTTTCAACCCCGTTGCTATGTCCACAACGCATTACACAAGGATGAAGTCTGGCAAATTATGAGCCGAGAGCGATTAACAGGGGGCTGCGGAATCCACTCGCAGCCAGCTTTAAATTTACAAAATTGTATTAAAGGTTACCTCTGGCTTCTCCTCCAGTTAATGGAACTTTATGTTATTCCAATAGTTTTTCACGTTTCTCATTAAAACGGAGAATAATGCACTTTGTAATTTACTTTCGCCGCGCACAGGTTCCAAAAGAATTCAATTAAACTTTCACGCAAGGTTGAGGGCTGTTATAATTTATTTCGCTCGCCTTCACAAAGTCCACATTATCAAGTTCTTGGGACTACCGATCTTCAGATCTTTATTTTTGCTCGCGGGCAGATACGATCTCCTAAGCAGCGATTACAACTAGCAATAGTTCACATTGACTGCGCAGTAGTCTACCAGACACGGCAACATCCATCGGATTTAATGTTACCTCATGCAGTTGCATGGAAGAGAAAGTGTCACGGGCTATCAAAAATTTCTCATTGCAAAAATATAGAGCATCCAATCTACACAACGTGTGAAACATGTTAAAATAATGAGACCACGTGCGTGTTCGGTTTCCATCCTACATCATCAAATTTATTCCTCAGATATCAACTATTATGCCAAATCTTATGCGTGGCAACTGCTGCTGCTGCTGCAACTGCTACTACTAATAATAAAGGACAACATTTTTTTGTAACACTGATACGAGGGAAATTTTTTACAATTATTTTCTTTCTTACATTTATCCTTCTACATACCTAAAATACTGTATTTAAAGAACACAAACTCGCGAAATAACGCGAAATTTCTATCATTGTGCGAAATATGTCAATAACCACGAAATATACCGACTATATCGCAGAAACTACGAAATATGCACCAAATTTATGTCTAATATTGTTAAAAATCATCTTTTGTTTGTGACTTTTGTTTCAGTCAATTTGTCAATCCTTTGGTAAGGCCAACTACTACTACTATTACTAATAATGATAACAACTGAGGGGGTCCCGGAAAGAAAGTGCCAAGCCACATTTTTACACTTTTGATACAAGGCAAGTTGAATGTTTGATCAAATCCTCAAATCGCAGAAAAAGTTAAATTTTGATTCTACATGTATAATGAGTTTCCTTGATATATTTTTAATTAAAATGTGAAATATATTGTACATATTTTTTATTATGTTATATTAAAAATTTATATCTAATATCGTTAAAAATCATCTTTTGTTTGTGACTTTTGTTTCAGTCAATTTGTCAATCCTTTGGTAAGGCCAACTACTACTACTATTACTAATAATGATAATAACAATTGAGGGGGTCCCGGAAAGAAAGTGCCAAGCCACATTTTTACACTTTTGATACAAGGCAAGTTGAATGTTTGATCAAATCCTCAAATCGCAGAAAAACTTAAATTTTGATTCTACATGTATAATGAGTTTCCTTGATATATTTTTAATTAAAATGTGAAATATATTGTACATATTTTTTATTATGTTATATTAAAAATTTATATCTAATATCGTTAAAAATCATCTTTTGTTTGTGACTTTTGTTTCAGTCAATTTGTCAATCCTTTGGTAAGGCCAACTACTACTACTATTACTAATAATGATAATAACAATTGAGGGGGTCCCGGAAAGAAAGTGCCAAGCCACATTTTTACACTTTTGATACAAGGCAAGTTGAATGTTTGATCAAATCCTCAAATCGCAGAAAAACTTAAATTTTGATTCTACATGTATAATGAGTTTTCTTGATATATTTTTAATTAAAATGTGAAATATATTGTACATATTTTTTATTATGTTATATTAAAAATTTATATTTATATGTATATTGTTCCATGGCTTGACACTATTCTGGCCAAAACAATTACTAATTATATAAGTTAGTGTGAAGTTTTATTGACATTAGAAATGTTATATTTCAACTATTATTTACCATTTTTAAGACAAACAAACTTGATATTAATTTCGTTACTTCTCAAAAGACAAACAGTAACCTAAAATATAGGGTATTTCAAAAGTCAGTTCAAACATTAAACCGCTATAAATATTATAATATTTGAGATAGGGAAAAAACAAAAACATCACAGTGTTGGGCAAACAACGAGGTTTACAAAACATTGAGAAGATGTCCGCCGTTCTCTTGTTCAACGTACAGCATTCTGTCTGCGACACCATGCACAGCATTTTGCAGATAATGTCTTGGAATATTGGCAATTTCTTTCGAGATGGCATTTTTCAGTTGCATTTGACGATTATTTTTAAAATTAATTCTCTTTCATGAGACTATTTTAAGATAAAATTCGCTTGATTTGAAAACATTGACAGTGTCTTACAGTGTGTCATACGATTAGCGATAAAAATAGAATGGGAAGAGACTTCGGCGACTCTCTTGGACTTCCAATCGTTGCAGTAAAGACTGCACTTACCTTACAAACTATTGACGTCAAATAATGCAGCAAAAGCTTACCTGAAACGAAAAGAGAAAACAAATTGAATGGAGATAAACTATGCAATTCCAAAGTTACTAAATCAATTCAATGCCGCTACTGCTACTGCTATTAATAATAATAATATTAATAATAATAATAATAATAATAATAATAATAATAATAATAATAATAATAATAATAATAAATTTGTCGAAAGTAATTTTGAAATAGAATAGAAATTCAGAAATGATTAGTGAAAATCGGTAACTATACATAGATATGTTGGAAAAAGAAATTGGTTTTATAAATCTTCGAAACTGCTAGAATTCAAATTTTGTTATCTCAATGAGTTGCCTGAATAAAATACAATGATATAGAAAATTTTTACCACATTCGTACCTGAGATTTTCATCACCACTGCAATAAATTATTATTATCATTATTATTATTTTAAAAATTTGCATTGGAACCCATACGTTGGAACGGGTAAACTCGTTTAAATATTTAGGTTATAATTTGACATATTTACCTATTACTGATATATCTGAAATATTCAACATTTTAATGGAGCCTTAAGAACCATCAACAAGGTTTTCACAACCACGAAAACCCAAAAACATACCAGGTTAAAAGCATATAAAGTTCTAGCAAGACCTGTCCTCATGTAAATTATAGTAGTGAGGCCTGGACTGTCCGAAACTCAGATGTTCAACGCCTAACAACTGCGGAAATGAGATTTCTAAGGAGGACTGCCGGCTACAGCTTGCTTGACCACAAAAGGAATTAACCAATTACAAAATAATTGAAAATTACACCTATTTATGAACATCTCAACCACTATAGACAAAAATGGCTTAACCATGTCAATAGAATGGACCGTTCCAGACTCCCAAGACAAATTCTCCGCTATATACCACATGGAAGACGATCTTTGGGACGCCCCCTGAAAAGATGGACGGAGACCTAACAGGCCACTAGGCCTAATACCTGCAAGGACGATGACGGTTATTATTTTTTACATGGTCTTACTTTGCATCATACTGTCAAGGGTTGCGAATAAACTGCTAGTGAGATCGAGTTTTATTGATATGTGAATCGTTTCGACTATCAATTGCATTGTTACCTCAGGACTAGGATTCATGAATGATTAAGCGATTATGAAGTAGTTAACGAGAAGGCTCCGGCTTGTGAAAATATTTAAACGAAGTGAGTATGGAGGCAGAACTGAAAAATACTAGGGTATTCGATAAGTAACGATAACAATGCTGTAAATCAGTGCTCCTAGCGGTGACCATTGGAATCTTATACTACATAATAGAGTAGCGATTGTTTAATAAATTTGCAATATTGAAAGTCTCGAAGTAGTCATATTTTGTAAATACAGTGGTTGTTTCTGATTTGTAGTAAACAGTACAGCCCTAAATATACGAACAAAGGTGCTTCATAAAAATCCAAGTTGCAAGAGAAAAACATGCAACTCAGTGCTTTAGGGCATTACGAGAAGCCTGTGACAGAAACGTCACTTTCAGTTAAGAGTTGACATCTGAAGAACTTTAGATTGATCAGTGAGAGAGATATTCAGAAATGCTGCTGCAGATGGAGTCCGCCGTCTTTCAAGAATTTGACATGGCAGGAGACTATATTTGAAGTATGTAATGTCAAAAGTAACCTAAATAAATTTAGTGTGAAACAGTAACTATGTTACCATTACTTTTCGAATGCCCTAGTATATCTAAATTGTATTTCAAATACAAACATCCTCACAATCCCAGTCATGCTCACACTAACAATCACGAACAACATAATCGTTTCACGCGATTTTAGGGATTTTTTCTTTAACGAACCTTTTTATCTAAACACATCAAATGAAGAGTTTTTTTTAGGCTGAACATGTCCACTTGACTAAATTTTTCAGGAGAAGCCAAAAACTTATATCTTCTGAAAAAAAGAAATATTTTGATTTTTGATTTTACATACTAAAGTGTATAGAGAGCATGATATGTTACATGAATTTAAGAAAACTGAGTCCAACCGTACTCCAGTAATTGCAAGCAAACATTTGGACATGTTCAACTTTGCTATAAAAATATGGATATGTTTAGTTTTGTTAAAAATAATATTTGAACGTAAACTATTAATAGTAATTCGTATTAATTATTGATTTTACGCATTGAAAACTTTATATTGACACTATTTTACAAAATTAATGAGTTCAGTTACCAGGCTATTCTTTTAGATATGTAAGCCATGGAAATTTTGAAACCCCCTCTTTTCTCTTTCGGAATTTCTCTACCATTCACTACTTTTGCTAAACGCAAGACTCTTGCCTTCGATAGTCCCATTCCGAAACAAAAGAAGTCCTTACAAACACTAAACATTCCATGTGCACTAGAACGTAATAGTAATATGCGTTACAAGAGCGGTATGTTGACGTTTTCATGTTCGAGGAAAAGATTGAAAAAGCGAAACGTAGTTGAGCTTTTTTAATTTCCGAGAACATGAAAACAAACATACCGCTCGTGTATCGTACATTATTTTGTGCGAAGATCGTTTATTACATACCTGAAAGACGAATTTCTAATTAGTTGCAATGAAATCTCCATCTTGGTTTCTGTTTAATGACGGCAACTTCGGAAAGCCAAAATACCTTTCTTCAACATTGTTGCTATAAAATGTTTTCTGTGTTTACTATACTCCAGCAGGCCGTGATAAACGTCTGTCTTTTTTTCCCCAGTCTATAAATGCGAACTTAAAACAAACGGTAAGGTTATGTAATGATTTATTTTTCATTTTAATATTTTAACAATATTATTTATATAACAGTATTGCAGTAATAACATCCGCATCTCGAATCTTGTTGATTTTTTCACGGCTTCCTTAATGTTACTTGTATCAGGAATTCAATAAGTTTCGTGGAGTAGTAGACTTTACTTAATTTTTGCAAATATTTAAAAACAATAATTAACATTGCAATTTAGGTGAAATTACAGTGGTAAGTTTCCAATTTATAATTATTACTATGTTAAACGTCTCTAAAAATGATATGTTAAAAGCCTAAAGCAGTAAAATGAATGTCGCGCTTAAGCGGTAAGAAGAGGGAGATTGTTATGTGTGTTACGTTGGGAATACTGAATGTGGTATTTCACACTTACCGCGTATTGGTTCTGTGCGGAAAACAAGCAAATACGCACGATCTCGCACAAAAGATATTTAACACATAGTTTTTCGTTTTGTTTAATTCCTTGGTCACATGCTGATAAAGAATGCAGAAGAGCTGCGTCTTGATATGTTTTGCCCTGAGCTGAGTGTAACTTACTCCTGTTCTTCATCAGATCACTTAATGTTACTATATTGCATCTGAAAATCTTACTGTTATGCGAGCATGGTCTCGGTTTTTGTTTTAACTGAATTAGTTGAGGATCAGGATTGCCGTACTTTCCACTTTTTCTCTTCTGTGCTGCCGAAGATTTTGATCTTCCTCTCTTCTTTCAACCATTGCTCGTTTCTCCGACAGAAACTTCCATTAAAATAGTTTAGATAAGAGCAATACTTCACAATGCAATGCAAGCTGACTGGAATTCGCAGACACGCGATGGCGCAGATTGCTGAAATAATTAAATGTTTGTAGCCCATGTTGGAAGGTTCAAATGTTTTAAAATGATCATAATGACTCATTGGCAACAGTTGAAAATAGCAGGAAACTTAAACAACTGTTAGAACTAAGTTGGACATGTGCTATTTTGCTTTCAAAATGTCTACTAAAGAATATAATTATTGGAGATCTTCAGTTTTGAGAAAAAATGTTTGGAAGAAATGAACTGGATGGACATGTTCAGCTTCGATGCAAAAATCAATATTCACAATGCTGGGATATATTCACTTTCTTTGAAAAATAAATTTACATGTGAAGAGTTCGCGGGAAAAACGATGAATGTCACATTTATGTTAAGGATTAGATAATGATCTAATTGAGTCTATAACTGCAAGATGTAGTGCTGTTTCTATAGAAAATAAAGGAAAGGATTACAGTATTCGTGGTGATAATTCTCCTTTTTACCATTTTTCATAAGAACAACATTAAATTTCGTAGTGATCCGTGAATTAGATAATGACATCACCCTTAACAAAACTGTGACATTCATCGTTTTTGCCGCGAACTCTTCATCTAGTTAAATGTCAGATAGATCTACCATAATTGATTTATAAAACAATTTCGTAAATTTGGACATGTTCAGTTTTGCAAAAAAGCTCTTCTTATTCAGATGTGATTAAATGAACAATATGGACTCATACAGTACGAAGTGGAAAGAAAATGACAGCAAAGAAACACTTACCGGCCTCTAAAGCCATGGCAATTCTCACAATTTCTGCAGAGAATCGAATCCCGACCTGTTTGAAGAGATTCCCGTCAGCTGACTTAACTATAGCTAACCGAAAGATGGATGATGGAGGGAATCACTTCCGACAGCGCGTCTTGAAAGTGTTAAATGATCCGCATTCGATATGAGCGGTTCGAGGCAAAGGATTTGGCCAGCAATCAATGACGTCTCATATCGCACGTAGAACAAGTTTGATGCATCGGTGCGGGCTTAAAAAGAGAATCTTCTCTGAAGAGTTGCATCTATAGGCGACATTTTTCAAAGGGCTTGCGACGTCAGGACCACGCTCTTTCAATGAGCTTCATCAAGAGTTCTCCTCCGTAACACATAGCTACTTTTTCATTCACGCAAGCGGGTCGCATATAGAGAACATAAATATAGAAATATCACGATTCTGTCCCTGTCTCGCATATGCCGGTATGTTGGAAATGTGTGCCATAAATCAGCCAGAGATATCGGGTGTCAGAACCAGTTGCGATGACCCGATGGGCGGGCGCTGGAAAATACAGCCTCGTATGGAATGCTACAATTTCTACTCTTTTCGTCAGAATATAGGCACTGCGGCCATTAAATCCATGTGATGATAATAAGAATATAGAGAACAATATATATATATATATATATATATAGGGGGAACCGTAAGTTTATTTAGTTGGTTATTTAACGACGCTGTATCAACTACTAGGTTATTTAGCGTCGATGGGATTGGTGATAGCGAGATGATATTTGGCGAGATGAGGCCGAGGATTCGCCATAGATTACCTTGCATTCACATTACGGTTGGGGAAAACCTCGGAAAAAACCCAACCAGGTAATCAGCCCAAGCTGGGATCGAACCCGCGCCCGAACGCAACTTCAGACCGGCAGGCAAGCGCCTTAACCGACTGAGCCACGCCGGGGCTGAACCGTAAGTAATGCCATTAATTTCAGGGGGTTATTCTTTGAGATATTTTAAACAATAAAGTTTAATACAATTCTGCTCTTTTTTGCTTCCTGTTCGAGAAAAAAAAAATTGTTTTGTATGAAATATCTTATAGCGTATTTTGGGAAAGCCATTGATTTAAATCCCAATATGCTCAGTCAGTTTAAAAGAGTAATACCACAGTCTACTATATACAGTCACGAAGCTTGAGTTTTGAGGGTGCTGGAAACAATAGACTGTGCCGGTACTATTTCGCATTGTCTGTAATGAGGCGATATAAGCGATCCTAGTGGTGAGCAATTATCTAATGTTTGCATATTTACTACGTATTGAGCTTCGTGGCTGTATATACTAGACTATGGTAATACAGTGGACTCTCCTAAGTTCGACTGAACAGAATTGAAAAGTTCAGTCCAATAAGGGTAGTGGGTGAGGCAGGTGATGAATACAAATTCTTATTGGTTATCTATCAACGAGTCCACACCTGTGGAGTAACGGTCAGCGCGTCTGGCCGCCAAACCAGGTGGCCCGAGTTCGATTCCGGGTCGGGGCAAGTTACTTGGTTCAGGTTTTTTTCCGGGGTTTTCCCTCAACCCAAGATGAGCAAATGCTGGGTAACTTTCGGTGCTGGACCCCGGACTCATTTCACCGGCATTATCACCTTCATCTCATTCAGATGCAAAATAACCTAAGCTGTTGATAAAGCGTCGTAAAATAACCTACTAAAATAAAATAAATCCGTCAACGAATTTGCATTTCCTGTCCGCCCCGAGACTTGTGTATGCGCTTCTAGTACCACAGTGGGTTTCGATAGTTCCGTCTCACAAACAGCACAATTCTCAAATAGAAGAAGAAGAGTTCATTAATTTAAAATCAGTGATTAAATGTGGATGTCCTAATCAATAAAATATTCTGTTTTCCTTTAACAAAAGTATCACTACAAGACACAGAACTAATTCCCATTCAAATGGCAAACCCATTTCTTAGTGCCCGTAAAGGGGAGTGTCTAATTCTCTTACGTAAGCAGTCGGACTATGGGATGTCGAACTTGTTTTCTGTCGAACTTAAGATCTTCCACTGTATTATATTATAATAAATAACTGAAAGAATTTAAGTTTTGTCCTTTAAATGTGAAGAAATTTGATCTGAACAAATGTAACATTTTAAAATTCCTTTTCAGACGAAAAGTTACATATGTTCAGATCAAATTTCTGCACATTTACACATTATATGTTGTTGTTGCTGTTGTTTAGTCAACTGTCCGAAGGGAGGTCTGAACCTTACGAGTGATACCAAGAAGGCACCGCTTATGAGGCCTGGTAGGTTATTTCATTACTAGGTCATTTAGCGTTGATGGAATTTGTGAAAGCGAAACGATATTTGGCGAGATGAGGCCGACAATTCGCCTTACATTTGAGGAAAACCTTGTGAAATAATGTAACCTTCAGCCCAAGCGGGAATCGAACCCAACCCCGAGAGCATCTCCCAATCAGTAGGCACGCTACTGCCTGAACTAAGCTGATGGCTACATACATACATACATACATACATACATACATACATACATACATACATACATACATACATCCCAGAGGTCTGCATCGGACGTTTTCGCTCGAGCTCCAAGTATTCATAGCATAATCCGATAGGTAGCGCACATGCATGATGGGTAAAATTGTCACGAGCGATAAATCCTCGAACGGTATAAGCCGAGCGTTAGACATTCGTTCTTGTTACAGTGATAAACTGTTGTAACATCATAGATGTTTATCATTTCAAAACTTTGCAGTGTTCAACTAACCTCTCCATAGTACAACTACAAAACTTGCTTTAAAATGTAATATAAATGTTGTAGGTAAATGTTTTTTTTTTTTCCACACAGGAGTGATTTTGTTTTTTCCCCGTGTGATAGATGTTATTGGATGTAAATTTAATTATTATAAACGGAGAACACAAGCACGATAATGCAAGAACTGTATCAAGTTTTCTAATAATAATAATAATAATAATAATAATAATAATAATAATAATAATAATAATAATAATAATCTATAATAATTAGTGTATCAATCTTTGCGTCTGTAACAGTTGTGCAGCATGATTATTCGTTTTATTATATTTTGTGTGACGTTATCTGTGTACTAATATTGTTATTAATCTACTGCTAGGAGAGAGTCGGGTAGTATCGGGCATCGGGTAGTATCGGATAGTGCGTTTCTTTCATCTACCACGATATGGTAGTACCTGAATGACATAGATACGTTTCTCTATGCGACATCACAGAAACGTAACCATGTCAATCAGGTACTATCATCGTGTGGTAGATGAAAGAAACTCACTGTCCGATATTACCCGATGTCCGATACTACCCGACTCTCCCCTATATCAATAATATTTTGTAAAACATTTCTACATTGTCGCAGTATATAGGCGGAACACTATGTATGGACCTATCATATTATGTATGTGGTAAATCAAACATTGAATAATTATTAATTAGCAATAATAACTGTATATCGAAGTTTTTCATACTATTTTATTTATAACTTCATGTTCCTGTTTTGGCACGTTCCATTGACTGTTCCATTAATCGTTTGACATAAACGCAGAAAATAAAGCCTTATTTTTACCGTGTGAGCAAAACACATGTGTATCTTACCTGTCGCCTTCCATACAAGATAACACATTTCGGTGAGATGATCTTGTACTGTGCTTCTATTTATTACGAGCGTATCACGACCGATCGTATCTCACTCGAGGGTGCGACACTCGACCGAGTTCAAGCGAGCGATTTAACTCCAATGCAGCACTCTGATACATACATACATACAGTCCACACCTGTGGAGTAACGGTCAGCGCATCTGGCCGCGAAACCAGGTGGCCCGGGTTCGAATCCTGGTCGGGGCAAGTTACCTGGTTGAGGTTTTTTCCGGGGTTTTCCCTCAACCCAATATGAGCGAATGCTGGGTAACTTTCGGTGTTGGACCCCGGACTCATTTCACCGGCATTATCACCTTCATATCATTCAGACGCTAAATAACCTAGATGTTGAGACAGCGTCGTAAAATAACCCAATAAAAAACATACATACATACATACATACATACATACATAAATACATACATACATAGGCCTACATACATTTCTTGCAGTATTTTAAACACATATCTAGAAAAGAGAAACTGATAGACGAAAGAAAAGGCCTGTCAGAATAGACGAATTGAAATCCGGAGGGAAAATTGCTTAATGCTTAAGTCCTGCCAGTAGCCGTGCTCCAACAAGAGTCGCAGTCCCAGGCTCTTATCGAAATAAAATACGCTGGGAGTGGGCTGTCGACCCACAACAATAACGCGTGAGGTACAACACAGAACGGAAAAGAGTGGTAGAAGTATGTGGCGTGAAGGAATGGAGCGGGACAATGGAAGGGAAGGAAGAAAACCGTGGACAGACGCTATTCCCCGACGAATCGGAGCCCCTTGTCCGCTAATTAAGATTTCTTTTCTTCCGCGCGCTGTTGAAGCGTTTCAGTTCTAATAGCACGACGAGATACAAGCTGCAGATCGAGCTGTGGCTTCGTCTAAAAGGATGGACGAGTCGTTCCTTCACCAACATTCCGTAAGAAACCTTTTGCCAGATGAAATAAAAGTATAATATACAAAATAAAATTACTGTACAGCATAAAATACTGTCATGACTTTTAAAATGTTAAACTGTACAGAAAACAAAACAATTTTCTATTCCAGTCTATTTAATTCGATGGCATTCTTCCCTTATGCCCGTACTCGACACAAATGTTTCGAGCCACCTCCGCTGCCTTTGCTCCTCTATTAAACTCAAAAAGAAGAATACATCGAAAGTATTCATTTGTTTACACTTGACACTGCATCTTCTTTAAGGGGAAGGACCTACAGGAATGACAAGATATGTATCAAAATTAACATTTTTAGCCTAAAAATACTTCATAGTATTGACTTTATTTGAGTGAAATTTCAAGGTCGTTAAGAAGAAAATAATTGCTTATATGCTATTTTTAAATATGTGTACTCAACCTTCACAGTTTAGCCCAATATCCGGAATTTGTTTCTTTACATTTTTCAACATTTAATATGTAATATCTCAGACAATAATAAGAATAATTGAATAACATTTTCAGGGCATATTCTCACATTATACATTAATAATTCTGTAAGAGGAAATTGCCAAATTGCAAATTAAAGAATAAGTTAAAAATATACGTGCAATTTTCTTCCTGTCCATAAAAATGCAAAATAAAAATTTTAAATTAAAATTTCTATAAATCATCAAGCAGAATTGATTAGTAGTATTTTAGCTTTCGTTTAACACAAAATTTGTGATTCTCTGATACTCTTGAGAGCAGATATATCATTTTCTTTATAATACTGCATTTTTTGTATTTTTGTTATGTCTGTGACTTTACCATGAAAGTCAAAAGTTAAAGTGTTGTATTTATAAAGCTTCAGACATTGATATGAAATCACATGAGGGAAATAGATGCTTTACTTGAAATAATATGTATTTATTTATTTTGCTAACAATTGTAACAAAATATAATATAAACAGAAAAACTTTAGCTCACCCCTGAAAGAGTAGAACTCGTGCTCAGGGGGCGGATTCCTGATTTTAAATTAAGAAGTATATAATACAATTTGTCTTATGTCTACTACGTAATAAGAATATATAAATGTAAATTTATAGTTTTTCATTTTTATAAAATCCATACATAACTTTTTAAATTTAATACTAGAACTATTAGAATTGACAAGATTAGGATATTTAAATATAAATTTGTTATATATTCTTGGACCTAAATTACTACTATGATTAAATACTGTAGCAGTGTTGTATTTTGGTTCAAACAATCTTAAAGAATTCACACCTTTTGTTTCATAACTATGAGAATACAATTCAACATTATTTCGATTTTTAAGTATGAACTTTATTAACAATATAATAAATTTGTCTTATTTTAAGAACATTTAAGTCTAAAAACAATTTTTGAGATGGAAAATCAGTAGGTTTATGAAGACATATTTTAATTATTTTCTTCTGTAATAAATAAGGTGGATTAAAATTGGTTTTAAATAAGCTATCCCATCCCATAATTCCATACATAATTACCGATTGAAATATTCTACTCTCACTGGAAAAAAAAGGTAACACCTGGATTAGCAATAAGGAAGGTCTATCTTGTGGCCAATGGACCGTGGTCATTAAAATGAGCACCAATGTCATCGCAGTTAGATCTCTCCCCGGTAGAAGCCTTAGCAATACCCATTGCAGGAGATGCAATGAGCAGGAAACGTTACCCCACGTGCTAGGTTTCTGCCCTCAGGGCGAATTACTGCGAATCGACAGACATAACACAGTCAGCTCAATAATTGCTAACAGACTAAGCGAACATGGTGAATACGAAGTATATGAGGAAGTTCAATGTCTTTCTACGGAAGGATCTACACGGCGTGCTGGCGTCATAATAATTGACCGAGATAAAAAAACTGGTCTCATTCTTGACCCCACTGTAAGGTTCGAAATTAATGAAGATCAACCAAAGCAGGTACATGAAGAGAAACGCGCTATTTACCTTCCATGCTGTCATAAATATAATATTCAAGATTGGAATGTCATTGGACTTATGTTTGGTGCACGAGGAACAATTCCCAAATTTACATTGGAGATCCTCAGAAAATTAATGGTTCCTGAAAAGACTCTTCAGACAACTGCATCAACCATTTTAAAATCTTCATTGAACATCATCAATCACCATCTCTATTCATCTTTATAATATTCAAAGTATATTATTTATTTTCACTAAATTTTTATCGTTTTGATAGCTACCACATCTTGTCGCAGAATATTCTTTTTTAAAATTTCATTATGTATTTTTTTAACATTAATTAACATTTTCTTTTTTGTTCATTTGAATTGATTAGGATGCCGATATTTTAAATCCGAGATTTGGACGGCTATCATTTCGATCATGTATGCGTAATAAACTTATTGACAAGTAATTCCTCAATAAAACAAAATAATATAATATTTTACGTAATTTATTACAAGGTAATTAATGTGATGGTTCCAATTTGAATGATTGTCGGAAATTTTGCCTAAATATTTAACTTCAGAAGACACTTTAATAATCGGACATTTACACTGTATAAGGCTAGAGTTATGTAATTCAATACTTAATATAAGTAGATGTAGAAGGTTTGTTACATTTTTCAGATAATGAGAATGGAATAATATGAGAAAAGAGGTTTCCTGTAAGTCCTTCCCCTTAAGCCACAAATAGAACAAACTTTCTTCAGATCCACAAAATTCAAATCGTATTTACAAGTATAACACTCCAAATAACAAACGATAAACAATCTCCTAGCAACACAGAACTGTGAACAGGAACAAAAACGCTACGAACGTATGCATCAACATATAGTAACTTTGAAACGCGCAATAGGCAAGCCCTTGAAGTTCTTGTTGAATATGATTGTAGTTATGGTTGTAAATACTTCGCATAGTTTGAAATGTTAGACGTCATTAGAGTAAAACGTCTTCCAGTGACCTCATTCTCGTTTTCCGATACATGCCTCGCAGACCTAGGTCAGGCTTCCTCGTAGCGAACTTGAGTAATGCACATTTAACATGCAGTATTTTCATTTGTAAATTGAATATCCTGCTCTATGGAAGTACTCCTGTGTGTATTATATTCGTCAACGTGAAGCGACATCCTGTACCAGCTGTGTCGTGTATCATATGGTAAATAGGTAATAACGGAACTAAATATGACATTGCTGTACACTGCCTCCACCCTCTCCACTCGACATCATACTAAATGGTACGCCATAAACAGACAATCATACTGCCAATGTACGCGTGGCAAACATCCACCCTCCATGCAACACCGTGCTAATGCCAATATGAAACGACGATATGTTGTTGTGAAACAACTAGAAGCAAAACGTGTGTCAAAAGCCACGGAAATTTATATTTTGGAGAGTAAATTAGACTCTTGCGGAAGTTTCTAAATAGTCTTAAATGACCAAGTTGTTATTTTTTTCTCCTCTCTCTTCTTCTTCTTCTTCTTTTTTTATTATCTTGATATATTACTTAATCATTTGTGTTTGTATGCCATTTAGTACGACTTTGCTAATCAACATTTTATGTCTTGTAACCCACACGTATTCTCCTATTAGTATATTAACTGTATAATATATCTCAAGTGAATTAATCGTCGAATTTATCTCGGGCATTTTAGGTCTTATACATTGTGTGTGTGTGTGTGTGTGTGTGTGAGTGTGTATATTCCCCTTATGTTATGTAACTGATTTTGATTATGTGTAATTTTATACTTTATTTTATATATTATGTAACCGGTCTTGACTATTTGTAATTTTATATTATGTAACTGATCTTGACTATTGTAGTTTTCTACTATATTTTATGTAATTTCTAAGGTATTTTCTTTTGTGTTGTTTTGTAATCTAATTTTGTATTTCATGTATATTATTGAAACCTGGTTGAGTGGAAGAGAAGGCCTCATGGCCTTAACTCTGCCAGGCAAAATACACCTACTACTACTACTAAATTATTAAACATAACACACAATATCCTAGGACTCGCGTTACGGAATGCGCGCTGGTTCGAGTCCTCATGGGGGAAGAAATTTTCTCATGAAATTTCGGCCAGTGTATGGGACCGGTGCCCACCCAGCATCGTGATGCACTTGGGGAGCTACGATAGGTAGCGAAATCCGGTTGCGAATACCAGCTATAACGGCTGGGGGGATCATCGTGCTAACCACACGATACCTCCATTCTGGTTGGATGATCGTCCACCTCTGCTTCGGCATGTGGCCGTGAGGCCAGCAGCCGGCTGGTCGGTCTAGGCCCTTCACGGGCTGTAGCGCCACGGATTAAAAAAAAACACACAATATATCGCGAATTGTTTATAGTTGTTTATTTATTATTTAAATTTAAATATACAGAATACAGAATATAATTACAACTATAGAAATAGAAATAAAATAATACAATCAATATAAAAAAGGAGATACAGTAATATTAACAAAATTTGAGGACCGAATGAGCAGCGCTCGTATTCGGTCGTAGTTCAGATATAATTATTATTAATACGTCTGTAATAGAATATACAAAATAAAATAAAATAGGAACTAAAATTAAAATTACAGCTACAGTGAAATTATATAATATAATATGTCAATATTAATATAAGAGGAATATAGAAAATGAAATAAAATAAAATAGGAAATAAAAAATTAAAATAACAGCGGCAATGAATTTATATAATACAATATTAACATAGAGAAGAATAATATCGTACATGAATAAAGTAGGACAATTTATAAAAAAAATACAAATATCAAAATTATAGAATACAAATATAATATAGAATGATTAATTCATACACATAGGCTATAAATTTATTTAATCAAATTGGAGACATTAACACGTTTCTAGTTTCCTTGTTATATGTTAGTGAGTTACATGTTAGAAGTTCTGGGTGTAATTTAGCTACAGAATTATACAAACGAGGGCCAAAATTAATGCTATGCTTTAGATCAGCAGATGTGAAACATTTAGGTTCTAGTAATGTTGAATTATTATTTCGTCTTGTGTCATGATTTTATGCCTGTAATATAAACTTATTACGATTTTTATGATAAAATTTTAACAGAGTATATTTATGAATTTGTTCAATATTAAATACATTAAATTCAGAATAAATTAATTTAGTTGGATAATCAAAACGTTTCTTCAAACAAATTTTAATTATTCGTTTTTGTAGTAAATTTAAGGGACTAAGATTAATTTTTGTACTTCCACCCCAAACAATAATACCATATTGAATGATAGACTGAAAAATGGCCAAATAAACATTTCGTACAACTTTAATGGGTAAGTATATTATAATTAAATAACTCGATTTTTTTCTGGTTTTGTGTTATCTAGTTCAGTTGGTTATTTAGGATCGTATTCATATACGAGACTTTGGACCAAAGATAACTTTGGAAAGTACAAAGTCACCATTTTCCTATTCACAGTCGGTACTTTGACGAAAGTAAACTTCGATCGTGACTTTACTTCGAAGTCGCCGAAAATCTAGACTTTGACTTTCGTTCGAGGACAACAGGAAAATTGCTAATATTTGGAAAATTGTTGAATTTGCCGAGAATATTGGGGACATCCAGGAGATTATTAAAGCTGCTCATATTCCTCGGCGTATTATTATAGATAATAAATTCAAATCAAGGTACGTATTTGATGAACAAACCGCATTAGATATTCTCGTCATGTTTCAACATTCATTATGAATAATCAAAGAGGATTATCTGTTTCACCAATAAATAATACAACTTATTTCATCTCGATTTTATGCTACAGGTAAGGACTGATAGCATTGATTCTGACTATTTAATTCTATAGAGCAGGCTTGTCAATTGATGCCCACAGGAGCAAGCGCGCACTTTAGAGCCCAGGAGAGCCTGAGCGCTTTACAGCGGAAAGGAAAGAGACAGACGAGAGAGGTGGTTTATGCCGCTTGGTCGAGCTATATACAGGGATGGCCAGCACTGATTCAATAGATAAAGGGAAGAGAACTTATTAAAACTGTATCCATGTTAATTTTTAGATTTGCCTGAGAAGTATAAGTGCATTATAAGAATGTAAGTTTTAATTATTGCTCATTTTTCACAAGTTTGATTTTTTTATTCAAAAGAAATATTTTCTCAACTTTTCGTATAGAAAAGTGAAATTTTCAGGTATAGGCCTATTTATTTAGTAGCCTTACAGAATGTTTTTTGTAAATCTAATATACCGTATATACGTATTACTGAAGATAGTGTATTCAAATTTTGAATATATTCGCATGGAAATTGTTTGTAAGGAAATGAATTAACAAAGCAACTACTGTTACGTCATAAGCAAAAGATACGTGCCCATGTGTCAGCTCTATAGCTTCAGCAGATTTCGAGAAATTAATTTAATATTCTGATGATTGGAAGTTGCTCACCAATATCACCTTAAAAGCATAATGCGATAAGAGTTTTGTTATGAAATATTAGTTACACTTAAAACAGATACAGTACCTAGGTAACTTTGCTTTGTACTGTAATATTGTTTTGATTAGTTTATTGATTACTTTTGTAAGGCTAAACATACCATCAATATAAATTCCAACTTATCATGTCATACTCAATCTCTTTCTTTGGAATATCACTTTCTTTATATAATGATGTGTTTCATCCACTTAATACAGTACAATATTATACTACTATGGAATTTAAGTGAATATTCCCTCTTAACTCTCTATTATGTTATTAAGATTTAAACACAAGTGCAATATTAAGAAATCAGTGTTAGTACTTTTGTTTTACAGAAAATATAGATAATATTAAACAGAAAGAAGGCATATAATAATAACGACATGAAATTTCACGTTCCGTTTGAAGTTTGTGCACCACTGTTCTTAATCCAACAGGTTGCTTATTCATATACACAATCCTTCCTCTTTCCATACTTAGCGCTTGCTGCCCGCGCACGACGTCAAGGTCAGAAAAATGCGCTTGCTTTGACATCACTGCTATAGAGGATAGAAGCATCTGAAAACACTGAACTAAGAAACTTCATACTTCAGAAATGTGAAAATTATACTGGCGGCAATAGAGAGAATCTCTGTAGCAGGCCATGAGTATATATTGCAGTAAGGAGGGCTCTCTGTTAAAAGCAATATACTGTGATAATGATATTATAGCCTTTCACCCTGAAGAAATAACTCCGGCATTCCCAGCAAGATACTTCTTGAATTTTATTATGACCGCAAGATTTCACAGACACTGTCGCAAGCTTAGAGTGGAACAGCTTTACATCTTTCACACTTTCATTATGTAATAAACAAACAGAAAGAAATATCCAAGAAGTGACAGCCTACTGTATGTACTTCGTAGCGGTGTGATCCCATTAAAACCTGAGAATAACAATACGAGCACAAGTTTGTATAGCTGCTTGGTCGAATTCCAAGTGCAATGCCATTCACAGATCTGCCAATCTAGTTTCGAAGCAGGTGTGACTTGCTCCTGGAACCTTGAACTGTGTCACGTCTCCCTCCTGGCGAGTCTCGTGTTCATGCACCGTGAACCCACACAAAATATATTGAGACTAAAGCAAACAAGTTTCATACCCCATTATTATAAACCGGTATGGCACGCAGACACTGTGATTCATTGTCTTCTGCGAACAGCATGCTCCAGCAATACGCTCTGGAGACACAGGAACACTCTCAGGGTTACAAAATTAATAACATATAGCCTATTGCTCAAAACAATCAGAGAACCACTCTATATTTTTATATTTTGTGGCGCATTAGTCCATAATTGTTCAATTTCTCCATGTATACGAAATATGTAATACAGCCCATTATATCTTTGCGGGCCTAAAATATATTTTGTGCGAGATCGTGCGTATTTGCTTGTTTTCCGCACAGAACCAATACGGGGTAAGTGTGAAATACCACATTCAGTATTCCCAACGTAACACACATAACAATTTCCCTCTTCTTACCGCTTAAGCGCGACATTCATTTTACTGCTTTAGGCTTTTAACATATTATTTTTACAAACGTTTAACATAGTAATAATTATAAATTGGAAACTTACCACTACAATTTCACCTAAATTGCAATGTTAATTATTGTTTTTAAATATTTGCAAAAATTAAGTAAAGTCTACTACTCCACGAAACTTATTGCATTCCTGATACAAGTAGCATTAAGGAATCCGTGAAAAAATCAACGAGATTCCAGATGCCGATGTTATTACTGCAATATGTTATATAAATAATATTGTTAGAATATTAAAATGAAAAATAAATCATTACATAACCTTACCGTTTGTTTTAAGTTCGCATTTATAGACTGGGGAAAAAAAAAAGACAGACGTATATCACGGCCTGCTGGAGTATAGATATTTTTGTTTTCTAAAGTTGCCGTCATTAAACAGAAACCAAGATGGAGATTTCATTGCAACTAATTAGAAATTCGTCTTTCAGGTATGTAATAAACGATCTTCGCACAAAATAATATACGATACACGAGCGGTATGTTTGTTTTCATGTTCTCGGAAATTAAAAAAGCTCAACTACGTTTCGCTTTTTCAATCTTTTCCTCGAACATGAAAACATCAACATACCGCTCTTTTAACGTATATTACTATTATAGGCATTAGGGCCAAAAAGTATGTCGTTCCCAATATGCTCAGTCAATTTGAGGGAGCAGTGTATTATGATAATAAATTACTGAAATAATTTTAGTTTTGTCCTTTAAATGTGCAGAAATTTCATCCATACATGTGTAACTTTTCGTTCTGCAAGGTAAGTTTTAAATGTTACATTTGTTCAGATAAAATTTTATTTTATACGAAATATTTGATAGCGCATTTTGGGAAAGCTACTGAATTAATTCTCAATATGCTCGGATAATTTGAGAGAGCAGTGTATTATGATAATAAATGACTGAAATAATTTCAGTTTTGTTTTTAAATGTGCAGAAATTTGATCCGTACATGTGTAACTTTTCGTTCTGCAAAGGAATTTTTCAATGTTACATTTGTTCAGATCAAATTCCTGCACATTTAAAGACTGTTCTTCTTCTGTTGTATCTGAGTATTAAAACAAAAAGACTGCGTCGTCAGCTGACTTAACTACGACTCAACACGTTGCTCTTTAGGGTATCTGCACCGTGTTGCAAGACAGACGATCTCCTCCATTCAAGCAGGCGCTCGTTGGCCCGGGAGTACAGGCACGTCTCGTGGCGGGGTGCCGTTAAATCATGATTAGTGTCTCGGAGTCCGCCCATCTAATCCCTCACAGTTTTTCGTAATTTTCCCGCAGTCTCCGGGGACAAGACCTTAAAGTATACCGCAGCCTTAATCCCGCACTACAAAGCCTTATCGATGCCGACGGAGCTGAGAAGCTTGGCAGCGATCCTTCGTCTGTATCGCACATGATTAGCCCGCTCTCCACGTCACATCCTCTCCAGCTATCACACACTTTGTTAATGAACTTTCACCGTGAGACAGTTGCCAGTTATTTAGATGTTCAATAGATTAGTCAAGGTGAACGCTGACCAGGACAGCGGTTTCTCTCACGTTCTTTGGCATGTCTTTGTATCTCTAATTAGCCTGGCAAACCTAGTATTAGCACAGTGGTTTGGTGGGTTTCAGAACTCGTTCAGTGTCGAGCCTACAAGTGTCACTTTTATCTATTTACAGTATTTATCCTGCAACTCTTTAAAAATAATAGCTGTTGGTGTCTAAAGGTACCATCGTTGTTATTTGTGGAGGGAATTTCTTCATGTCAAACTTCGCGGTGAAGAGAAAAAATGCTGGTTACATTTTACGCATTGTACAGGGCTTTCCTCTTTATTAATACACTTCTTCCTCTTATTAATTAATTCATCCATTAAATCACTCATTCACTTATTCAATCGTTAATTCATTCGTTTCGTCTCCCTACATTCATTCATTCACTCACTAACTCTCATTCATTTCTTCGATTCTACATTCATTATCTCATTCATTTATTATTTCATTCGTTCGTTATTAATTAATTCATTAATGCATTCATTCGTTTCCTCGATTCTGCGTTTATTTATTTGTTCATTGATTCATTCGATCCTACGTTCATTAATTTATTCACTCATTCTTTCATTTGTTCGTTATTCATTCATTCGTTCCTTCGATTCATTAATTCATTCACTCATTCATTCATCCATTCATTCACTCATTCACATACAACAACCAAATTTCTTGGCTTAAAAATCGATAATGTGTTAAATTGAAAAAGCATATTAAAGAAATTATCCCCAAACTAAATTCAGCTTGTTTTGCTATTATATCTATGCAAAGATAGTGAATGAAGAGCCCACTGCAAGAATGATGGATGTGATTTGGAATACATTTTTCAGGAGAAGCAACTGAAAGTTTGAAATGCTTAGCGCTCAAATCTTAACTGTGATTTTCCGATCATTACTGGACAATGACTATCAGTGTTAATGCCATGTAACTCTCTATGCACATTCTATATGCCTTAAGCTATACATTGACAGTCTTGGTTCATTTTCGACAAGAAAGTGACATCCATCATTCTTGCAGTGGACTCTTCAAATATCAATACCTTAAAAACAATATACTTTGCGTACTTCCACTCGGTAATGAGTTTTGGAATAATATTCTGGGGAAATTCCACAGATAGTAACAGTATATCCCTATTACAAAAAAAAGAGTAATTAGAATAATAGTAGGTGCCAAATCTAGGGAATCGTGTAGGACTATTTAAAAAATTACAAATAATGTCCATGGCTTGTCAGTATATTTTTTCATTAATAATCTTCCTCGTATGTAATTGTGAAAACTTTATAACTAATTCAACAGTTCACAGCATAAATACACGTCAAAGAAATGACTTTCATACTCCATCGGCAAATTCTATCGTGCTACCAAAAAGGAGTGCATTATATGGCAGTAAAAATTTTTAATAGCCTACCTATCGATATAAAAAATGAAACTCAAAACATAAGATTATTTAGGGCCAAATTAAAGAAGTACCTAATTTCTCACGCCTTCTATTGTGTAGGTGAATTCATGACATTCAACAACGCTTCATGAAACTGATATTTAAACTTTGTGTTGTACTATTAGATTATATTGTAAATCTCGTCTGTATATATTTCATCTAAACTGTGACTATAAATTAAGACTTTATAATAGTATTAAGTTTTTTGACTTGTTCCATATTGTAGCTGTGAAGCAATGTATGAATACCTTGGAATGTTAATAAATACAATACAATATACTCATTCATTTGTTCCTCTGACCCTACGTTCCTTCGATTCTACGCTCACTCAATTAAAAGTCATTCATTAATTTCTTCTTTATAATTTCTGGTTTCTTATCCTTCCCTCAATGTTCAATATCTTTTCCCAATGGTTCTTTTTACTAATTTCGGCACTGCACCCTGAGGCTTATTGTGCCTAGACCCACAACTCTACTGAACACACGCACACACTGCAGGACTCCCCCGTTTACTCGGTCAGGGTACCCGGGGGCCACTGCGAGACACCACACACACTGGTACAATGGACAGACAACCAGTCCACGTGAAGAGGTCCGAATTAAATCCCTCTGACTTCACGACCGGGAATGTAACCCCGGCCACCTTGATCAGGAGTCCAGCACGCTACCTCAAGCCCAAGGAGGCGGACTTCCCAATGGTTATTAATTAAATTTATTTTATTTTTTCTTTAACGTTGTTTTCTTGTTTTAAAGATGTTTCTGTTAGCCTTCAACTATTTCATGCTTTTATTTATTTCTTCGATCTCACATGCTTTCTCTTCTCTCTCTCTCGTTCTAATCCGTAAGAATTCATTTTTTCCACCCGACTTCCTTTCTTCTTAAACAGTCTTTCTTTCTCCAATTTCTTTGTTCTACTATTATGTTTCCAACATTTATTTAATTTTTAGATTTCTCTTTCATTTTCAATATATTTTCAATCCTTTTTAGTTCTCTCTCTTTGTGGCATTCTCTTTCCTGTCTCTTTTTCATTTAACGTTTAAGTTCTTTTTTTCAATTACTTCTTTGAACTTCTCTTCCGATCTTCTCAGTCCCTCTTTTTTATATCTTTCTTTTCATTTTCTTTCTTTCTTTCTTCACACTTCAGTTATTTAATTAATTTCAGTATTTTCCAAACTTCTTTTCAATCCGTTCCTATCTCCCTTTTTCTGTATTTCTAATATTCTCTTTTGTTTTCTTTTTTCTTCAACGATCCCTTACTTTTTCTCATTAAAATATTCTATACTTAATTTATTTTTACAATTATCCTTTTGTTTTTCAATAGGGTAAACTAGGGTCTGTTGGACAGTCGGCCATGTTGGACACTCCGTACTTTAACGTGTTACCACGCCACTTGTGGGCACCACATTCAGCTAGAAGTCAATGACGGAAGTAGCCCCACTCGTGGCTACTTCCGTCATTGACTTCTAGCAGAATGTGGTGCCCACAAGTGGCGTGGTAACACTTTAAAGTACGGAGTGTTCAACATGCCCGACTGTCCAACAGACCCTAGTTTACCCTATTCTTTATTTTGCGGCATTAAAATACCCTATGTTTAAACTTCTTATGAGAAAGCAAACATTTTTAGAGAAGGTATTATAATATACATATACAATAAATGGGAAACATTATTAAGTTAGAAAATTACGATGAAGCGCATTTTCACGGTACACACATGTATATCGAGAAGCAAGAACTCGAAAGCGAGAGATTAATTAATTTATAATTACACTGGCTTAATATTTCCTCCCTTCGAACACGAGGCGCTCTTAGAGCTACAAGAAAATACCATTTCTGGGACAAAAACCGTACTCAGCGATTTATGCCAATGCTGCATAGCGTAGTTCTGAAATATGATACTTGAAATGTAACCGACTCCCTACAAGCGTATAGGTTCCAATAGGCTGTGTGTAGCACTATACACGGACACATTACAGCTTCGATTACAGCACAGTTACATTCACGCTCATGTCAAGCTGTATTTCTAGCAACGCTCAGTACTTTGCTTAATGAGGGCGTAAACAGCAGAGTACATTCATTATGGGTCGATGAATTGGCGCTGTAGGTTACCGCTTCTTCCACAACTCAGAGCTGCCCATGGCCTAGTCCATATCTATGAACTTCATTCAACGTGAAGGCAATACAATACGATGGGACTCATGTGACATAAAATGTGATAAGTTTATTTTAAAGTGTTCAACGAATACGATTTATCTATATTTGCAAATTTTGTTATTTGCTATGACATCTCAACTGGATATTAACGTTTTCGCCTTTTCGGCATCATCAGCTATTTTAAAAGGACGAAATCTAAACTTAATCCATTAGACCGAACATAGTAATGTGCACGACAAAGTTGATTTCATGAGTTTTATGTAATGGAAGATTGTTGATAAGCAGTTCAATTTTGAATTTTATTTCGAGAAATATAAATTTTAGAATTGTGGATATGACTGTGGATACATATAACTCATGTTATATTGTTAAAATAAACTTATTATAAAAATAAATACTTAAAATGATGAAATTGATAAAATTTACATGTTACACTTTGTGCCTAAATTAGAAAAATATAGTGCCATGCTATTATTATTACGATGGAGTTAATGGTGTATGTTTTGCAATACATTTGGACCTTCTGTGGTAGTCAGTCAACGTGTTCTTGGGTCTGTAACATTTTAAAATTAGAAGTATTTGATAATTTTCTGTGATAAACTTAAGAATGAATTGAAAATGTATTAATGTTAAATATATAGAAAAAACTTACTTATGTAAATGAGTACTGCATTCATATTGATTGTTAAATATACCATTTTGCATTTGACCGTAGGCTTGTAGATTTTATGTCGAAGGGCGTGTTAGACTGAAATAAAGTTTGAAGGAACAATATGAATGTTTGCAAATGTTTGATTTAAAAAATATTATGAATTGGTTTTAACTGAAAAACTTACATAATGTATTTTGAAGAACTTGTGTAAGGGTGTCAAAGTAGAATGAAAATTGAGCTTCGTTATGTGTAAGTAAAATGCGTAAATGTAATTAATGGCAATTATTTAAGTATTATAATATAATTATAAGAAATGAATTCTTTGCTGTTTAATATCGCCACGGCAGACATCACAATCAACTTAGAAAAGACAGTCCAGATGACAATTAGAAAAGGAGGAAAAAAAATCAGTAAAAGATACCCTCACTCTGAATGGTGAACCTCTGGAAACCGTCAACAAGTTCAGATATCTTGGAGTAACCCTGCAAACCACAACGAAATCATTTAGATACCACATACAAGAGAGAACTGTAGCAGCCACGAGAGCTATCTTCATAATAAAGAATCTGCCAATCCACAGCAATGATGTTTTTCAACACCACCGTCTCCCCCATAGCAACTTACGAACTGGAAATAATCTGGGAAAAGCTATCACTCAGAGACAACTGAAAACGTCAAATCTCGATTTCTCAAATGTGCGCTGAGTGTTGGGAAAACGGCACCAACAAGAATGGTCTACGAACAGTCTAAAGAGACTTTCCACATTGAGGATCTCAGAACCCGAATTCTACTGCCTTCTACGGAACCCTACATTGAACACCTGAAGAGAAGAGAAGCAAAGAGGAGAGAGATAGACTCTGACTTCTACGCCACTGACGCAATGTTGGAGAGAAACTGGACCAAAGAAAATCGGGACCAAAGACACGTACTAACACGCCTCGCCATTCATGGTTTCCATCACAAAATATGCAGTGACAAGACATATAACACCAGTGATAGTTGCGTGTGTGAATTGTGTGGCCAGAGATGTGACAGAGATATCATATAACAGTGCGTCATAACAGACTAAGAACAGTGAGCGAATGTAGTAAAAACTAAACATCAATGCCCATTCGGGCGATAATTTCGTTATTATTATTATTATTATTATTATTATTATTATTATTATTATTAACTTTTCAACTTCTTTACTAAGTTAACTTTTTAGGAAATTACCTGGCTGACTAGTTCATTGTCCAAAGCCTGGTGGAGGTCCTGCGCTATCTTCTGGTTCCCTGTTGTGGTGGGTTGTGTTCATGATTGTGCCGAAAATGGTGTGTGTTTTAAAATTGAGTTGAGTGTTCAGGATGTGCTGGGAGTGTGTTTTCGTATGTTTGTAAAGTTCATATTATTCTAGAGTGTCAAGTTTCTGGTTTTTTGGCTGGATGTGTAGTATATTCATGTCGGTGTCTATGTTGCTATAGTTGTGATTGGAGTTTGTGATGTGTTCTGCGTAGGAAACCAGAAGATAGCGCTTGGACAATGAAGGATAACACTTCGAAACTAGTCAGCCAGATAATTTCCTAAAATGTTAACACAGTAAAGAAGTTGTAAAGTTAATAGTGATTATATGAATGTTAAAAGTATACTGTATATAGAACAATGAAAAAAAAAAAAAATAATAATAATAATAATTAGGTTAAGGGTGTTTGAGAATAAGGTGCTTAGGAAAATATTTGGGGCTAAGAGGGATGAAGTTACAGGAGAATGGAGAAAGTTACACATCACAGAACTGCACGCATTGTAGTCTTCACCTGATATAATTAGGAACATTAAATCCAGATGTTTGAGATGGGCAGGGCATGTAGCACGTATTTGTGAATCTAGAAATGCATATAGAGTGTTAGGTGGGAGGGAAAAAGACCTTTGGGGAGGTCGAGACGTAGATGGGAGGATAATATTAAAATGGATTTGAGGGAGATTGGATATGATGATAGAGACTGGATTAATCCTGCTCAGGATAGGGGCCAATGGTGGGCTTATGTGAGGGCGGCAATGAACCTCCGGGTTCCTTAAAAGCCAGTAAGTAAGTAAGTAAGTAAGTAAGTAAGTAAGTAAGTAAGTAAGTAAGTAAGTAAGTAAGTAAGTAAGTAATAATAATAATATTATTTATTTATTATTATTTATTATTAATATTTGTGTGCTGAACAACAGCCAGAGGCCAATTATAGTTCAGCACAATACACAAACAGAAGATACAAAGGTACAAAAACAAATAAATAATATCTTAAATAAACAAAAACATACATAAATAAAATAGATAATAAGAACAGTAAATACTAATAATCAAAACGAAACTATACCTTAAAAGGATCTAAATTGTGCCATGCAAATTGGCATATTTTATGCATCTACAGACTGGAGAAAGTGATTTAGAATTTCTGTTATAAAATTTTTTTTGAAATCTTAAACGTTTTGTAGGAATACGAAGACTGATGTTGTTTATGATAGACTCACAATCAATATCACCCTTGATAACTTTGCAAAGAAATAGATAATCAAGATTTTGACGTCTAGAATAAAGGCTACAACAGTTAAAATATTTACAGGTAATGTCATAGTCAGAGGAATTGGGTATAAATCGAAAAGCACATAAGGAAATAAATTTTCTTTGAATATTTCCAATTTAACCGAATCTGTTGAAGTAATGGAATTCCAGGCTACAGATGCATATTCAAGTTTAGATCGAACCAAAGTAAAGTATAGAATTAATAGTGACTCTGGAGTAGAAAAAGAATAAGTTATAGACCTTATTAAACCAAGCATTCTTATTGAATGATTATAAATATATTGAACATGATCGTGAAAGTATAATTTAGAATCGAGTAGTACACCAAGATCTTTAATAGAATTTTTCCTAATAATACAGACGTTGTTAAGAGAATAGTTAAATTTTATGGAAGTAGTAATAATAATAATAATAATAATAATAATAATAATAATAATAATAATAATACTAATAATAATATTAATACTCAACGGGGGAGGGCGAACCCTAACGTTACATCCACCTAACAGTGTTTTCACGCTCACTTCACCAAGGTATTTTCCAACCCACGTCAGCTGACCAGGCTAAGGTTCGCTGAGTATCTACGTTTTCAGCAGAGAAACCCACTCGTCTGTAGGCCAACCCTCTTGGGTAATTCTCTGGAATGATAACGGAATGGAAATCGGATGAAATGATGTTGATATGTAACGTGGGGAAACAGGAAAACCTAGAGAATAAAACCTAAACTGCGACCTTGTCCAACGTAAGTGTCTCAAAGGATACGCATCCCACTGACTAGGCTGACATAGTATCATAGACTGAATACCACCTGATTACGGATGCTGATGATAATGATGGCGAAATGAGTCCGAGATCCGACGCCGAAAGTAACCCAGCGATTCTGCCTCAATTGGTTGAGGGAAAACCTCGAAAAAAACAACCAGGTAATTTGCCCCAACCGGGATTTGAATCCGGACCCGCTCGTTTCACAGTCAGACATGCTAACCGTTACTCCACAGTGGTGCAGTATAGCAAACCGAGTGTAAATTTTATAATCTTTATTCTTCCTTATTCTATCCTTCCTCTTTCACTCTTCCTCTTATTCTCTTTCCAAACTCTTCTCTTTTCTGTCTCTTTATGGACCTCCTTCCTTTCTCTCTCTTTTATTTTTTCTCCCTTCCAACTTTTTCCCTTTTTTCCATAACATCCTATTTCTTCCTATAATCTTTCCCTTTTCCCTTCATCCTCTTTTTCCTCCTTTGCCCTCTTCTACTTCTTCCCATTCCTTAGACTTCATTCTACTTTTGCGTCTGTCTTATTCACGCTTCCTCCTTATTCCTTCATTCTCTTATTATTTCTATTCTTCCTTATTCCTCTTCCGCTCCCCCTTTAATTTCCTCTTCTTTCTTCCTAGTATTTGCTTTCCTCAGCTTTCTCCATTTTCTCTTCCGTTCTCTTAATCATTCCGATTCTCTCCCTCACCTATCCATCTTCTCCTTCCTATTCCTCTTTTTCCTTCTCACTATTGCTTATATCCTTCTGCATTCGTCTCCTTCCCCAAAGCACTACTGGACCCCTTGTTCCGTTAACGCTCGATTAGTCTTTCTCCTAGGCCTTTCCATATTTCTTAGTCAATAACACTTTAATGCAGCGGATCCCAACCTCTGATCTGAGAGGGGTCTGGGGAACACAAGAAATACACCTTTGTTCCGCAAAACTGCTGCTTGAAATTTACTATAGTCCGAATCATCTTACTTAATACCCAAGGGGTGAAACCTAACCATTTTCCCCCCATTACTACATATGCTAATGGATTATGGCGATTTTCTAGTTTGAAAGTTCAATCTTCTTTTGTCAACTTCGTTTCCAATTTCAGTACTGAGAAATACTACAACTGGTAGTGATTTTTTAACTGTTATGTTAGCAGCAGTGACAGCTGTTGTCGGTAATGCACATTCTGAAAATTTAAACCGTTATAGATTTCTGAGCTGATTACTGGAAGCTAGTGAAATTTGAACATACTAATAATAATTTGGGAAGGCCGAGACGTAGATGGGAGGATAATATTAAATGGATTTGAGGGAGATGGGATATGATGATAGAGAGTGGATTAATCTTGCACCATACTAATAATAATTTGGGGAGGCCGAGACGTAGATGGGAGGATAATATTAAAATGGATTTGAAGGAGATGGGATGTGATGATAGAGAGTGGATTAATCTTGTACAGGATAGGGACCTATGGCGGGTTATGTGAGGGCGGCAATGAACCTTCGGGTTCCTTAAAAGCCATTTGTAAGTAAATTGTAGGTAATAATAAAATTAACTAATATCAGTACTAATATTAATACATAATAGTTATTTTATGGTTACAATTCAAAATTATAATCAGATAAGTGTGAATATATATAACATAAGTGTGATACATGTACCTGGGTGATAGATAGAAATGCTATTTCACATTTTAATTAATTTCTTTTGTGTTTAGATTTTTGTTACAATAATGTCAAAGAGAGGAAAAAATAGCATGGCAGTGACTCCTCCAAGAAATAAATCATGTGCCATTCAGAGTACGCTTCAGGAATCTATAGTTCGTATGTATAATGAACTGAATAAAGAATATAATGAAGAAGGAATTATGCGCACGGAGACAGCAATTGAGGAGTTTGGGGGAAAAAGCAGGCAGTTCCAATTCAGTACTTTGCGAGATAACGAAGAAAAACGTACCACCAAGCAATAAGCATGTACAGAAGAGGCAGGTACAAAATGCATTGTAACCGTGAATGCAATTCTTGGAACTACTTGGTTCTTCGACCAAACGATAGAGCGAATTTTTTGTTCTCTGTGCATAAATAACTCAAAAATGGAAAAAAATTGGAGCTGCCTGGTTTTTCCCCCAAACCTCTCAATTATAACTACTGGGTGTTCATTTCAAAGTGTGTCATGACGTCACTGTTGATGAGTCAGCGATTTGAAGCGAGGTTCAGCTTTTGTGTCAGAGAAGTTGCCTATTAATCAAGGCGTTCACTCTGAACTTGAGAACGTGTACGGTATAACTTGAACGTCGTAGCAACAGATGGCGGTCTGTACGGTCTGTGTGCTACCATAACCTCTTTCGAACTGTGTTTTGCGCGGCCAAGTCGTACGCAGGGTATTTGTTATCATCGATTGCGTACGGCAACATTCCACAACACAAATCAAATGCTCCGTGTCCATGTTGACCGTCCAAATTAATGTCAACAAATACGTAAGTAATCGTCTTAAACCTCTCCACATATCCCGACAGTAAGAAAAAAAACTCACCTCAGTACATGTTTCGAAACAGTTCACATTCCTGCCAATACTGGTGTTACCGTACGTATCGGTAAGTACTCTTCAGAATGAACGCCGTACTTGCTAGGCAACTTCTCTGGCACGTAAGTAATACACCTCTGCGGAAGTGTAGGAAGACTGAATTCTCTAGACTCATCGACTAGACACATGACGACATATAGCGAGCCATGACACACGTTGAACTGAACACCCAGTAGAACAGCAAAATTGTTAGGAGTAAATATTCTTAAGCATGCATTTCAAACAAACATTCGGTTTTCGGCGTTTGTACTAATCATTTCACATGATCAAACAAAATACATTTTTAGGTTAGGTCTCGTGAATCGTAAACTGCTTGGTCAAAGCAATGAATTTGATATTAGACAACATACATTTTAATTTCAGATCATATTAATCTACTAATTACCAACGTAATGTGCGAGAGGACCAGAAGGAAAATATAGGGCTACTCTTTCACTAATTATTGAACCATTTAGAAAACACCCTCCAACATAAAGATGAGATGTAGTAAATAGGTAAATAAACAAGACATCGTTATTATAGTACATGGTACTGTGCTTTGCCCTCTATGGTGATATCTGGTATTAGTTGGCAACACTGAAGAGACGGCCAAATTAGCCTTTTAGGAACTGCCCTTACGTGATCCTCACTATACTACATTCTCCATTCATAAACATGACTCGCCACTTCAACACTTAAATAAAATTCATGGAAGTGCTGTAATGATTTAGGTGAATATTTCCTTTCAGCACACAGTTTATGAGAACATTATAAGCAGACATATCACTCTGTATGAAAGTTATTGCTTTAATTTCGTTACAATTTTAACGTGAATTCAAAGAGAGAAAAAAATAAACAAACATACTACATACATAGCTAGTACTCTCACAGCAAGAAATTTCAAGACAGTAAAGTTTTAAACAAGTTTAACATCCACCAGGAAAATAGTGAAGTATAAAAATGTAACAGAAAGTAAGATACGATGTACCACATGTAGCCTACTTTCAGAGGAAAGTAAGAGGAGGCAGGCTGATGAGATACTGTCCAACATGTGTTTCCCGTCCGAAAAGTTTAAACCCCAAGGCAGATTTTACCCCTGCTCTGGCTGAGTGGCCTTCCACGCAGATGGTCTGGGTTTGAGTAGTGATCGGGCTTGTGATTTTTATTTGAAAAATTCAGTGGCACTTGTGGTGGACAAGTAAGTCGCAGTTGTTGTTGTTGTTTTTTTTAAGATATTCCCGTGTTTTCCCATGTTAGGCATCAACATCATTTCGACCATTTTTTCATAGCATTCCCCAAACAGCTCATCATCATAATAATCTAGGACGTAATTTCCTTCCATAGGCTTCATTTACGTCTGGCTTACGTTTACATTATGTTTGCATCGTTAATGTAATCTCCCTGCGTCGCAGATGAGCGCTAGTAGGCAGCTCTTCCATCTAGGACGTCGGGTCAGTGGCATTGGTCATAATAATTATTAGGGACCGTATTTTTGGTGATATAAAATGGGTGATTTGAGTCTTAAACTTGCACTATTTCGGTGGGTATTTCGTGAAATAATTTGCTAATTCGTTGGATATTTCGCGAAATTATTTGTCAATTAAATGTATTACATGCATACATAGATAAGTATTCTGCTCATGGGCAGGTCTTTCACTGCAAATCCAGCATTCTCCAATTTCCCTTATTTTCTGCCTTCCTCGTAGTCTCCACATATGATCCAAATATCTTAATGTCGTCTATCATCTGATATTTTCTTCTGCCCCGAACTCTTCTTCCGTTCACCATTCCTTCCAGTAGGCAATTTCTTACCCTATCTTAAATGTATTACGTTATGTTTAATATGAATTTATTTTTGTAGGTTATTTTACGACGCTTTAGCAATACCTTAGGTTATTTAGCGTCTGAATGAGATGAAGGTATAATGCCGGTGAAATGAGTCCGGGGTCCAGTACCGAAAGTTATCCAGAATTTTTTCATATTGGGTTAAGGGAAACCCCCGGAAAATATCTCAACCAGGCAACTTGCAACTCGCTACTTGGCATCAGTGACAGATGATGAAAGATGAGTGGAACGGAGAAAAATTCTCTCCGGCACCGGGATTTGAACCCGGGTTTTCAGCTCTACGTGCTCACGCTCTATCCACTAAGCCACACAGAATTCCCATCCCGATGTCGGATTGAATCCTCTCAGTTTAAGTTCCACCTCTTGGGTTCCCTCCAGTGGCCTGCCCTCATGCACTGCGACAGTGGAATGAGAATCCGGTGTGCCTTAGTGGACAGAGCGTCAGCACGTAGAACTGAAAACCCGGGTTCAAATCCCTATGCCAGAGAGATTTTTTTTCCGTTCCACTCATCTTTCATCATCTGATGACGCAGAATATCTGCACGGAAATATCATATGTACTTCGGTACATCATAATAATATCAGTAACAGAGTCAAGGTTTCCGTGTATTATTTTCTTATTGTGCACCCTTTGAGTTCAGCGAAGTAACAGAGCAGAATGCGGTCTTGAGCAGTCTATAAATTCTACACTGAATTTGCATTGTAAATCAATAAGCGTACCCACAGGCACATTCAAGTAAACAGACAAATGGATATGACTTCATGCTTACAGTTTTAAGGATCGTAAATTTGAGGCGTACTTACCCGTGATATTAGTGGAAAACGTCACACAACAAGACGTACAGCCACTGTTACGAGTGCATTTCTGTTATGGGAATGTAGCGCATTACGTAACAGCCGCTTGACAAATAGGTGACAGAGAAATACTGCCGTCCCATTCATATCGGGGGCATCATGCCACAGGGACGTCTCAACAAATTTTGCGTTATTGGGTTGTTTATAATGGAACCTATTTACATTTGAAACCGACTGTTTCAGAATTGTAATGGACATGAAGAAGAATAAAAAATGTAGGGGAGAAGTGGGTACAGTAAGACAGGGAGAACAGTGAGACATTTTTTATTAGATGGTAAATTTTGATGTTGAGATGTTAATAACAGTGGCGTTGTATGTTGCATGAGTAAAGTAACAGTATTTTCATACTCGACTTTTGATTCTAGTTATAAAGGTGATTGATGAAAAAATAATTCGTAATTTTTCACTCTAGAAGTAAAATTTTGGCTTGTGTTTAATGAAGGTTATATTGGATATACAAATGAGATATAAGTATGAATGTTTTGTTACCTAATACTATGGTCTTTGAGATTATGTTTGGCAAGGTTTCGTCTTTCTTGTTTTAATTTTGAAGTGATGGCGTCATTTTTAAATGAACTATGCGTAAAGGGAACAGTGAGACGTGCCATTGAAGGGTACACTGAGACGTCTCACTGTTCTCATGTACCAATGATTTGCAAAAACAAACTGTAATTATATTACATTTACCAGTAACTAACATTAAAAATGAACATACTAGTAACCAATTTAGGAACTGTAGCTTAAAATAATAGATACATTACATTTTAATGGTTTCATAAATAAAAAAAATATTCACGAAATTTAAGAGAATGTTAAAAAATATTAAAGAATTACATTAAATTCTTATAATTATAAGCTTTGTTGTCACCAAAAATTCATTTCATTTTTTCGCAAAAGTTTGAAATGCCATGGAAAATTCACTTTTCCAAATGTTCCAGATGTTTCAATGGTTTCGAAGTCAGTCATCAAAATGATTCTAAATAAGCCTACAGAACATGTCAAGATAAAGAGACAGCAAGTTTTTGTTTTCTTTTGAAATAAATGTAAATCATTTCAATGTCCGTTAATAGACACTGTGGTGTCTCACTGTACCTTCCTGAATGGGAACAGTGAGACATTTGCATTTTTTTGACAAACACATATTGTATATTATGTCCTTTATCTATTAACATTTTTGTTTATGCATTATTATACTCCATGTTTTAATGTCTATTTCTATTGCACTTGATTTTAAAAATACTTGAATTAACACTTGCATACGTATGTCTTAATATTTTGTGTCTCACTGTACCCACTACTCCCCTATCTTCTTATGTACACAAGGAAAGCGAAAATTATTCACTCTTCATATGGCTCTACTGTGAACATCCAGTTTTGTTAATATGACAGTCTGTTATGATGTCCTCGACAGTCAATGCCTCATACAAATACATACATACATACATACATACATACGCACGCATTTCCAGTATTGCGTTATTCCTATCTAATCTCATTCCACACATTAAAAGGTCCCTTAAGCCCTTGTTACTCAGAGCGGTGACAACAGGTCGCGGTACTGTAGTGAGAAACAGAAATGCATCAATCACGTGGTGGTTTGGTGCCTCGTGGACAAACCCTCTTGTGTGGACATTTATGACTTCATCCCGCGTGATGACACACATGAGGCTATTTAAACTGTTACAATTAATTAGGGATTCTTTACAAAACTCCGCACTACCGTTGCCATGGAGATGCAGATTGAATTTAAGTGTTCCAGTAACCCACAATCCCGCTGGACCAATAGATATTGCGTCCATGCCACTGATTTTCTGGAACAATGCAAATAGAAGCAGAATGTGTGTATGACATCATAGAGAGTGGAACGGTATCTTACGCACTATTATTTTATAGTTACGAATCATTGACTAAAAACAAATACAAACATCATTTGACATTTTGTTCTTTTCTTCGTGGTTTTCTACAACCAATTTTGGCACAGCATATCTAGAAAACTATTAAATTTACGATTTAATGCTCATGATACTGTTGCTCACCCTAACTCAATATAACGTTATGATAATGCGTTTTTAATGACATTTGCAGCTTGGGAGTTATTCGTAGTACATAATAACGAAGTTTCCTTGTAAAATCAATTTTCAGAGCAATGAAGAAGCTGATAACAGGATATTACGGATTGGAAAACCAGATTGAAGTGAGAGTTGCAGATACTGATGTTTATAACGCGGTAAAATCGTGTTGAAACGTGTCAAGGGCGGTATCGCAACTACGATAACTTAATTTTTAAGCAATGATATTTGCTAGGAAGATTTTAATTTTTACATTATAACGGTTTAGTCATAATCACATACTTCGTCCACAGCTATGGAGTAACGGTTAGCACGTCTGGCAGTGAAACTAGCGGCCCGTATTCTAATTCTGGTTGGGACAAGTTACCTGGTTGAGGTTTTCTCGAGATTTTCCCTCAACCAATTTAAGCAGAATTGCTGGGTAACTTTCGGTGATGGACTCTGAATTCGTTTCACTGCATTATCATCTTCATCTAGTTGAGAAGCTAGATAACCATATCAGTTGATAAAGCGTCGTAAAATAAATAATTACAAAAAGTTATTTCCTTCTCAATTACTGAACTACGTAAAAGAGAAATAGTATAGCACAGCCGTGGCGAAAATGTAATCGTGCGCCGAGCCACTGTGTAACCTGCAACGTGCATAGCACCTATGGAGGGAGGCGGACACCCGACTTAGTAAAGCATTTTCATTTTCCTTACGTCAAGCACTTAAATATAATTTTATAGAGTATAAGGTTACAAACTAATGTTTAGTACGTGTAACGAAGAAATAAATGAACAAGAAAACATAGTACACATTATCTTCAGAATGTCTCTGCGACATTGTTTCAAAATCAGGAATTCTGTCACTTACTGCCAGTCGTAGTTGATCACGAAGGTATCTGTCTATCAGTCATGATCTAAATTAGGTTTTTACTATTTTCATTGTTGGAAATAATTTTTCACAAGCGTAAGTTATAGCGAACATGGTTTCAACAGAGCAAGCGAAAGAACGAAGCTTCGGATATTTATTTTTTCGCAAAGATTTGAGAAGTTCAACATTTGTCAAGTCCTTACATCTAGTTTTCATTGTAACATTACATTGTAAATCTGTGACTTTAAATTGAAGACCTAACCGCATTATTCGTACATCTGCTAAAAAGGATCGAAATAATAATAATAATAATAATAATAAAAAAGGTAAAGGTATCCCCGTAACATGCCATGAAGGCACTTGGGGGGGCATGGAGGTAGAGCCCCATGCTTTCCATGACCTCGGCACTAGAATGAGGTGGTGTGGTCGGCACCACGCTCTGACCGCCTTTTACCCCCGGGAAAGACCCGGTACTCAATTTTATAGGAGGCTGAGTGAACCTCGGGGCCGTTCTGAAAGTTTGGCAACGAGAAAAAATCCTGTCACCACCTGGGATCGAACCCCGGACCTTTCAGTCCGTAGCCAGCTGCTCTACCAACTGAGCTACCCGGCCGCCAAATAATAATAATAATAATAATAATAATAATAATAATAACAATAATAATAGTAATAATAATAGTAATAATAATAATAATAATAATACTTAGCCTTTTAATGTTTTATGAGTGACATGTAGTATAATGCCGTTTTATGTTATACTTGTGAACAAATCATACATTTAATATTCTCAATCATATTGGCAGCAAAAAAAAATGCGTCCTTTCATCCTACTTGAAAATTTCGCTTCAGTAGAGGTACATGGTTTCGAGAGAGACATTGCGACGATACGCCACTCGCAGGTCAGAGAGAAATACAAATGGAACGGAGTTTGACTCCAGTGAGTGAGAGGGTGGGGCTCGGGGGAGCAAGAGACATGCACAGCTATCATTGCGAGCCACAATGTGCTCGTGAGTTACATTTTCGCCACGGCTGGTATAGTACATTGAGAAACGGAGACCGCAAATCTTGTGAGAGGACATGACAAGCAAGAACACGATCGAGATCTTCATGGCGGGGGGAAGAAGGCGGGACAAAAATAAATGGCACGACCATGAATCACGAATGGATCCATGAAGACAAGACAGGGTAATTAATTGCTTCAAGTTTAATTTTAAACAGCACAGGTTATAGTGAGGCGATGACTTCACAATATTGGAATAATAATTTCAGCTGTACAACTACTCACAGAAAGCACACACAATTTTCACCAGCAGCGTAACGCAGAAGTCAACACAATGTACTTCTGCGATACGCAATCAATTCGTACCCTGTTCTGAAAGTTGTCTGCGAATACGTATCACAAAGCCCGTAACCTCAATTCCCTGGTAAATTCCTTCTGGTTGCAACGCATAACGCCGTGGTGCTGGTTCAATAGACATTGAACCATGGCTTCCGCAGTTGGAGCGGTGTTATGAAACAGAGCACCACAATGAGATCGAGCTAGTCGCCTTCACGAATTAAAATTCCTGGTGTAAGCTATGGTTATTCAACACCAGGCCCTGCAAACCTGTTCTCTCGTAGGAGGGAAGCCGACCAAGGCGATGGAAGTGACCTCAAGGGGCTGACTGCACTAGCAGTCTAATTTGTACTTTCTCTGCACCCATTTGTTCGTACGGGCTAGCCGCAGGGTAAGCTTGGAAGCTTCCTTTTCTGGGGATGCCAAGTCCGAATCCTGTCGCAAGCTATCTTGAGTTTTCAGGATCTTTTTAAGTTTAATGTAGGAAAATTGCTTGACAAATTCATTCATTCATAGTTTGCTATCCAAAGGCAAGTCTTTCACTGCAAACCCAATTTCCCCTCTTTCCCACCTTCCTCTTACGACCGATTTCACCAATAAGTCACTAATCCACAATTAACTAATTGCAATTTAAATTAAATATGGAAGTCAAATACTAATAAAATTATATATTCCATTTTCTTTAACAAGGAAAGGTTTCCCTCCACCTATGAATAATTATGCCTTAGTAATACCCTAAATTGAGGCCATTTCCGGAAGAAGGGCACATAAGACAATATGGTGATTCGAGTAATCCTAGTTTAAATATTTTGTTTTAATTTATTTCAATGAACACTTTATTCTTGCATACAAGAATAAATTAAATATATGTAGAATATCATTATGAACCAACTTTCACAATACAAAGCATTTTTATCAATATATTTCATTTTAAAATATTATTTGTTATAAGCCATTATGTGCCCTTTTTCCAGAAATCAGTCTAACATCAGTTTTAGGCTGTTTGAAGCTGTAGTTACAGTGTTGTTTGAAATATTTGAAGTTACGTAACTCATTTGGAGCTTTTTACCTGTATCCTCTAAGAATTTCTTCGAGAAAAGATCGTACAGTATTCTGACACTTAGATCCGGATCTTCGAAATACCTCAAAGAAGATTTGTGTCAGCAGTAATGGTTTTCTTGGCTGGGAATTGTGCTTAGGCGTTCTTCTAACATTTGCCAAATATTAGCCTCTATTTTGTAAATGTTTGCCTCTTCCCTCCACAGATGAATCATTGGCCAGTGTTTTATCTTGAATAACTCTGAGTCTTTTAACTGATACCTGACATAGCTTTAATATCAAACCACGACAAACTTTAAATTTAGTGCCATTTGTATGGAGAAAATATTCCCAAATATTTTCCCTGAGCTTCTTTGGATTTAATGTTGCCTTCCGAGTGTGTGTATTTGACTTCTTCAACATATATTGGCTTAAAAATGAATCCTATATTCCAAAAAGCTCTTCTTGCTTACTGATAGGTACTTTGAGATAGCATTGTTCTTGACAACACGATGATACTGCTGAAAATGTTGTTTCTTTTATGTCATTTCCGTTGCTTGAAATAGGTCTGACCGCTCTCCCGTTTTCTCTTCTTTTCTTTCTCTTAGAATTGTCGTAAGATAGTCTTTTTTGCCCATTAGTATGGTACGAATAGAACGGCTATTGCACTAACAACCGCAGCCTGAACCTATTGTACATTTGCTGTATTAGCAATGAATCTGAACAACTTTACGCTCGCAAAGAAAATGCTCTCCCGACCTCTAGCGTTGAGATAATGAAATAAAAGTTTGGTGGAATAATCTACCTAATATAGCGGTTACGTTTAAACAATTTCCCGAATAAGGGCTTATAGGACTATAGGCCCATCTTCCCCAGATAGGTTGGCCTTATGACTCTGACGTTAATAACTTTCGTCAGGTTTACTACGCTGCCATCTAGTTATTACATAAGGAGTCACGTCATAATTCCCATTTGAATTGCATTGGCGACTGTACTGCCATCTCGTATTCGTTTACGGCGGACGGGTGGCGATCCTGGCGGTTGTTCTCTTCAAAGTGGAAACGATTTTAACATAGCGATGACCTATCTGTTGCCGACATTTCGATCGCGAATTTTACGAATACTGTTTAAAATACGGTTTAATTTCTTGTATAACAACGAAGAGAACGTTTGTTATGTTCACGTTGCAGCAATATTTTAATTAGAAAATTCACAGATAACGAATTAATCGATTGAAGAAACATTGGAAACATTGATTGTCGAGTCACGTACAGAAGGTCTAAAAATCTGGCATCGCTGTCGGGACGGCAGACGGTTTGCGTAGTATTCGCAACTGATCAGCTGTTGTGATGTTTACATTGCATTAGTGTGCAGTTGGACGTACAGCGTATTTTAAACAGTATTCGTAAAATTCGCAATCGAAATGTCGGCATAAAAGTATTTATTATTTCTTCAAAAACCTCGCAAAAATGAGCAAAATGGTATTAGACTTTTTTGTTCGTTATATTTTAAGGAATCACATCCTACAATAAATTACGAGTAGTGATAGATTTATTGATATTAGTTCACAAAAGTACAAAACTTAATAATTTAACAAAAAGATCTATATACAAAAGTAATTATACATAATAAATATACAATTTCCTAAACTAATTAATTTATCGCAAATCTCAATAATTTATTGGTTCAAACTTGCACTCACGTCTGGTTTTAGTGCATGTTTAAACCAATCGTAATAACCATTAAGACTTTAAACCTTATTTATCTGCTCCTTTTTACAATTTACTACCATAGATATTTTTAATAACTTATTATTTCAAATAGGTGAGCAGATGTCGACATACTGTAAGTCATGAGCCTGAAATAGCTGAATCGGTACATTCCATATGTAACATCCTACAATTAATGAACTACCTTATGTTCCACTTTGTATATCGTATAGTAATTCTGCTTATACTGCATAGGCCGTACCTATAATAATTCTGAAAAATTTTTGAGACTACTATTTATCTATCGACATCTAAAATTTTCGCTTCTGAAATAAAGCTCATGAATAATTCGAATTTGACAGAAAAATGAGACCAAATTCGCTATGTAGTCTCCAATTTTTCAAACAACATCAAGTAGCTCTCTCTGCAACAGCGTGAATCTCCGATTGTCGGCACCTCAGCCGTCGGTTATTGAACCAGGTACCTTGGTGTGCAAGTCGAGACACGTTATCTTTCTAGCAGACAGAGCTTGAAAGCGGCGAGGTCGATCCTGCCATAAATATCAGCGCTCGCCGGGCACATATCTTTCTGTTTACATGCTCTCTCCTTGACGTCCCCGGGGACAATATTAAATAATACAAATGCGAGTCTGCAAGTTGCGAAGCTTCTTTATGTGCCTCCTGTTAGAGAGAGACCCAGACCCTTTTTCAAATACTTAGCGGTGTAACAGAAAATAATGGCCTGGAAACTGAATAATGGTGACTGTAACAAAGGGGCTGCCCCTGCAAATCATATTGCCCAAGGGATCAATTCTTATTGTTCCTCCAGGGACTGTGGAAACAGTGTTTATACAGCGAAGAAAATGTGAATTTTAACTTTAAATGGTTTACAAAACTCTGCCGTATAGAGTACATTACTCCTGTAGTCGGCTGTAGTCGAAAGAAAAGGTGAACGGTATAATACATGTAACTGAGGCGTATGTATATGAGGCAAGGAAGCAGAGGTAGGATACGTTCTACTGATTTATACTAGGAGGTGACGTAGTGAGTGTCTTGGCTTGGCTGGGCTGGGCTTGGCTTTATGATTGCACTTAAACTTTTTTAAAGGTGAGATCAGAGGTCAATTAAAAAAATCAAAATTTGGTTGCTTATCCCAAATAATTATTTGGAATTTTATGCTTAATTTTGCATATAACTTATTGAAAAATTCTAATTGTAAATGCTTTTAATTACGTACAACGTTTTATGTGTCAAACTGCTTTTTTCTCCTCCCGCATTAATGCATAAAATATATAGTTTCTGACTTAAGCCGTTTTTTTTTTACGCAGCCCAAATAACAGTCGAGACGTGGGAGGTATTTAATGTTTCGTAGGCGAACTCAGGGGTGCGTATAATTTTCATTGACATCATCGTGTGAATGTTAGGAATTTTAGTCTTGCTTACGTATGGCTTTTAATGAACCCGGAGGTACATTGCCTCCGTCACATAAGTCCGCTATCAGGCCCTATCCTGAGCAAGATTAATCCACTCTCTATCATATATCACACCTCCCTCAAATCCTTTTTAATATTATCCTTCCACCTGCGTTTCGGCCTCCCCAAAGGTCTTTTTTCCTCCGGTCTCCCAATTAACACTCTATATGCATTTCTGGATTCGCCCATACGTGCTACATGCCCTGCCCATCTCAAACGTCTGGATTTAATGTTCCTTATTATGTCAGGTGAAGAACAAAATGCGTGCAGTTCTGTAACCATAACTGCCTTGCGGCCGAAACTGAAGAAAAACGACCGGAAAGAGCATCAAATGCTGCTGTAACATGATAATGCACAACCGCACTCCGCTAACATGACGAAATCAGCTATGCAGTAGCTTGATTGGGAGGTGATTCCACATCGGCTTCAAACTAGCAGATTTATTCAGACGCTGAAACGAAAAACAGCCAGATAGTCAGAGATTATTTATTTATTTACTCATTTATTTACTTATTTACTCATTTATTTACTTATTCAGTGATTTGTTTACTTATTAACTGATTTATTTACTTATTCACTCATTTATTTACTTATTCACTCATTTATTTACTTCTTCACTCATATATTTACTTATTTACTCATTTATTTACTTATTTACTCATTTATTTACTTCTTCACTCATATATTTACCTATTTACTCATTTATTTACTTATTTACTCATTTATTTACTTACTCATTTATTTACTTATTTACTCATTTACTTATTTACTCATTTACTTATTTACTCATTTATTTACTTATTCAGTGATTTGTTTACTTATTCACTCATTTGTTTACTTATTCATTCATTTATTTACTTATTTACTCATTTATTCATTTATTTATTTACTCGTTTATTTACTTATTTACTCATTTATTCATTCATTTATCTATATTTATTTATTTATTTATACTGGCAGAGTTAAGGTCAAAGGGCCTTCTCTTACACTTTAAATTTAACAAACAGTTGAAGAACAGAATACTAATTTAGGCGAACATATTAATTTCTGTGTTATAAACATAATAAATAAAAACTTATGTAATAGCAAAAAAAAAAAAAAAAAAAAACAGGAGTACTTTTGCATCAACACAATATTTCAAATCGCAAACAAGCTCGTAATAATAGCAATCACGAACAGCATAAACGTTTCGATGAATTCCTCAGGGTCACTTTTGTCTACAAAAAATGACATGTGACGTAAGAGCTTAGTGATGACGGAAGTAAATGGCGAAGCACTGTACCGCAACAAGTCAGGGACGCCAACTTGACAAAATCTTCTGATATGCGGGGATGTTCCCTGTGTTAGTTTACGGATACCCTACATAAGAGGAACTGCCATGAACACCCTAGATTTGATATCACCTAAGTTACACGTAACACCCAGGCATATGTTCAGTGAAATGAAATTGTTTGCAATGAGAGGACAATTAACATGAAGTTAATAATGTTTGTTGGGATGAGATTTATGAGATTAGGGGAAACGGGAGGGACGCGCTGAAAGAGTGATCCATTCTTCAATACTATTTCATCTTGGGAAACACTCACCTTCTTTCAGAAAATCAGAAATTCTTTCCTACATATTTCTGGCTTCATGGTGTGTTACGAGGCACGGCTTTTATATTTTCTGAGCTGATACAATCAAAAATCGTGTCTGATTGTATCTTGCAGAATACAGTCGACACCAGGAATGACAATTAGAAAATACTGTCGGCTGCTATGTGGAGGAAAGTGTCAGAGTTGGCACAAGACAAAGAATAGAACACAACATGAGTGACAGGACATCCGCTGTGGCCCGAGCGGTGGCATTTCAAGCTATAAATCTAGCGCGCCCGGGATCGATTCCCAGCAAGGAAATGGAAATGTCTCTCCCACCCTCATGAATGATAACATATCCGCTGTAGCTCAAGCTGAAACATTTCTAGCTATAAATTTAACAGTCCTGGAATCGATTCCCAAGTAGGGAGTAGATATTTATCTCCCACAGATGTGTCCCTTCTCATGTGTTGCAGTAAGTGCCACATGTCTAAGAAGTACTTTTGTGAACAGTATTTTTTTATATCAAAACAGTTAGAACGAATCAAACAGCTCAATCCATAACGGATATAATAATAAAAAATAAAATAATAATAAGTAATACTAATAGTAATGATAAGTACGGAAGTGTGTTGTGTCAGTGAAGTGTGTTGTGTCAGTGAAGTTTTATAGTTTATAGTGGTAGTGCAAAGTATATGAACAGTGAAATGTTTCTGAAGTGTTAGTGAAATCAGGATAGTATCAGTGAAATGTGTTGTAGTTCCAGTGCAGTGAGTGAGTTGATAGCGAAATGAGTGTAGTTCTAAAAGGTACTTGTGCAGGTATGAACGTATCACACTCGTGGGTTTTAGTTCGAACTTAGGGTTAATATACAAATTAGATTTAATTTAAATGTTATTTTAAGTGATCGTGCTTCATTTAATTTCGGATGCTTCTTGTTAATTTATTATACTATTATTATTATTAATTTATTATTAACTGTATTTAGTATTAATTATGTTTATTATTAATTGTCATTATTGAGTGTAACTAGTTATCACTGCCATCGTGTATTTACCCATTTGCAGTGTGAATAAATACATACATACAATAACAATAATAAATAATTACACAAATATCTTAATCCAATATGAAATGTTATCGTTAGAAATCGGATTTGAGATAAAAATATATTTTGTTCCCGATGAAATAAACTCATACTAACTTGTATTAACGCGTTTCATGGATTTTTGTAATAGTGGACATTTTATGGGGCCTAAAAATATGTAACTTGACGTTAGAATATGTTTAGCCTAATTTATTTTAAAATGTTAATAGACATTTTTTTCTGTTTCCTTCCTTTGTAACGACGAAAATCAAATCGCTTCATCTTGACTTAGTGCCAGCCATTATTATCTCTTTGAGAGAAGAGGTAACTTGCATCTCCTGTGCTAAGGCTCTTGTTTTTACTTGGTTATTAAACGACGCTGTAGCAACTACTAGGATTGGTGATAGCGAGATAGTATTTGGCGACATGAGGCCGAGGATTCGCCATAGATTACCCGGCATTCGCCTCACGATTGGGGAAAACCTCGAAAAAAAACAACCAGGTAATCAGCCTAAGCGGAGATCGAAACCGCGCTCGAGCCTAAGGATCTTAAGGATGACACAATTCACATCGATGTGGCTAACATGAGGTTACAGTTCACATTCTTTGTCGCTGTGATTCCTTCACAGAAACTGCAGGAAAACCAATTTATCAGAAACTTTACTTTTTAGCTCACGATAGAGAGAAATTTAGCTCAGCACTCGAACCAGTTAAAGAAAAAGTATTCGATAAGCTAGAGAAAAGTTCTCCAGAAGAACCCTTTACTTAACTGATCTACATGCAGCAGCGAATGTTTTGTTGTGGACGTGCAACAAAATCGGAAAGTGTGTCTTTCCAATATATACAATATATTCCAAAATTTAAATACGCTTCTGCGACATTAGTAACGTTAAGCGTTCGTTTTCTGCCTACAAGCTTGTGTTAATAGATAAAAAGTGTAAATTTTCTATCGAAGATTTGGAAAATTTACTGATTGTGTATTGCGAGTGCAATTATGAAAACTAACTTATACGTGTTTAAAATTAATGAATCTTAATATAAATTCAGGGGATAAAATAATCCTTCAGTTCCATTCCATTTTAGTATATCCATATGTAGACCGTTTGTACATACGGATGACGTGAATATGTTAGGAGAAAATCCACAAACAATCAAGGAAAACACGGGAATTTTACTTGCAGCAAGCAAAGCGATAGGTTGTTTGGAAGTAAACCCCGAAAAGACTAAGTATATGATTATGTATCGTGACCAGAATATTGTACGAAATGGAAATATAAAAATTGGAAATTTATCCTTTGAAGAGATGGAAAAATTAAAATATCTTGGAGCAACAGTAACAAATATAAATGACATTCGGGATGAAATTAAACGCAGAATAAATATGAAAAATGCCTGTTATTATTCGGTTGAGAAGCTTTGTCATCCAGTGTGCTCTCAAAAAATCTGAAAGTTAGAATTTATAAAATAGTTATTTTACCGTTGTTCCGTATGGTTGTGAAATTTAAATTCTCACTTTGAGAGAGGTACAGAGGTTAAGGGTGTTTTACAATAAGGTTCTTAGGAAAATATTTGGGGCTAAGAGGGATGAAGGTACAGGAGAATAGAGAAAGTTACACAACGCAGAGCTACACGCCGTGTATTCTTCACCTGACATAATTAGGAACATTAAATCCAGACGTTTGAGATGAGCAGGGCATTTAGCACGTATGAGAGAATCCATAAATGCATATAGATTGTTAGTTGGGAGACCGGAGGGAAAAATATCTTTGGGGGGCCGAGACGTAGATGGGGGGATAATATTGAAATGGACTTGAGGGAGGTGGGTTATGATTGTAGAGACTGGATTAATCTTGCCCAGGATAGGGATCGATGACGGGCTTATGTGAGGGCGGAAATGAACCTTGGGTTCCTTGAAAGCTATATGTAAGTAAATATATGTAGACAGAGAAATACGCTATTATTTAAGGTAATTTCTAAAGGACAAGAATCTTGTAAGGCACTTAATACTCAACTAATAGTACTTAGTAAGTGTAAGAGATATTTATAAATTTTGAGGAAGATGTGATGAAAGGTAATTTTAGATATAATTTCTAGAGCCTGTTTTAGAGTTTTACTGAGCCTATTGTAGGCACCTAAAATATATTTCTAGAGCCTAAAATTTCGAAGTCTATTTATCGTAAATGGAACAACACACATACACTATTTTCTGTCCAACGATGGAATAAATGCCTCTAATAAGGGATAGATGGATGGGGGATGGACAAACTGAGGGTCACATAGGCTCCTTTAATGACCTACTGTACTACTTTCATTTCGAAGAAAGCCATACTATTATCGTCACATAAAAATCCGTCAATTTCTGCCTGGTTTCAACCCGCGATACTCGAGTCTAAGGGCAAGGACGGTAATCACAAGTTCTCAAAGAAAGGCAGCAGAGAGCGTCTAGAATATAACAAATCTTGAAGGCAAATAATGATGTAGTGTTAGTTGTACGAAAGTCAAAGCATATAAAGGAACATCTTGTTGCGTGGAGGCAATCATATTGCACATCTGTCAAGACAGATATAATCGGAATCAAAAGGGAGAGTACATTTTCACTTTCCAACTGAAGTCACGGAGAAATAAGAGTAGCTACTGAGGGCTGCATTAGAACGCTACAAGACGACTGAATAAAATTAGTAAGTAGGCTATAAAAGGCAAGAGCGTGTCGAATGCAGCCAATCAAACTACATCTCATATCGTTAGTCGACCATACAGTCATTGCAGGTTACAGACAACTTAGTTATGACTGAGCGAATTTGACAACCGCGTCTGGGCACGAGCGTGCTGGTCTTCCATCCAGGTGGACCGGGTTCTATCCCCGGCAAGGTTGTGATGGAATTTGTGCTGGACATAGCAGACATTGGAAATTGATTTTTTTCAGGGTACTCCCGTCTATCATTCCAACAAAATTATACATCTCCTCCCTCATTTCGTCTATCATCTGGTGTAGTTAAAATCAGTGGCGACTCGTGATATTTTTTGTTTGTAGGATATGAGATTGACGACTGATGACCAAGACAGAAACTAATAATAATAATGATGATGATGATAATAATAATAATAATAATAATACTTACTTACTGGCTTTTAAGAAACCCGGAGGTTCATTGCCGCCCTCACATAAGCCCGCCATTGGTCCCTATCCTGAGCAAGATTAATCCATTCTCTATCATCATACCCCACCTCCCTAAAATCCATTTTAATATTATCTTCCCACCTACGTCTCGGCCTCCATAAAGGTCTTTTTCCCTCCGGCCTCCCAACTAACACTCTATATGCATTTCTGGATTCGCCCATACGTGCTACATGCCCTGCCCATCTCAAACGTCTGGATTTAATGTTCCTAATTATGTCAGGTGAAGAATACAATGCGTGCAGTTCTGTGTTGTGTAACTTTCTCCATTGTCCTGTAACTTCATCCCTCTTAGCCCCAAATATTTTCCTAAGCACCTTATACTCAAACACCCTTAATCTCTGTTCCTCTCTCAAAGTGAGAGTCCAAGTTTCACAACCATAAAGAACAACCGGTAATATAACTGTTTTATAAATTCTAACTTTCAGATTTTTCGACAGCAGACTAGATGATAAAAGTTTCTCAACCGAATAATAACAACAACAACAACAACAACAACAACAATAATAATAATAATAATAATAATAATAATAATAATAATAATAATAGAGCATGCGCAATTAATTTCTTGCTACAGTTAAATTCTTCTAAATGATGAAATACATCTTCAGATATTCTTTCGGCAGTCCTGTCATCTGGAAGTCCTGATAATTCTTGTGTTTTATTATAGCTCATTTTATTTATTTATATGTAATTTTGGTTTTTATTCATTTTATTTATATTTTGTATCACTTTAAATTATTTATTATTTTGTTTATTCTATTGTTTTAAAATAACCAATGAACTGCATTTAAGGAGGCTACAAGGGTACTTGAAAATTCGCATTGTAGTCTCTGATAGAGTTTCCACACCACCACTCAGAAAGAAGGGTCTTAGTATTAGGATATACGGTCATATCCTCAAACGCGGTTAAAGTCAAGCCATATTCCGCCCTCCACACTCACCCCTGTCCGTAACTTCACTGCTAGAAAAAACCGTTTGCTGTAAAATATTTGGATGGTTCCTTGGAAAGTATTCCTAAGGTCTGAGATGTGCAGTGGCGAAAAATCACGACAGAAAGTGGAAGTTGAAGAAAATAATTACATCGGGACGCATTAAAAATAAAATATGTAATTAAAATGTTTTCTATCCTCAGAGGCACGAAATTAAACTGTAGGATCATCCTCATATTCTTCATGGAGGAATCGGCGCTGGTTAAAATAGCTTGGGGTGAAGTAATGGAGGTAGTATTGGTTTTCGATGCTGGTCTAGGAAGGGCTTGGGACTCCAGACCCTTGGTTTATTAGGCTACTCGTGTGCGAACAGAAGCTATGTCTAACACAGCTGCGGTGGGATGGAATGAAATGAAAGGTCATGGGAAGGGGTCACCACGACCCAGCCCTGCGACCTTTCAAGATCTATTCCACTAACCCTCAAGCTAGGCGCATTCCCAAATCCACACCGGCTGACTACACTAAGGTTCGCTGCGTACCCAGGTTTCGAGCAGTTAACCCCCTCGTCCCTAGGCCAGCCCCCTCCTTGCGTCGCCAGCCGGCGTTCGAGAAATGCTATGGAATGATGACGAAATGGAGAAATGTTGACGGAATGATGTGGATGCTATATGGGGAAATGGGAGAATCCCGAGAAAAATCTAAACTGTGACCTTGTCCGTCACAAGTGTCATTATCATGAAAAATCCTAGGCCTGGCCAGGACTCGAACCCGGACCGACAGGCTGAAAGTGTGATCACTCAGTCACCGCAGGGATTTGAAGCAGTGAGATCGTCAACAGCGCATGGTGAAAACACAGTCTAGTATATACAGTCGCGAAGCTCAATACGTAGTAAATATGCAAACATTAGATAGTCGCTCACCACTAGGATCGCTAATATCGCCTCATTATAGGCAATGCAAAATAGAACCGTCACAGTCTGTTTCTAGCACCCTCAAAACTCAAGCTTCGTGACTGTATATAATTTAGTAGACTGTGGTGAGAACCCCGTCGCTCCTGTCCACACCTCATCTGATCATAAGGTCATACACGTACCACCACCTATGAACAGGACACCTAATAAAACGATAAAAGAACAAGTCTGGACTTCGATTCTTATTTATGTTACAGCGCTAGGTACATAACTTGTTATTTCAGTAAAAAATACAGTTTTAACGAAATTGGCACTTAAACTCGTATTTGCTTCAAGTCTTCTCCCAGGCTGAAAATATTCAGATATTTCTTAAGGAAAAAAGTGTGTTCTATATGTATCGAATTTATATTTATTTAAGAGAATATTTACGAATTAATCTACTTATAGGTAAGGCATAATTTGTTTTATGTATTTTGATTCAGTGAATCTCTTTGGAAAGGCATGCATTATTTCATTTCCAAATGAACGGATTCTGTCCATGATTACTCTACATTTGTCTTATATTGCTGTAAGACCTGGTCTTTCGTAATGTTGATCAGATTACCGGGAAGCCTCGCTACGTATGAGTTATGAATGTATAATAGCGGGTCAAAATACTCAGAGAGGAAGAATGGAACGAACAGAGTTCAATCACTAACAAATATGATGATGAATTAGCAAGTAGGTCTACTTATCATACGTCTGAGATGAATATATAGATTAATAAGGGGGACCCTTATTTACGAACTATCTTTATCTAACATAAGTTAAGGCGATGAAGAATGACTCAAAGACCCAACATAGAATTTGCCCCTTGTAGCGCAGTGCTATGACTATAAACCCAATAAACAAATACATAACATATACACAGGAATACCAACAGTTAGAGCTTCAATACTTTTGTGGGCAGTAATGATGAAAATAATAGATAATTTCTTTTTGAAAACACAATTATTTTCATACACACACTAAATGTAACTAAAATGTTATTTGCCTCTAATTTTTTAAAGTGTACCTTAGGGGATGAAATGATTAGCCTATGCATTAAGGAAGTTTGCAAAACCATCTCGCATCAATATTGACTTGGTATTTATTAAGGGAAAAATTTTATGTTGACACACCAGAATTTCCATAAAAATGTTATGAGGAAACTAGAAATTTGTAACGGAGTTTTCGAATAGAAAGATCAGATTGTATGTAACTAATGATATTATAAAATACATACAAGTATAAAAATTCGTGATACGAATATTGGTACCCAATTTGGGTTTCAAAACAGGTCCATAAAATTACACTAAGTATCGAAACAATAACAAATTATCAACAACAAACATTACTGAGTAAGTTCGTGATCTGATCAAGTTTCTAGCCATGATTTTCTAAGCCTTTGTTTTGGATTATAACCCAATGCAAGTAGACATTTTTTGTTCTTATACAGTTCACAAGTTCTTTTAATTTCTGCCTGTATTTATTTTACATTTCCAGTGGCGTAGAGTCAATGTAAGCTAAAAAGCTAAGCTTCCCCAATTAACAATAATTTCATAATAAACCTGCAGTTTATGAACAAAATTATTTATTAATTTTAATAGAATTTATATTTATGCGTTAAATATTGTGATGCGGCAGGTCAAGATGATTCGTGATGCAGCAGTAAACAGGAAGCGTGCACACAACAGCTTCCAAGCAGACTGGCTTCTTTCACTCATTCTTCTGTGTAACCCACCCTGCAGATTTTCCATCCTTTTCTAACTAAACTACCCTGGTTGCAAGGCTCGCAAGAAGCTAGCTTTTACATTGAAAATAATTTAGTTTCCGAGTTATCCCTTTCGTGAGTTGTGTTCAATTGAAGTGTTAGTGTGCACTGTAGCTGATATAATAAATAATGAGTGAAATAACAGTTCCTGACACCAATTTACTTGAATTTTTAGGACAATTCTATTATCAAGACTGACTTACGAACAAAAGTGCGATTTAAAAAACAAATGACCATGTCTATTTGTTAGAGATATGAAATAATATTTTACTACGTACCATTTGAGGTGATGCCTTATTGGTGTTACTTACGAGGTTCCAACCAATCTTCGGACTGCTGACTTGACATTGACTACTATTTATTTTAAGACTATATTTTTGTAATACGTTTTCTCATATGTACAAGAAAAACAACTTGAGTTAGCTTCCCCTGCTCAAAATTTCATGCTACGCCACTGTACATTTCACGGGTTTTCATAAACTTTTCAACAATACATTAAACTGCAACCTCTTAAACATCTCAAGATTTATATTTCCTCCTCCTCCTCCTCCTCCTCCTCATCCTCATCATCATCATCATCATCATCATCATCATCATCATCATCATCATCATCATCATCATCATATAATGCTTGATCCTTATGAATGGAATTTATTTTCACATAAACTTCTGCTTCATTTGTTTCGCTATTGTTACTATGGCAAATAAAATAAATAACGAACAAGTCAGGTAATTCTGAAGACAGTGAATGTCTTTTTCTTTTGCAAATTCGTACAAGAAAGTAATGTCATTGCCTCCATAAATATGAACTGCCTTTTTTTCAGTGTTGCTGCGGATGTACAGTAATATAGATTGTTCCAGTGCACTAAGAAGGTTCAGAACTGTAGCCTAAATGGATTAAAATATGGAGCCTGAAATTTGTCGTTATTGTAAAAAATTATAAAAATTATGATTATTCCGCAAGATTTTTCTCTGAACACTGTTAATTCCCTACAAGAAAGGCTACGAATAATAGGCGATAAAAACGCCGACTATATCTGAATGTTCTGAAATTGGTTTATACCTGAATAAATCTCAATCATTCAAACACAAAACTAGATCATTATTTTTCTATACAGTAACTTCTTAGTAATGTCGTAGGATTTTCAAACCTTTGACTTTTGAATAACTATATAGTAATAATAATAATAATAATAATAATAATAATAATAATAATAATAATGATGATAATAATAATAATAATGTTCAGTTAATATTTTTCGCTTGAACATTGATGCCCATATGGTAAAAGACATCCCCGATAAATACGAAGAAAAAATTGTGCCTAAGGAATGGGTACTTCTCAGTTGGCAGTTAATGTCCTGTGCTGTTTAGGTGTAAGTTCTGTGCGTTCCACGCTACGTGAGTCCAGCAGTGTATTCGTCTCAGGTCGCGTAACCTACGATCGAAACTCCGATAGGCGTTCAGAATCTAGGATTCATATAATTATATTAAATATGCATGAGTTAGGAGAAGTTTAATTATTTTGACCTGAATTTTTTTTTCACAATCCATAACCTGTCGCATAAATGTACGACTACCTTCAACTTCTCTACAGTGGGAATGCTAGAAGTATTATGAAACTAATATCCTTGCAGTTAAGAAGTTTAGTTAAAGCTGACAAGTTTTTCGCGAAATTCTGTAAAATGTATTAATAATTGTACCAATTATTTTCAATTATTTTAATTTTTTTTTGTTTTAATTCATGAGATAATTTCAGTTTCTGTATTCTAGAGAGTTACATATTTTTATCTTGCGAATTTTGGTTTCTTTTCCTGTTCTACACTGTTGCCAGGTTGCTCTTATGAAAACTCTCTGAACTAGGTAGGCATAATATATCATACATACATACATAAAAACACACACATTATATATATATATATATATATATACCTAAATTTTTCTATTAGATTTAAAATATCCCCCTACTGCAATATGACTAGAAACTTGCATGAAATAATAGACAAATAATTTCATACAAAATAAAGGCAGTAAATATAAATAGGCTACAATAGCAATATCATGCCTACTTTCCATAAATCAATGGTAATATAAATAACAAATCATATTCTAAGTATAATTTCTGTGTGGTTTGAGCAGTGATTTATAAGCCTATTCATTCCTCATTAAACTTTTAACACTTGCGTATCACCAATTATTAGAAGTAATAAACTGTATAAAAAAGGACTGGCATCAATATCAGTAGCATTAATAGGCCTTTTAGCTTTTCCCTTTACTGTTACTCCAAATATAGAGTGAGCCGTAAGTAAGCATTCTCTGAGATATTTCAAACAAAAACGATTAATACAATTTTGCTAGTTTTTCTTCCTTTTCGAGATAAAACCGTTTTATATTAAACATTTAAACATTTCATAGCGTTTGGGAAAGCCACTGATTTAATTCCTAATATTTGAATTGAATACGTATGAATAGATACCCGAAATGAGCATAATGCTCGTGCTCGGGTACAGTCCAGTAGTCTACATAAATTTTACAGGGTTCAAATAATAATGCTGATGATATAAATAATAGTAAGAATAATAATAATAATAATAATAATAATAATAATAATAATAATAATAATAATATAATCGTGATAGAAATGATACAAAGATTGAAATACAAAATAATTCATTAATAATAATAATAATAATAACAACAATAATAATAATAATAATAATAATAATAATAATAATAATAATAATAATAGTGAAAAAACAAAAATATGTTGAGCCACTTTTAGAGAACGCTGTATTATGATAATAAATGATTAGAATAATTTTAGTTTTGTCCTTTAAATGTGCAGAAATTTGATCCGAAGTAATGAAACTTTTCGTGCTGCAAGAGAATTTTTCAATGTTACATTTTTTCGGATCAAATTTCAGTACATTTAAAGGACAAAACTAATATTCTTTCAATAATTTATTATCATAATACACTGCTCTCTTAAATTGAGTGAGTATATAGGGAATTAAATGAATGGGTTTCACAAAACACGCTATGAAATGCTTCGTATAAAACAATTTTTGGTGAAACGAGCGCTGAGTGGATTCCGCCGATTTTGGAATAGACACCGACGTACTTGAACTGCCAACATATAAAACAAAAAATCACACTCAATCGCTTTCACCTTCATCTTGACGGGATAATAAAAGCCTAAACTAACCTAACCTAACCTAACCTAACCTAAGTGCGTCGATGTCTATTCCAAAATCGGCGGAATCCGCTCAACGCTCGTTTAACCCAATTTTTATCTGGAAAAGGAAGCAGAAACGAGTAAAATTAAATTACATTTTTGTTTGAAATATCTCAAAGAATAACCCCCTGAAATTAATGACACTACTTATGGTTCACTTTGTTTAAAGACGTATCAACGAGCTTTTACATAACGACGAAATTATTTACATTTTTTTTTAATTTCAACGTTCTGGGGAAATTTACTTCTAAACACCTCACTCCCGCTTAAGATGTAAGTACAGTAAATTCCTCCCTCTGAGAGGTTTTCTGTACATATGGATATAGTGATGATTTTCTCCTATTTTTTTCTTTGAGTTCCTATAGAATTCACCGGAATTCGAAACCTCATCTATGTTGTAAAGAATGTGTCAACTCAGCTGCATAATGATTACTAGGGCTAGGATTTTGATGACCTATGAATTATGAAAAAATGTCTTAAAAACAATGCATTTATGACCAAAAAACCTTTCAAAAATGCCCTTAAAATGCTATAAAATTGATTTTACATAATTGGCTTAGTAGGAAAAGAGGTTTTATACTACTTAATATTTAGTAATTAAATTAAATTCTAGTACGAACATTTAAGTTTATTTAATTTTACATAATTTTTTCAACAGTAATCTCACTAGACGTTTTGATTTTATCGATAAATCTGCGAGTGGAACACGAGCAGATTTATCTAGAGAAAATCAAAACTCGAGTGGGATTTAATTGACTATTACACGATTAGAAGAAAGTATATAAAGATTAGAAGTAACGAAGTACTCCAATACAATAAAATATTAATTGACTTACGAAAATACAACTGTCTTCAAATGTATTATTGTACCATCTCAACATTACAAATATTACGCTAGATGCATGCTAGATGGCAGTAGTATGCCTTCTCGTCGATAACTTCTCTATCTATACACATGGCAATGTTACTAGTAAAGAAGGCTTTGTTGATTCAGTTTCATTTTTATTATTAAAACAGTTGGATTCTATTTCAATTATCCGAATCCCAGTAATCAACGTCACTTGACAGATGATTTTCAATAAATCTTAATATTAAACAATCTCTGATACGTGACTATTCATAATATCATATAGCAGAGCTATAACATAACCTAACTAATATACACAAGTGTTAGAAAAGTTTTTATTAACGACGACATAAAAAATAGACATGAATAATTTTAAAAGGAATAATTATTGAATGTACAATTTTCAAATTTGAATGTGGTTGGTGGTTCAATTGATGTTATATTGGACGTGTGCGTAATAGAAGTAGAACTCGTTGATTTAGGCCTACATGGTGTATTCAACTTATTCAGGATTTCCGAATGGTGCTCTTCATTTATTTGTAAATCGGATTTCAGAAGATGCATAGGTATGATCAGTGATTTTTATTAATTCTTGTTCTTGAATGCCAATGCGAGTCATATTTGAAACTGCTGTGCATCGACTGGAGTGGTTTGTAATTTTATATATATTTTTGACGTCCAGACCAGCGCAGTTTCAAATGTTGGCAAACAAAGAAACAAATGCTAGGGACGCGATAAAATTAAACAAATGCTAGGGACGGGATAAAATTAAACAAATGCTAGGGACGCGATAAAATTGTGCGATAAGCAGCCATGATTGGTTGAAATACGTCCTTTCGTACCATTTTATTGGTCAAAAGTAGTATGACGTAGTAAGAGTGTAATAGTCTAAGTAATACACTTTAATTAATTATTTTACCTGATGTAGTTCCAGGTAGTCCACCACAAGGCCACTCTTATCCGGAACTAGCAGGCATAGAGGAGTCTATATTGAAGGGGTGGTTGGACTGATCCATTACATGGGGTGTACTACGTTAAAACAGCAATATTTGTGTAAAAAACTATTACAATATTACACAAAATAATGGGTATTGATGGACAAAATATGTAGAGAAAATATCAAAGGAAATAAACATTATTTTACATTAATAATGGAGATTTATGGCCAAAATTAAATGACGGAATAAAACAAAAAAATGCTCTTACGAGTTGAAACACTAAAAAAATGCAAAAAAAAATGCCCTAACAAATATGTCTTAAAACACTCAGTTTATCACATAACATGTAAATATTAAAGCAGCTATCTTTCTGGCTTACTAGAAAAAAGATGCAATTTCATCAAAATCCTAGCCCTAATGATTACGTAGCCATCACACTCGCGTCAAACACAAGAAGTAGTTGAAACTCTGCCGGTTGGTATAATTATAAAAGAAAACAATACAGTTGCGAAGAGTATACAGTACATACAGGTAACCCTGTACTCACCTTTGCTACTGAAGAAGCTTATTCCCCAAGGATAAAACTCCGTAGCAGAAGGAGTTTCGGCGGGAGAAGTGCCAAAAGCACGGAACATAATTATCACTGATAAACAAGTCGCGAACTAGAGACAGTCAGGCCGGGTAATGAGACACTGGGCAGTACGGCACAGGCAGGGCACTGACACAAAGCACGCGTTCAAACAAGTAGTCCAAACCACTGACTGACGGAAACCACCGACTGTTGACTCCACCACGCCGCTGGAGAAGACGAAGACTCAGATAAACAACAAAAAAAGATCTTCCTACCAGCCAGCCACCTCTCAAAACAGAGCAGCGAACAAGCAAACCACACACTGGAACACACACGCAAACCTTATTAAATCTCCCCCGTAACTCGCACACCAAAAGCAACCAGGTGAAAGTGAAGACTAGGATCTCTGCCTACGCTTTGCTTTGCTTTGGTTCAAGCAAACAATCAGGGATATCAGAGGAGGAGGGGATCTAATGGGGTGGGAGAGGTCGGGAGGTGGGGGTGGGGGGGCGGGACGTAACAAACAGAACAACAGGTGAAAGGACTTGATGCAAATGGATGTGATGCAAATGGAGGAGAATAGCAGGTACGGGAGGAGAATGTATTAAGACCCGAGATCGGCCGACGAAATTTGTCTAGGAAAACGAGATGGGGGTGATCGCTTAGTGGGCGGTGGTAGCGGCACAGCTGCGAGCTATACAACCCCCCCCCCCCACTTTTCAAGTCGCAGCAATTTATCTCTCCCAACAAAATGATTGCAATCTGTTCTCCTGGAGTATGTTTATATTGTGGGGTGCAGTGTCACATTACCTCTTACCCTTTTCCTCGTCCATGACCACCACCACCGCCGACATCATCATCATCATCATCATCATCATCATCATCATCATCATCATCATCATCATCATCATCATCATCAAATTTTAAGAACTGAGCTCTTTGACCCGTTCTATTTTGTCTCTTTTGAGAACTACGAACCAAGAATAGCTAATTGCATTGCCCATTATTACAGTTTATACAGGGAGATCATTTTATTTTTACTTCAATTTTTATTGTACCTGAGGTTTTTTAATGTACTTCACTCCCACCCCCTCTACTAGCAAACTTCCAACTGTTCTCCTCACAGAACCAAGCGTATACAGTCAAAGTCGCCTTAAGGTCGTAGTAAACACAAACAGTATTGAGTTAGTGAGTATAGTACGTTCCAGAAATATGTTCGTGTTTTCCAGTGACGAAAGAGTTTTCAATATTGAATAATATTTTCGCACAGGTGCTGTCGTCAGTTTGTCTACGTCGCATCCCGATTTCCTTCACCTGCAACTGTTTAAAATAACTTAAATAAAAGTAATTAACTGTCACGTGATTTTCCCCCTTTCTACGATCCTTCGACATAACCACTTGGACGGACAGTAGATAGCATGTCTAAGTAATGTTATCTGTGCGAGTCGGGTAGAAGTGAAGATTGAATTTACAGTACGTAAGGTACTCTTTTATATAATAGGTATAGAATTATTTCAACATGAGTTAGACTACTAGTACGAAGGACGAAACTGGTAATTGGAATTAGATGCAATAGTCTATACTGCGATAATATGCACAAAAGAACTGAAGCCTGTATCTAAATGAACGGCCACCATTTTCAAAAATGTGTTTAAATATCCATATTATGATTATTTTTCATTTTAACTTCATTCTCTATATCGTACGCTAATGTGCTGTAGACAGACACTGAATAATGAATACGTTCGCATGGACAGCTCAGTTCGTGAGTAAAAACACTCATTGTTAATATTGTACTGTATTTTGATTAAACAGAAACCTAATGAAAATTATCAAACTCAGAATTACGATATCTCCTAGTTTACGTAAATAGATGAACTATTTTTCTTCCTTCCTATACCTAGTAAAGTGATTTGTTTGTATTTTACGCCAGTCGTGGAAGGGGGTAGGAACCAGTATTTCCGGCTATGAACCATTAATCCAAAGGTATAGCCAGATTAATATTAAAAATGTTAGTAAAAATAAAATGATGTCCCTGTATAATCGTTTATCTTGTTTTATACAAACTTTTTTGATTGGAAGTAAAAATATACGAATTATATTAGATAAATTATATTATCTTCCTCATCAATAAATAGAAATATATAACAATAATCATACAACATCTACAAAATGTCAATATCAAGCTGCTGCTCGCGCTGGCCTTCCATCCAGGCGGCCAGGTTTCGATCGCCGGCAAAGTCGTGATGGAAATTGTGGAGGACAAAACAAACTTTGCAGTAGGTTTATTTCGTGGTACTGCCGTTTCCTTTTATCATTCCACCAACATTTTCCATTTCCCCCTAATTTTATCTATTATTCATTCATAGTGTTCTGTCCAAGGGCAGGTCTTTCACTGCAAACCCAGCATTCTCCAGTCTTTCCTATTTTCTGCCTTCCTCTTTGTCTCCTCGTATGATCCATATATCTTAATGTCGTCTATCATCTGATATCTTCTTCTGCCCCGAATTATTGTCCTATTCACCATTCCTTCCAGTGCATCCCTCAGTTTCTACTCAACCAGTGACTCAATCAATTCCTTTTTCTCTTCCTAATCAGTTTAAGCATTATTCTTTTTTCATCCACTCTTTTCAACACAGCTTCGTTTCTTATTCTGTCTGTCCATTTCACACGTTCCATTCTCCTCCATATCCACATTTCAAATGCTTCTAGTCGCTTCTCTTCACTTCGTCATAATGTCCATGTTCTTGTCCCATACAATGCTACACTCCACACAAGTATTTCACTAGTCTTTTCCTTAGTTCTTTCTCCAGGTGTCCGCAGAAGATGCTCCTTTTTCTATTAAAAGCTTCCTTTGCCATTGTTATTCTCCTTTTTAAGACCTACTTACTTACAAATGGGTTTTAAGGAACCCGGAGGTTCATTGCCGCCCTCACATAAGCCCGCCATCGGTCCCTATCCAGAGCAAGATTAATCCAGTCTCTACCATCATATCCCACCTCCCTCAAATCCATCTACGACTCGACCTCCCCAAAAGTCTTTTTCCCTCCGGCCTCCCAACTAACACTCTATATGCATTTCTGGATTCGCCCATACATGCAACATGCCCTGCCCATCTCAAACGTCTGGATTTAATATTCCTAATTATGTCAGGTGAAGAATACAATGCGTTCAGTTCTACGTTGTGTGACTTTAGGACCTACTGTCATGATTAAATTATTAATTATCAAGAATAACAATTATTTTATTCCATTATAATATTTTATCCATATCGTGAGTGAACTGTAGTGGCTCGGACTGTAGTGCGATTGTCTGTTATTCCGGACTTGTGCTCGGTTGGGACTTCGATTCCCGCTTTAACCAATTGTCTGGTTGGGTTGTAGAGTGAAGCGTTTTTCTGCGTATCACTCGAGAACGATAATGTAACAAAAATTGCAACATTGCGCCTTACGGATGCCACACGCAATGCATTTGTTCATTCATGGCCCAGGTTATGCTTCTACTACAACACTGACCAAATGGAAGGCGCAACATATGCGTTTGCTTTCATATTTTAAGAAGATACATGCATCGCAGCATTTCCTGAAGGAAACCACACAGCCATCCTGGATGCCGTCTCTTTATAGGGCCTATAGGTAATTTTAATATCAACAATGCTATATTAATTAATACCTTAGTAATGTACTGTATGTTGATGTTTTGAATATCAATGAGTTATACCTTTACTCAGAAAGATGTGTTAAAACAGTTGGTGTAAATCTGTGATTTTGATATGAGTTGAACTTGGAAAAGATTCACGTGAAACCTTTTTTGACGTGTAAAAGCTTAACGAAATATGAAACTTAATTTTAATTTAATTATAAATTATTATTCGTACATAAATGGGGGTGATTAATAATTATGGGGAATATAAAGACAGAAAAATTAAGTTAACATAGTCTAATTATTCTAAAGTAGCTACTTAACTGTGGCAATAATTTCAAAGTGAATCCAATTCTGTGTAATTCATTCAACTTTCTGACAACTGATTGGCGTCATATTGATGTGTGAATCGTTTCGACTATCAATTGCATTGTTGTCTGGAGACTAGGTCTCATGGAATGAGAAACCGATTATGAAGTAGTTAATGAGAAGACTCTGCCTTGTTAAATTTAAATGAGGAGAGTATGAAGACAGAAATGAAAAGAAATATGCCTATCAAACTTTTGTTTCAAAACTCAAACTTCCTTACAATCCCAACCATGCTCAGAAGAACAATCACTAACAACATAAATATTTCATGCAATTATAGGGATTAAATGAATCTCCTAACACATTTTCCGAGGTTTTCCACAACTGTTATGCGAATGTAAGCTAAGTCATGGCGAATTCTCGGCCTCATCTCACCAAATACAATCTCGGTATCACCAATTCCATCGACGCTAAATAATCTGCTAGCTGATACGGCGTAATTAAATAACCAACTAAAAACACTGGGAATGCTATGTTATTATGCCCATACCTCACATATAACTTGTTCTTAGGGCGTCTGGATGAACGTAATTAGAGTTAGAGACAATGCTACAATATAATACTGGGTGTTCATTTCAAAGTGTGTCATGACGTCACTGTTGTTGGGTCACCGATTTGAAGCGAGTTTCAGCTTATATGTTAGAGAAGTTGCCTATTATTTAAGGCGTTCTTCAACCTCAACTTGAGAACGTGTACGGAATAACTTGAACGTCGTAGCAACAGATGGCGGTCTATACGGTCTGTGTGCTACCATAACCTCTTTCGAACTGTGTTTTGCGCCGGCAAGTCGTACGCAGGGTATTTGTTATCATCGGTTGCGTACGGTAACATTCCACAACACAAATCAAATTCTCCGTGTCCATGTTGACCGTCGAAGTTAATGTCAACAAATACGTAAGTAATCGTCTTAACCCTCTCCCCCATATCCCGGCAGTAAGAAAAAAAACTCACTTCAGTACGTGTTTCCAAACAGTTCACATTCTTGCCACTACTGGCGTTACCGTACGTATCGGTAAGTAATCTTCAGAATGAACGCCGTACTTGCTAGGCAACTTCTCTCGCATTTAAGTAATACGCCTTTGCGGAAGTGTAGGAAGATTGAATTCTCTAGGCTCATCGGATAGCCACATGACGATATACAGCCAGCCATGACACATTTTGAACTGAACACCCAGTATAACGTTACAATAATAAGAGGCCTACTTCACATTTGACATTTACACAGACAGAACGTTCACATTTTCTAAAAGAGTTGTTTTATTTATTTATTTAGTTGTTGTTCTGGAATACTATGTTTCCCGGAGCAGCTTTCATATGATTTTAAAGTGCATATGTTATATAGCGAGTTCAGTTACTAATTAGAGATATTTTTGACATCCCACATCTATTTATTCTAATATCACTATTAGAGTTTGCATGTCTTGTGTAGGAGATAGAGAGTTTTTCGTTATCAATGCTCTTCTCTGTTATTTTAGTGAGGTGACTCCTGCGATATGATAATTCCTGGGTGTGTCGCTTAGGTCGAAATAGATTCAGAATATGAATTTGAAAAAGCACCCAATTTGTATTACTATTATTATTATTATTATTATTATTATTATTATTATTATTATTATTATTATATTTATTGTTATTATTAAATTATAACTTCACACAGTCATCTCTGGATAAATTACAGCTGACAATAAGAACTACCAGGAACTACAGCAGAAAAAGACATGTTTGGAGAATGTGGTCCTTTGAATTTCGGACAAAACTCCTTCTGGCGTACCAGTTTCCTGCAGATATTCAGCGAAGGCGCGAGGAACTATTTCTTCCATTTATATGAACACTGGCATTGTTTTCACCGATTGAAATTTCCCCATCTTCTTGATTTCTGTATAGTGACGATTTCGGACTATTTTTCCCGGTGGGCAGGAAGTGAAAAAAAAAAATGTTTTATTTGCCGAGGTTATATCAGCATCGCCGGTGATTCCGGACTTTTGTCCATCAAAAGTTCTTTTAATGACAGTAATCCTACTGATATGAGCCTGTCACATTTAAGCACAATTAAATGCCATCGACCAGGGCCGAGATCGAACCCGTAACCTTTGGCACAGAAGACGAGCGCCACCCAGGCCGACTAGGAAGTAAAAAGTTGGAAGATGAAAGTAATACGCCATAAGATATTTTTGTATTGTAATGTTCTGCAATTCCATTTAGTCTTATTATTAGGCCTATTATTATTGTTATTATTATTATTATTATTATTATTATTATTATTATTATTATTACTATTATCAATATTATCATCATATTTTAAAGATTTATTCTTTTCACCTACGCAAATTCTGTCTGCCAGGAGTGGCAAAGTATACTAAACAAAAATAATGGCATTAGAAAGCATAAAAGAGAGAAAAATAGTTAATTAATAAACAATAAGAGTAAGGAAAAGTTGATCTAAGATGTAGTTAACAAGGAAATAAATGATTTTTCAATATTTTAATAGAGCCTGTAGCCACCAGCGTGGCTCAGTCGGTTAAGGCGCTTGCCTGTCGGTCTGAAGTTGCGTTCGAGCGCGAGTTCGATTCCCGCTTGGGGTGATTACCTAGTTGGGTTTCTTCCGAGGTTTTCCTCAACCGTATGGTGAATGCCAGGTAATCTATGTCGAATCCTTGGCCTCATCTCGCGAAATACCATCTCGCTATCACCAATCTCACCGACGCTAAATAACCTAGTAGTTGATACAGCGTCGTTAAATAACCAACTAAAAAAATAGAGCCTGTACGCCTACCTGCTGCAAGGCTATGGTGTGAATAATACTGTCTACTGATAGACCAAATTCCCTGCAGAAATTTACTATTATTATTATTATCTAGCTCCAATCAACAATTCAATCACTTGAATCTACAGTATAATCTATACGATATTGTAGTGTGCCGTAGAAGGTTGTTATATTATTATTATAATTATAATAATTATTATTATTAGCCTATTATTATTATTATTATTATTATTATTATTATTATTATTATCTTACTCTCTTTAAATTATATTCATCTGAATGTTATATATTACATGAACTTACAAATTCAAGTGCAATTGATTTAATAGAGATATCTTCTGTGCTACTTCATTATTGGAAGGAATCTCCGACTCTTCTTTCGTGCTTATGTAGTCTACTTTATTAAAAAAGCAAGAAAGATTATGACAAATGCAGCTGTACACACTCAGAAACAGAACTGTTTTTATTTCTAAATAGCTTAAGACTGTAAACAGAAACAAAACACGGCGCTGCATAAACTAAGAAATGCGGTATTACGGCAACTTCTATGTTTAATAGCCTTGAACTGCATGCGTTTCTTTCTTCCTCTCTTTTTGCTTCGAAGTTGAGTGGCTTCCCGGTATTCGTACTCTACGTGAATCATAGACGTTACCTACTACAAAGGACAAGATATTAAATCACTGCAATTACACCAAGTGTTACATCATCAACTTATCAAGGACTACGTCGACGACTACCGTTCCATGGCTAGTAATGTTATTTATAGTACGTACAGTGAGATGTGTGTTAAGTGGCCACCAGATGTTCTCTGTCCGCTAAATTAATATGAAGAATTCTGGAATGTGAAACTGGTCTTGCTGTACCCAGACATTGCAACACCGGTATATTTACTTCTGAGATTAGGAATGGAAGAGCGTAGTGAAATGCTGAAGGAGTTCTATTTGTTAATAATGTGAAAATAAATGGTTTGTGCAAGATTGAAATAAATTACGAAGTACAAAGAATAGTGTCCCACAATTGGGTACGTCTATAAGAGCTTCATGACTTGAAGAGGTGTAATCACCAGATTGATGAAAGGCTGTATCTACTGCTGGATTATCTTGCGGCAATAGAATCGATGATTTTTCATTCCTGGAGCACTACAGGCTTAAGGTTTATTAAGCGTGTCGGTGGAATTGGTAATGATGAGATGAATCCTATCATTTGCCATGGGATTACCTGAAATGTGTCTTACAGTTCGGGAAAACTTCGAAAAAAAATCCAGAGATGCAGAGCTTAACTATGCGGCATGCCTTTACGTAGAAATAAATAATTATATCTCTCATTATCAGTTCTCTAGTTCAAGTCCTTATCACGTATTTGCTTAACAAATCAGCACAGCGTTTAAAGCAAACATGAACCCGCCCGATGTGCGCTCATTGCCCGCTCCTCTGAAGTTAGGAAAGTTACATAGCCGAGCATTTCGTAAGAAAGTTTAAGGGTTTGTCCTGCAAGTGCTCACGAGGATGCCACATGTGTTTTACTTCACACACACACACACACACACACACACACACACACACACACACACACAAATATATATATATATATATATATATATATATCTTTTTGCGTAGAACAAGGAGAATATATCTGTAGTGCTCGGGAAAAATGACACAAGTCAGTTTCCATAAACCTTTTTTGATAATTTATTGACAACTTACGGAACATCTGTTCGCTTGGAAAAAAAATACATAGGTATTCCTCCCATTACAATAATTCATACAGAAAAAAATCAAATCGACATAAACCAGTGTAAGTTGTCAATAAATTATCAAAAAAGGTTTATGAAAACTGACTTATGTCACTTTTCCCAAGCACTGCAGATATAAAGAACAAGGGGAATACAAGGAGAAGGGAAAAACAAGGACATTAAAGGGCAGACAATGAAAATAAATTTAACACCAATCGTCAAGGAGAACAGGGAAATACAAGGAGACCAAGGAGAATACAAGGATAACAAGGGGAATACATGGTGAACAAGTAGGGCAAGCCGAAGATAAGGAGAGAATAAGAGAAAACCAAGAAAACAATTGGAAGGCAAAGAGGACAAGGGGAATATTAGGATAACAAGGGGAAGGTAAGGAGATCAAGGGGTAGATAAAAAAACAAACTGTACACCTATCGAGAAGGATAACAGGGAAATACAAGGAGAATAAGGGGAATACAAGGTGAAAAAGGAGGATAAGAAGAAGATAAAAAGAATAAGGGAAAACCAAGAAGAACAAGAGAAAGAAAAAAAGAACAAGGGGAATACAAGAATAATATGTGGAGGTAAGAAAGTCAAGGAGAAGACAAGGAAAACAAACTATGCGTCTATCGACAAGGATAACAAGGGGAATACAAGGTGAACAAGGAGGACAAGAGGAGACCAAAGAGAATAATGGAAAACCCAGAAGAACAAGAATAAGACAAAAAGGACAAGAAGAATACAAAGAGAACAAACCGTGCACCGGTCGCCAAGGATAACAGTGGAAATATAAGGATAACAATGGAAATATAATAGAAATACAAGGTGAACAAGGAGAATAATGGGAATACAACGTGAACAAGGAGAATACAAGGAGAACAATGAGAATACAAGAGAACAATGGTAATACAAATTGAAGAAGGGAAAACAAGTCGAACAAGGGGAGTACAATAAGAACAAGGGAAAGAAAAGGAGAATAAATGAAAACCAAGGCGAACAAGAGGAAAAAACGTACAAGAACGGGAATACAAAGAAAATAGGAGGAATACAAGGAGAACAAGGGAAACACTAGAAGAACAAGGGAATTTCTTCACTTCAATTTAGCACCTATTTTTCAGAAGAACATCTGCTGACCATTTAAAACACAATTTACTGTATGTACTGTCAATATTACTAGCCGCAAAATGGTTTCTATAAATTAATTAGTTGTAAGGACAAAGAAAATGGGAAAAATACAATGGCCGTAAGGGGAATACTAGAAGAACTGAAAGACAAGGAGAACAATGAGAAGGCACGGAGAACAAAACGAAGGCTAGGAGAACAATGGAAAATATGGGAGAATAAGTCTAAAACAAAGAGAACAAAGGAACACAAAGATAACAAGAAGAATACAAGAAGACCATTCCGGGTTGGGCCCAATATTTACTATGAACAAGCGAATGTGAAGCAGATTTTTGATCCCCTCAGTACTTCAGTTTTCTTTGCATGGTTACGTATTTTCTCCATACATCATTTTTGAATATCGTATTTTAAAACGGACGTCAAATGAAAACGTAGGTGTTAATATAGTTTCAGTTCACAAGCCATGTCATGTAGTCTAAAATGTAACATAATTCAACCCCATATAAACCTAACAAATCTACTTGGAGGATTTAGTGAAGAACTCTTTTCAGAACATGGGAGGAGTGATAGTAGGAAGAAGAAGAATAAAGTGCGTAAGATTAGTGATGGTATGGCGTTGTTAGCAGAAGAAGAGATGATACTAAGGGATATGCTCTGGAGCTAAATGACAGCTGTAAGCAGTATGGGATGATAATAAATGCCAAGACGAAGACCATGGTCATAGAAAGAAAAATAAAGAAGGGAAACTTGCGAATTCTAAATGATACAGTAGAGCAAGTGGATAGCTTCAAATACTTGGGGTTTACTACAAGCAGTAACATGAGCTGCTGCCAGGAAGTCAGTGGAGGAGGATAGCAATGGCAAAGGAAGCTTTTAATAGGAAATGGATCATCTTCTGCGAACCTTCGGAAAAATAACTAAGAAAGAGAATAGTGAAGTGCTCTGTGTGGAGTGTATCATTGCATGGGGAGAAACATGGACATTACGACGAAGTGAAGAGAGCGACTAGAAGCATTTGAAATGTGGATATGGAGAAAAATGGAGCGTGTGAAATGGACAGACAGAATAAGAAACAAAGCTGTGTTGAAAAGAGTGGATGAAGAAAGAATAATACTGAAACTGATCAGGAAGAGAAAAAGGAATTGGTTGGGTTGCAGGCTAAGAAGAAACTACCTTCTGAAGGATGCACTGGAAGGAATGGTGAACAGGAGAAGAATTCGGGGCAGAAGAAGATATCAGATGATAGACGACATTAAGATATATGAATCATATGCGGATACTAAGAAGAAGATAGAAAATAGGAAAAACTTGAGAATGCTGGGTTTGCAGTGAAATACTAGTACTTGGGTAGAACACTATGAATGAGTGTATTGCAGTCTAATTTATTAATACAAAATGAATGTTCTCACGTAATGAAAATAATGATACCTGAATAGAACTAATATAATCCAATTTATTCTCGCCTCACAACCGCTCTCTCCACACAGGAACTGTACAAGGATCGAAGTCCTGTACCATGGATGAGAATCGCTAGCTGCAGCACGAGCTGCAGATGCTTCGTCTAGTCTTGCTCCTTAAATGGACTGTGGAAAATGGGTATGAAATGAAGATCTGAGGTGACGTAGCCGACAAACGAGACTGGAAGGAGGGAGTCTGCCACGGTCATCTTCACCGCACTTGGATATAATCGTAATAATAACACAACAGGTCCGCACACTCTATCATCAACGCCCACAAGACCTCAGCACTGCACCGTCGCGACGACGTTAATATCTGCAATCTTCTGTACGTGCCGTATCAGTGATCCAATTCAGCGTCCTCTCTAGCCTTTATGCTGTTTTCACCCGAGTTATCAGACCTCTAAGAATTGTGGGATGCAGTGACGGATATACAGTGTGTTTCAAAATGTGCTCAACGAGAATGGGGATACAATAGGGAGGATATAAGTGAGTAATAATCAGCCATTCCGGTCAATCTGGAAATTTCAATGGAAAAGTCTTTTTTTTTTTCAGAAATATTTGTTTATTATTAGTGTAAGACTTAAATAAGGTTATAAATTTAATACTATGGACATTGGATCTAAGTGGCCTTGACTGGGTAATAGGTAGTTGTGTCCCTAAAGTTTTCTGCATTTACTCATAAAAAGGTAAGCTGTTAATGTATGTTTTTCAAAGAGCAATTTTGTTGAAGAAATATTTTGAGAGTCTGCACTGTTAATTCCAGAGCTCCAGGAACTTTTAACTCTGTACTATATTCCTTTTGCCATTTATTTTCAGTAGTTTGGGTTAATAATAATTTTAATCTTAGTGGGATCATCAGTGCGGTTTTCGGCGTAATAGATCGACTATTGATCAGATTTTTTGTATTCGACAGATAATGGAGAAAAAATGGGAGTATAAGGGTACAGTGCATCAGTAATTCATAGATTTCAAAAAGGCATATGACTCGGTTAAGAGGGAAGTATTATATGATATCCTCATTGAATTTGGTATTCCCAAGAAACTAGTTCGATTAATTAAAATGTGTCTCAGTGAAACATACAGCAGAGTCCGTATAGGTCAGTTTCTATCTGAAGCTTTTCCAATTCACTGTGGGTTAAAGCAGGGAGATGCACTATCACCTTTACTTTTTAACTTCGCTCTAGAATATGCCATTAGGAAAGTTCAGGATAACAGGCAGGGTTTGGAATTGAATGGGTTACATCAGCTGCTTGTCTATGCGGATAACGTGAATATGTTAGGAGAAAATACACAAACGATTAGGGAAAACACGGAAATTTTACTTTAAGCAAGTAAAGCAATCGGTTTGGAAGTAAATCCCGAAAAGACAAAGTATATGATTATGTCTCGTGACCAGAATATTGTACGAAATGGAAATATAAAAATTGGAGATTTATCCTTCGAAGAGGGGGAAAAATTCAAATATCTTGGAGCAACAGTAACAAATATAAATGACACTCGGGAGGAAATTAAACGCAGAATAAATATGGGAAATGCGTGTTATTATTCGGTTGAGAAGCTTTTATCATCCAGTCTGCTGTCCAAAAATCTGAAAGTTAGAATTTATAAAACAGTTATATTACCGGTTGTTCTGTATGGTTGTGAAACTTGGACTCTCACTCTGAGAAAGGAACATAGGTTAAGGGTGTTTGAGAATAAGGTGCTTAGGAAAATATTTGGGGCTAAGCGGATGAAGTTACAGGAGAATGGAGAAAGTTACACAACGCAGAACTGCACGCATTGTATTCTTCACCTGACATAATTAGGAACATTAAATCCAGATGTTTGAGATGGGCAGGGCATGTAGCACGTATGGGTGAATCCAGAAATGCATATAGAGTGTTAGTTGGGAGACCGGAGGGAAAAAGACCTTTAGGGAGGCCGAGACGTAGATGGGAGGATAATGTTAAAATGGATTTGAGGGAGGTGGGATATGATGATAGAGACTGCATTAATCTTGCACAGGATAGGGACCGATGGCGGGCTTATGTGAGGGCGGCAATGAACCTTCGGGTTCCTTAAAAGCCATTTGTAAGTAAGTAAGTTCATGTGAATATTTTGACTCAGAAATGTCACAGTTGTTTTGAAAATGGAAAAGTGAAGGACATAAACTCATCTGTAACATCCGTGACATGGAAGGAACAGCTATAATATATTTACCGATTATGTTTTTGTGAACTAATTGGATGCAATAAGATTTGCAGCCTTTTACATGGACACTATGAGAATGAATCTTTTTTTGCTTAAGGCAGAGACCTGAGTTTTACACTTTCTTTTAATGAGGTGTGAAATGAGTTCACAAATCTTGTAACATCCGTGAAGAAACCTTTTCTTTACTTTATTCAATAATAATAAATGTTATTAAACAACTTCTTTTTAAGTAAAATGATACTAATCTTCTAAATTGATTCTAATAATAAAACTTGACAAAAGTCATTTTATTTTCAATATATAGAGTTTGAAAATAGTAAAAATGTAACATCCGTGACAATGGCTGTAATACGAGTGCTTCATACCCAATGTCTTCGAGTCTCAGTTAACTCAGCTGTCACATCTTACCAGTTTTTTAATTGGTTTATTTCGCGACGCTTTATCAACTGCGACGGTTATCTATCATCTGAGTGAAGTGAAGGTGATAATGCCAGCGAAATGAGTCTAGAGTTCAGCTTGGAAAGTTACCCAGCGTTTGCTCTTAATATGTTAAGGGAAAATTCTGGAGAAACCTCAACCAGGTAAATTGTCCCAACCAGGATTTGAAGCCGGGCCCGTTCGTTTCACGGTTAGATATACTAATCGTTACTCTACAGGTGTACACTACTTCTTACCAAAGGGGCCTTTAATTTTAATTACAATAAATTAAATTAATACAATATTGATTAAAATAGGATTACGTAGCGGAAAAAACAGTCTTCGGGCTATTTGTAAGTATGTGGGGTGATTGTTCTTGTAAAGAGTACGGCGAAACGGGTAATAACTAGCTCTCGGATTTTATGTAATTAGTAATTATATTTTCTATTCCTACATATTGCATGTAGCTAAGAGGAAAACATAACTGTTGGCGAACCGTGCTAAACGGTCGTCATTCCGAGGGTTTAAATTACATGTTTTGATGTACAGTATATTATATAATGTTGATGTATATGAGATATTTTACACATTTTTAATTAATCGTCTATATCGAACAAATAACACAAATAAATGTTTATTTTTTACCATTTTAACCTCGATCTCCTCAATTAATAAGCGTTTTGGAATTGTTTACATGGGATATTCCTCTGTCTCTCATGCATGCACCAATCAAATCTACGTATATTATTTTTGTGCCAGAGTAGATTCGAATTCTAACAACTGAAGAACGGACATTCTTTTGATAGTCTGTACACAAAACAACGGTATTCCGGCATACGAGCGACGGTGATATAACCTCGGCAGTTGTGAGCGTCGTTAAATAAAACATAATTTTAATTTTTTTTCCATCTCCCATTCTCAACATATGCCCGTACCATTGTAATATATATATATTTTTTTCATTTATACTTTCTACTACATCTAGTGAAACCAAAGGTCTGAAAATGGCCAAGATGCATAGGATATAAAATTTAGGTGTGTGTGTGTGTGTGTGTGTGTGTGTGTGTGTGTGTGTGTGTGTGTGTGTGTGTGTGTGTGTGTGTAAGAGAGAGCAAAAGTAGCCTTAAGTTCTATTATGGTCTGGCTCACCATATGAGAAAACTTGAGCCACACCTATACTATTAGAGGTCCATGCCCTCCAGGGATTATCTGGGCTCATATAATCATCATCATCATCATCATCATCATCATCACTACATCCTTCTTCTATGTTCATTATCTCCCTTATTATTGTAATCCTTATCTTTTCCCTCCTTGACTTTCCTCCAGAAGTTCATATCAGAGGCTCTTAATTTTCCTTCTTGTACCATATTACCATATTATCAAGCACATCAAGCACTTCTTTCTATCCCTCATCATAGAACGTCTTTATACTCATCTTCCTATACTGTAAAAATACATCGCCTCTGGAATTCGTTACCTAATGACGTCAGGGACTGCCGGACTTTATCACAATTCAAAATTAAATTGGAAAATTTTGTCTTAGTTAATGTTTTTAGGTATTGCTAGAAGTATTGATTTGTGTTTTTTTTCTTTTTCTTTTTTAATCTAGATTAAAATTGCAAGTTTCTTGTTTATGTTAGTTAATTAGTTAGGATACAATTAATTATGATACTTAATCACTCATTTAAAGTTTGTGTGACTGCAACCTGTGTATATTTTTGTGTGACTTTACTTTGTTTATGTTTCTCTCTCTCTCTCTCTCTCTTTATTTCTTGTGTAGCTTTACTTTGTATGTAGTGTATTTTTTCTCTGTTTATTTCTATTATTGTATTTGTATTCCTGGTGTTTTGGAAGAGAAGGCCCGATGACCTTAACTACACCAGAATAAATAAATAAATAAATAAATAAATAAATAAATAAATAAATAAATAAATAAATAAATAAATAAATAAATAAATAAGTAAATAAATAAATAAATAAATAATAAATAAATAAATATTAAATTGTCCACGTCTTCGCTCCGAACAACATAATACTCTCCACTATTGCTTTATAAATGATTTTCTTTTCTTTGGTCTATGTGTTGCTGCTCTCATAATAATAATAATAATAATAATAATAATAATAATAATAATAATAATAATAATAATAATAATAATGTCAGGATCATCACAGGATACTCCCTTGATATGTGTTCTATATGTTTTGTTTCTGTTATACTATAAGCTCACGTATATTTTAAACAATAAAGTTTTCTTGGAAAAAATAACTTGAATGATAATAATAATAATAATAATAATAATAATAATAATAATAATAATAATCATAATACACAATTTTGATAGTAATAGTGTAGCATCTCATACAAAAAAACAACATAGTAATTAATGTCAAATTTCCGCAAGCGTGCTCAACTCCTAAATATTGACAAAGACCGGTTATTACATTTCTGCGTAATTTAACCTCTAATTACATCTCCTTTCATGTTCCAGATCATTACGCAATGAGTTGCAACGTTGTTTTGTCATTTATTTCACAACTCTATTTAATTTCTAGTTTACTAGCCTATTAGGGGGCCGTGGCTGCTATGCGTCATAAATTTGTACACCCTCGAGATTATTAAAGCAGTTTCATAGTTCGAATGGTGCACCAGCACCCCGACGCCTGGCGTGTCGGTTTTCCACGTCTGAAATCAAACAATTCCGTCTGTAATTCTGTGTAGAAGGAGATACCAATGCGACAAGTTTTCCTGCTACCACTTTGCTTTCCACTACTTCACAAATTTATTTTCGGTTTCTTTTCACAATTTCGTAATAAGAAAATGCTACTGTTGAAGGACGTGACGAAACTTCAACAGAGCAATCCTAACATTCTTTTACTCTGTGTTGTGATTCTGCAGGAAACTGACACATCTTTAGCATATTTTATAAAAAAAATGTGGATTTTGATATGCAGGCTGTCTGTGTGTATGCGGGATTTTTCTTCAGGGGAGAGGATGGTATTTTTTGGTGAAAAATGAGTAAATTAAAAAAAATCTTTAAAATACTCTGTGATATGTAGGGAATGCATAGCATAACATTTTGTGGGTATTTGTGCCCTTATCGGATGTTGAGACGTCATTTTTAAACTTCCTGCGCTATGGATTTTTGAATCACACGCCCGCTTTTATCGGTTTCCAGTAACTTCATTTTTTTTTGCTACATTGCCAGACAAAAATGGATATAATTTCTGAACTGTTAAAGATACATGCATGAAATTTAGAACACACATTCTTTAGACTATTAGGAAACTTTTCTCTGTAACAGAATTTTGTTAATTGATTTCATTTTAAAATACGTCCGTTTGTTTGCGAGAAAGGAAATCAGAAAATTGTTATTAAATTTTAACGTAGGGATTAATATCAAAATTCTGTTACAGACAGTTTGTAGAACATGCTTTCGCAAAAACATTGCAAAAACTGTTTGAATCTATCTTTAAAAACGGTTTAGATATATCGGTTTTAGTACAATTCTGCATTGGGTATATTTTTTTCAAATTTGGGCCCCCAAATAATTTTTTTTTCAAAATATTTTTATTTGGTTGAGTTGCCACAGCTATGAGCTCTCTACATACAAAAAATTAATATTTTACACCAAATACGAAAAAAGTTTTAAAATATACCATCCTCTCCCCTTAAACTATTCACGGAGCTTTTTTCACATCCAGTAACTACTAATCAATTTAGACGTATGTACAGGGATATAATATGTACTTTCAGAAAACATTCAAATTAGCACATTGTTATTGGTTGGGTCACTAGTTAAGAAGAAACTGCCAACTGAAGAATGCACGTGAAGGAATGGTGACGAGAAAAAAGTTCGGGGCAGAAGAAAGTATCAGATGATAGACAACATTAAGATACATGGATCTTATGCGGAGGCCAAAAAGAGAGTATGCTGTGGTTGCAGTGAAAAACCTGCCTTAGGCAGAAAACTTGGAATGAATGAATGAATGAATGAATGGCGAATCATTCCCTTATAAAATAAGACAATATGAAAAAGGAATTTTCTCATGAAATGTTGACTACGCTAGGTAGCGAAATCAGGTTTCGAAAACCAACCATAACGAGTGGGGGGATCGTCTTGCTGACCACATGATTTATCCATACCGGTTTGATGATCGTTCATCTCTGCATTTGGGACTTCATGGGCTGTCGCACCACGGATATTACCGTCTTCCTAATATTATCAAAATATTGGGAACATTATGCGAAGTAATTATTCGATTCGGTATTGCAATATGGCACCATACACGAAACAAGAATTCAGCAATTCATAGCATATCTAATCTAGCCTGTGTGCAGGAAATATACGAGAATATTCCGATAACAAAAGAGCTATAATGATGTTTTTCCTTTGTGAAGGGCCCTTCCCATACTGATCATGTCAATATTTACAGTAGTCAGACTTCAATCTCTCCCAAATACACGTCGTTGCAGTACTCGCTACTGAAATGTGTTTGTATAAGGATAAAAGAGCGCACCTTATATACAGCTTCCAGACATGTCGTCCTGGACTCAAAACTGATATCAAGAATATGCTGAAGTGTCAGGTCTTTCATGAAATAACATGGACTGCAGATAAATGTTACCATAGCTACGAGATGTTACTATTTAATACAGTAAAAGTCATTGCCTTGCTGTGATGTACAGTATAAAGACACGGCGCAGTTTTGAAATTGCGCTGAAGTTACAACATGGACATGAAAGTGTTCCCCTTGATAATGTGTTGTTCTGTGTTGTCTTAGATGAAGATCCGGCGGCGTGCTAATCGAAGGTTACGGCAATTCTGCCCATGTTCTACAAATAATACTTAAACATTTAATTCTTAGTCGGTCATTCAACAACACTGTATCAAATGTAAGGTTATTTAGCGTCGATGGAATTGGTGATAGCGAGATGGTAAGCCTATTTGAGAAGAACTTTTTATATTACGGTTTATTTCTTATTTATTATTATGGTTTACTTCTTAATTTCAATTCAGGAATCTGCCTCTGAGCACGAGTTCCACTCTCTCAGCGGCGAGCTAAAGTTTTTCTGTTTATATTATATTTTATGCTTGACCATGCCGAAATGTAGTAATTATACAACTGGAAGTAGCCCTTTAATGCACCTCATTAAAGTGTACCTATTCACTATAGTTCAGTTGTTCAGCCAATGAGAAATCACCATTGTAGACTACCATTATGAAACCGCAAGTATCGATTATTCTCGGATATGCAATTGAAAGACAATTAGCGAAACGTCACGGAGGCTGGAAATCCAATAGTGTCGCAGAAGGTTATGTTCTGTTACTATAATAATTAGCGTTAATTGTAAGTAATATTCAAATAAATTCAATTTGTCACCTCGTTTTTCAATTCTAAATCAATTCCCAGGTTATATCAATATTAATGTTCTTGTTATTCTCTAGATTATATCAAGGTCAATGACATTCGTCCCTCGGAAAAAATCAATACTTTCGCGTCTGCGCACATCTCACAATTTAGAATGCCAGTTCCGCTCCTCACTTATATAACCATAAAATGAATACTTATGAATAATCTCAAGTCAGAAATATGGTCGAGCATAAAAAGTCGTATGAAACTTGCCTATAATGGTAATTAAGACGCTCGTATGAAAATTATGAAACGAACGCAAGCGCTCGTTTCATAAACAAACATACTCGCGTCTTAATTACTACCAGTTTATTTCAGTGTTTAATTAATAGTTCATAGTATTTTGTTGTTTAATTCGTAAATAACTCTTGTATACATGTAACTCTCATCTAAATCAAATTGTTGAATTCTTTGTAAGTTCATGCATATGTATATACACTTTTTGCTGGTTGTGTGGAAGAGAAGGCCTTACGGCCTTAACTCTGCCAGCTAAAATAAATCATTATAGGCTAGTTGCATAATGTACTATTATGTTACAATTATTAGCAAAATAAATAAATAAATAAATAAATAAATAAATAAATAAATAAATAAATAAATAAATAAATAAATAAATAAATAAATAAATAAATATTTAACGACGCTCGCAATTGCCGAGGTTATATCAGCGTTGCCGTTGTGACGGAATTTTGTCCCGCAGTAGTTCTTTTACATGCCAGTAAATCTACTGACATGAGCCTGTCGCATTTAAGCACACTAGGCCGGGATCGAACCCGCAATCTCGAGCATAGAAGGCCAGTGCTATACGAACTACGCTACTCAGGCCAACTGATTCACTTTAATATTCTCTGAGCTCCCGGTACAAAATCCGTATGTTAAAAATCCATTCACGTGCAAAGAATTTTGTTACAGACTTACAGTAACCAAACATAAGCACATGGTATAGTTAATCTCAGTAACACAACACTGCCACCAAGTATGTACAAGCTCTAAAGCGCTGCTACAGCTATTAAGTGCTGTCCGTTTGAAGAGCACGTGCAGTGCGAAGAGACAAAACAATGGACGTGTTGTTTCCGCTTCCTATAGACAAGGGGCGGGACAGACACGCAACGCTGAAGATGGTCAACGTCGTCGTCGGAAATCCGCGAGTAACAAGTGACAGCCGAAGTACAGTGTGCTACTAACAGTTTAAATTCAGAACGACATTTTCACAAATAGTGCCAGTGTTAGGAATTTATGGATTACTGTTCCTCTATTTTTCCCGCAATAGTGTAAACAAGGGTTAATGCAAATTTAATTTTACGCCACTGTCATGGGATGGAATATCTATCTACGGTTTGAATATCTGTTTATTGTGAATATGATGCACTAGGTTTAGGATTCCCAGACATATTGGAAAAAATACTGGACACTTATCAGTAGACTTCGTTGAATTGCAACACGCAGCATGCAATCAGGTTGCCGATGTACGGTAGTATAGAAGAGGTGAGCGACCGCCCGGTCTGGTAGTATAAGAAGTTCATGTTAAGAGTTGTGACCGGTCCAAATAGATAGAGCACCTACAGCTAATGTATACCTATGTAAGCACTTGTTTTTGCATTACTGTGGTTGGAATAGTCAAAGCTTAACATTTGTTCAGTGCCGACAAGAATTCAATCAAACATACTACAATGAGAGTGTTGCTGTTCCAAACAATTGCCCCTGGAATACCCTTACCCCCGCAACCAGTCTTGACCCTTTGGAAAACGTGGTTGGATGCTGTTAATTATTATGCAGAATATTACGGCAAAATAATGGAGGTAATTGATGCATTGGATAGCACAGACAGTTCCGCTGTTGCAGCTGTAAATTCAATGCCTTCTGAACAGCTACTGGAAGATATTCTGTTCATTGATTCTAATTTTAAAATCGTGTCCAAAAGCATCACCTTGTTAGGATCGTCTAAACTACAACTCCCAGAAGCCCTTAATATAGTATATAACGTATCACAAACCGTTATCCAAAATAACAATTCATTAATTTCAGAAAAAGTGAAATGTAAGTTGGGAAACATTATTGCTAAAAATTCTCCTATTCACAACTTCGTATTATAAATGATGTGCTATCAGGTCACGACAAGACGTCTGAAGTTGATGTACTAAAAAGTAGTGACTTTCCGTTCTTAAAATATGCACCTACTACATCGTATGATGTTGAACGCACATTTTCCCAATATAAAAACTGTTTGAGTGACCATCGGATGAGGTTCACTTTGCAGTCGCTCAAAATGTACGTAACTCTTCACTGCAATGCACATATTCAAGAATGATGTATCTTACATTAAATTTTAAGAGTTAATATATCCCACTATAAAATAATTGTGTACTTACATGTTTAGACATTTGCTACTTCAAAGATCATTCATTATATTTCTTGAATGCAGGATACAGGTTTTATTGTAACCGCAGTATACTGCTCAGTGTTTACATTAGACGCATACTCCATCCTTTGCACGTCCCCTTCTCATACAGTCTATACTGTGTGCATAGTAAACCTTACGATTCTCGTGGCAATTCCACGAAGTCTAGTTATCAGTTATCACTGAATAAGTTTAGTATGCGCACCCATCAAATATGCCAATATTTCAAAGTGTGTGTAGTAAAGTTTACTAGACAAACACTTTACTATCTAACTAGTGTAAATAAACAAATAACTTAGTAAACAAAATTGTTAGGGAGCATATTTGCACAGAGTTTAAGATTCTTCATGTAAATTGCCTTCAAATTGTTTTTACCAAGTTATTATAGAAATAGCTACAAAATACATTAAGTTACTCACGTGACAATATTCTTATAAATCAATCTGCTTTGGCCTTGCAATATTTCTCTGAAGAATGAATTTCACTTAACAATAGTTTATTTTGAAGAATCATGTACGAAAATCAACACAATCCTCACTGAAGAATGATTTTACAACAAGCATTGATTTTACTGGTTTTACAGACAATTTATTTTTCTCATCAGTCCATAGAGCGTTCATGCGAGAAAATAATCTTTCGACACACGCATTTGTTCCAGGGATACACATAATGAACACCACTACCCTCTTCAAATTTGAGAGTTCTCCTTCAAGTACCTTGGAGCAACAGTAATAAATATAAATTACAGTGAAGAGAAAATTAAACGCGGGAAATGACTGTTGAGAAGTTTTTAACATCCACTCTGCTCTCGAAAAATCTCAAGTTAGAATTTATAAAACAGTTATATTACCGGTTGTTCTGTATGCTTGTGAAACTTGGACTATCATTTTGAGAGAGGAACAGAAATTAAGGCTGTTTGAGAATAAGGTGTTTAGGAAAATATTTGGGGCTAAGAGAGATGAAGTTACAGGAGAATGGAGAAGGTTACACAACGCATTGTATTCTTCACCTAACATAATGAGAAACATTAAATCCAGGCGTTTGAGATGGTGAAGGCATGTAGCACGTATGGGCGAATCTAGAAATATATACAGAGTGTTAGTTGGAAGACTGAGGGGGGAAAACCTTTGGGGAGGCCGAGGCGTAGATAAGAGAATAATATTAAAATATAGCCTATTTGAGGGAGGTGAGATATAATGATAGAGACTGGATTAATCTTGGTCAGAATAGGGACCGATGGCGGGCTTATGTGAGGGCGGCAATGAACCACCGGGTTCCTTAAAAGCCAGTAAGAAAGTATTATTATTATTATTATTATTATTATTATTATTATTATTATTATTATTATTATTATTATCATTATTATTACTTCAAGGAGTGATTGCATTTTTCTGCAGTGCTTGTTAAGATAGTTGACTCAATTCCAACTCTTGTTCGTAACTATGATGAAATGTGATACCCGCCATCTGAGACCTAAACGTTGGGACACAGAAGATGCAACCATGCGCCGCGCATCACCTGACATCAATAACCCGGGCGGCCGGGTGGGCGGGCTGTCCGAGTTGGCGTGGTGACAGAATTGCCGGGGGCGGCGTATGCAACCAGCCTCACAACCTCGAAATGTCCGCATCACACAGAAAATACGCAGTCATTTCTCACCCCTCGTGTTCTGCTTTCTGTTGCACCTGAAATACCCACCCCTTACCCCGCTCTGGATCTTTATGGGTTGAGTTGCGAACAGAGGACAAAAGAATACAACTGATTATCGACAGTCTTTTCATTCCGAAGACATATTGTATGTTATTCAGCTCCGAATACACTGCAGCCTATTGGATTATTGTACCCGCCTTCACACTCCTTATTTTTGAGGGAGAGAATTTCAGTCTCACGAGACGTTTTGCAGAGATACTCGTATTTGATGTCTTATTCGAGACTTTGATTAGCAGAGGCATCTGTCCGGAAAGCGAGGAATTTGATGAGGTGAGAAATAGTGTCGTGCAATACAGGCGGTATGTTCGGTTCGAGTTTGTCGATTATATTGAGTATCGTACAGTCAGTGAACACAAATTTGTGCAACTGATAAAGTCAAGTAATATATATAAAATAAACAACAGAGATATAAAAACAATAAAATTGTATCAGAAACACTCAACAACATTAACATTTAAAAACTCATTAATACCATAAAAGGGTTTGTTGATTAACCAACCAGAGATAAGTCTGAATAATTTCGAGGGAAAAATTGTTCCGGGGCCGGGCATCGAACCCGGGACCTTTGGTTTAACGTATCAACGCTCTAGTGTCGGGTAGAGTTCCCGGGTAGCTCAGTGGTAGAGCGTTGGTACGTTAAACCAAAGGTCCCGGGTTCGATGCCCGGCCCCGGAAGAATTTTTCCCTCGAAATTATTCAAATCAACTTTACAGGGAGTTATACCTGAAATCTTGATTTGCATAATACACGTCACTCTTCGTTAACAGAAAACCACAATTTAAGTCACACGGAGTTAGTGTGCACTCGAAGTTGGTTGCTTGACGGTTGTCAGCCCACTTTGAGGTCTGTGGATATAGAGGGAAAAATTGGATCGGTGTCGGGTAGAGTTCCCGGGTAGCTTAGTGGTAGAGCGTTGGTACGTTAAACCAAAGGTCCCGGGTTCGATGCCCGGCCCCGGAACAATTTTTCCCTCGAAATTATTCAAATCATCTTTACAGGGAGTTATACCTGAAATCTTGATTTGCAGAGATAAGTCTGTTAAAAGACTTCCTTTCCAGATTGAAAACATGTGTCGGAAATGTATTGGCAATTTTTAAAGACATCTATACTAATAATAAATCTGTAGCCAACATTTTTCTGGTAATTTTGGACTTTCCAAAAATAATTGGTGTTAACATGTATACTTAACCATCCTGAAACCGAAAATCGCTTTTTTGAAATTTTTGTTTGTATGTCTGTCTGTCTAGATGTTTATTACCTTTTCAGGCGATAATGGCTGAACCAATTTATATGAAAATTTGAATATAAATTAAGTTCGTTGTAACTTAGATTTTAGGCTATACGGCATTCAAAATACTTTATTTAAAAGGGGTGTTATAAGGGGGCCTGAATTAAATAAATCGAAATATCTCCCTTATTATTAATTTTCATGAAAAATGTTACATAACAAAAGTTTCTTTGAAAATGATTTCCGATAAGTTTTATTCTATACAAAATTTTGATAGGACTGACATTTAATGAGATAAATGAGTTTTAAAATTACAATAACAACGCCATCTAAGGTGCTGTATTGAAATAAAAACAAATGACTTCGTTTATAAGGGGCCTTGGACAACAACAATCGAAAGCTATCAAACATAGCCTACAGAGAATGTTTCTGTGTTTGTATGAAGTAATATCGGAAGCTAATTAATTATTGTTTAATTATTATTTCACCATTGGAAAGTGTAGTTTCTCTAGCTGGACATAATTCTATAATGTTATTACAATAACTTCTGAGTGAAATTTAAGGATATACAAGACTTTTAAAATAACAATACAATACATTTTCACCGCCGTCTCAGATTATAGCGTTGTTGTTCCTGCAGTAACTCCTATGTGCAAAATATAAAATTTTTAAGTCGGAAGAAAAAAAAATATTCATTTCATGGCAATAGTACATAGGAGATCGTGAATTCTTACATTTTCGAAAGAAAGAAATATAATTACATATCACTGTTTATGCTTTATCACTATTTAAGTTATTTGAAGGGTTCAGAACCATAGTGGGTCAAGCGCCATTTACTGAAGACGTAGAAAACAAGGGTTAAAATTAAGTTATTACCATAATTCAATGGAAACATATAGAAAGTAATATGAAGTATACACATTAAAACTAAATGATATGTCAATCTTCATTAAACTATGGTTGCATGTAATAACAATTAAGAGACATGTTAAAGGAATTGTCATTGCAACAAATGATTACTCTCTGGACCAAAATGACCGCATTTTAATTATTTAAATACAATTTCAATTAAGTAGCATATTAAACGATTTATCCTTCTATCAAACACGAATGTTCCCTGGATCAAATGTCCTATTTTAATTATGTAATTACTTTATATTTATTTCTAACGGGTGCAGCGAAGCGCACGGGTACGGCTAGTAATAAAATAAGTATGGTCAAGTTCGATATTCACCGATATTCATTCTGCAGAAGGAGGCCTGTCGTGTTTGTTCCAACTTGTTATAAAAATATTCGCTGTCCTCCCCTCGTATATTAATCGCTTGAGAATTTTAGCACAAATCTTGCGATTAGTTTTTCATATGGAATAAGACCAAGTATTTTGTGTCTTGGTTGTCTCTCTCATGTTCGAACATTGCAGGACACTAACGAGAAACAACTGGCTAGTAAAGTTTTCTGGTACCCTCAGCGAGAGAGATCTAGGTTCTCTGAAGCCATATTTCTAAGTAAGTAAGTAAGTAAGTACGTAATGACGGGAAGAAGGACGTAACCCGAGAAAATAATGTTCAATACAAATTTCCATTTGGGATCGCCGTGATTTGAACTCAAGCTCATCGAGGTGGAATACGGATGTCCACAGCCAAGCACACGACGCAACATTCAATGTTTGTGGTAATTTCACTTCTGAGGCGCGATAACTAATCGAAAGGAAGGGCGGAGGGATTCAGGTGACGTGCTGTTTGCTAACGAAACCAAGCTTCAATATCAGTTGTTGATTCTCTTTGTGAAACGCATCTTCCGGGAAGTAACATAATTTAAAACGAGGCTGCTACCGGCATGCGAGCACACAAACCGTATCCAGACATGTTTACATGTTTACAGCATCTAGTCTAGCTACTCAGACAATGGCGCTGCTGCCTTAACGGAGAACGAGCTACTGCTTTCTTGAGAACTTCTTTCTCCGCGTGACGAAACGAACGTATGAGAAAACAGAGCTAATAATGGCCTTATTTGCCTTAGGACTAGGGTTACCTTATCATTATTATCAATCATTCTGAGTCCTGAGATATTATTTGTTTTATTTTAAAGTTCAATACAACTCTACACTTCAAGAAAGTCACTGAAATGAGGAAAAACATTGAAACAATTTGCAGGCTACAGTTAGGTACCAAATGCAGGTATATTATACTATACTTCGGGTCTCTGCACATACATCTTATATCATAATTATTTTTACCCTTATATTTACTTACTTACTGGCTTTTAAGGAACCCGGAGGTTCATTGCCGCCCTCACATAAGCCCAACATTGGTCCCTATCCTGAGCAAGATTAATCTAGTCTCTATCATCATATCCCACCTCCCTCAAATCCATTTTAATATTTTTACCCTTATACATCCTAACAAAAAGAATGTAAAAGGAAATAATTTTTAAAGTGTTACTAATCAATATTATCTGTAGTAATGTCACGAGAGGTCTGAGATCAGCCGATAAATCCACGAGCTTCGCTCGTGGATTTATCTGGGAAATCTCAGACCTCGAGTGACATTTATTAGGACTATTTCGTGAATAAATTAAAAATTTAAATAATATATCCCTAAAATTCGATCACAAAATGTTAATAATCGTATATTAACGAATACTTAACCTATTCAGACATTGTGAAGTTGAAATACTCGTAGATGAATATCGATTATTGCAATAAAGAAATTCGATGTTATTTTTCAGTAATGCCAATTGCGAAAAGCGAAATACAGGTTTAACAATGTTAATTACATGTACTGCACTTTTCTATTATTATTATAGCAAATACATTTTCATTATCTGCTGAAATCATAATTTAATTTAACAGTAACAGTGGGGACAGCTATATACCAATGCTTATGTATTCACAGCGAGACATGTTGCTACACAGTGAAGCCATCTCTGTATAGATAGGCCTAATTAAAACACGAATTTTATTACGCCATACGAAAGGCAGTTTGATCAAAGACATTATTACTATGCAGGGTCTTTGAGTTTGATATGCAATGATGTTACATAAATTTGAACGTCTATTAATTGTTTAATTTCAATACAAATGTTATAGGCTACAATTTTATAGGTTATGTTAGGCCTACCTGTGGAAGCAGGACCAATGTCAGCTGTGTCTTGTTTCGACCGTTACTTACAATCAGTGCTACACGAAAGCATTTTTTATAGCTCGACAAACGCATTCTCGCTGTAGTGTGTAACGGAACTAAAGCTGCATCTACACAGTTCAATATTCCAATCGCGTATGCGTGCAATCTGGGAAGAATATTGAAAGAATCAAGTTTAAAAGGTACGTTCAATTAAGATGCATAAAGATTTTGTGTCTACATGGTGCGCCCTTTTGAAAGTGGTCTTCACTGCGTAAATATATTAATTAATATTAAATATCAATCTTGCATTCATTGCTTTAAAGTTGAAAGAAAAGTTTAACCGTGTATTTGCAGCTTAATGTATTCATGATTATCAATTTACGGGGAAACAGTTGGCGACAACGACTAAACAAAAGAACGACCATACGATAAATTGATAGCGATAAATCTAGCTGCAGAAATTATCGCAAAGTCTGACTGTGATCGGTTGGAATTCAAAATTTCATTACACTTCATTGGTCGAAAATGCATTGACGTCATATAAACGAAATAGTCATTATAAATATATTATTATTATTATTATTATTATTATTATTATTATTATTATTATTATTATTATTATTATTATTGTTAGCATTAATCACACAAAGTTATAGGGTAAAAATTTCAAGCGCAGACTTGACTTCAATGTGGCCTGAAGTATATTAGAGGAGAAGGTGAAAATATGGGCTAGGAGTGGTAATATGGGCTAGCTTTATCTACTAAGTCTTCTCTGCAACCCCTAGAAAAGTGTAATAGTAATTCTGCATAACAAAACTAATGTTACTGTAATATTTGAGGAGCGTTTTTCCAAAACTCGATAGAGGAGAGAAATATAATTTTACAGGAATTGCTTTTTTTTACATAACGGTTTATTACACAAACTACATGTTTTTTAAAGTAGGCCTATATCTTACCCTGGGACAATTACAGGCTATATTGAATTATGCTGAGGAAAAGCATATTTTTCATAATTATGCACGGTTAAAAGAATACATGTTTTTTTTTTTTCAAAAGTCGATAGAGGCCATGGACTAGAATGTGAAATTTTTTCAATGAACATTAATTATTTTATTGATTTTTAATTATCGTCTTAAGATTATTTTTATTTTTCTAAGACTTGTTTATTTTTTCCTTTATTTTGGGTCCATGGAGTAACAGTTTATTATGACTTAGCTTTACATTATTACATTCGTAAAATAAAAATAAAACTGAATGACCTTAATACCGAATTTAAATACTTATTTGACACCTTAAGAGTCTCTGAGAACATCTTCACAAAATCTTGTTATATTTTATTATGATTTAATTTTATACATTATTAAATGAATGAAGTAATAACATAGGTAGAAACGTAAAGTGAATAAATCAACATCAAAATTCATAGAGTACAAAGTTATTAACCCTCAAACGGAGTTGTGGGGTCGTTTTCGATACCAGGCAAACTGTATACCCCTGACATTCCTTAACCTTTGCATTCTTTCTCTTAATCTTTTGTGTACCTTTCCTTTTGTCAAGCTTAATCCATTGGCTGTGTCGTTGACCAGCAGGTACCGTTATTTATTTCCAGTAATATCTCAAATATTGAGCGGTATCCTTTTCGACCCTACAACTTCAGTTGTGTATCTGCACCTTGTCAATGTACAACCAACGAGTTTTCATAGTGGAGTATGGCTACTAATGCGCGTAAAAGTGTGTCAGTGTTCGATTCTGGTTTCCCACACTTTGTAAACAGTATTGTAGATGAAAGTGAAGGCAGTGATGCCAGTGAATGTGAGGACGAAAATGATCTGGACTATAATTCCGCACATGACACGTATTCAGAACAAGATTACGACTCGGATGGAGTGGATGAAGACGTAAACCAACCAAATTGTGATTCATTGGAATTTCTACGGTAAGAATGCATGCAAATGGTCGGCTATCGAACCTAATAGAAACTGAAGACCACCAGCACACAATATTGTAATAAAAGTTCCTACACTGAAAGGAAAAGCTAAAAATTTAGGGAATTCGTGCAATCCTTTACAGGCATGAGAATGTTTATTCACAGAAGACATGATTACAGAAATTGTTATATACACAAATGAGAAAATTAGTTCCTACAGAGCAAATGTTTCTGATACAACTCGTACAGAACTGAGAAACACTAATGCAGTAGAGCTGAGGGCACTTTTCGGGTTCCTATATTACACAGCAATTTTCAAATCAAACCATGAAAGCCTCGAGTCCATGTTTGCAACTGATGGTACTGGAAGGGATATTTTCCGTGCCATTCTTTCTGTCAGGCGAACATACATTTTGATATATTGCTTGTACTGAGATCAGTGAAGCCTATTTGTGGAAGTAACAGAAATGTTACAGCTGACAATTACTTCACTTCCATGGCGTTAGTTTCCGCACTCAAAGAACGTAAACTAACTTATGTAGGGACGATGCGGAAAAACAAGAAAGACATTCCACAAGAATTTCAGGCAGACAGGAAACGTAAAGTAGGCTCAACTGAATGTGGTTTCCAAAATGACCGCACATTAATTTCCCACGTGCCTAAGAAAGGAAAGTCTATTATTTTGTTCTCTAGCATGTATCATTCAGTAGACACAGATCCTGAGATAGGCAAGCCTGAAATTATTTCCTCCTATAATAGTACAAAAGGGGGGTGTAGATAACCTTGACCAAAAGTGTATTACATATAGTAGCAGCAGACGAACCCGAAGATGACCTCTGGCTATTTTCTATGCAATTCTGAATATTACTGGTGTCAATTCTTATATATTACAGACATCATTCAAGGACTATAAACCCATTTCCCGCTTTGAATTCCTAAAAACGCTAGGAAGACAACTTACAGAGCCATACCTACATGAAAGGCTTGTAAATGACCGACTCCCAAAAGAACTCAGAATGATTGTTTCCAGGATTTTGAAGGAACCTCTGCCAAAGAATGAAGAAACACGCGAGAAATCGAAAAGAAAACGTTGCACGCTGTGTCCTCGTTCAAAAGAGAAGAAGACAAACCAGTACTGTGTTAGTTGTGACCGTCCAGTTTGCCAGGCCTGCCAATCAGTTACATGTAGAGAGTGTGGAGAATAAAGGAAATCCAGTTTGACAGCAAAGTATGCAACCAGACTGACATTTTTATTGTGATTACTACATTTTAATGTGATCGTTATGAAGAAAATATGATAAAATGGAACTTTATCTTTTACAATACTTTTAAATTAACTCAAAATTGTCGTACAGACTTTCGGTGTTATATTATGTCATGATCTATTGTTTTTCAAAGTTTTGCACAAATTACTAATAATTATATTGTACTCATATTAGTTATATGTCCTTAAATTACGTAAACAAACTTAATAATAATTGAAATTCCTATTACATCATCTTAAAAAGTAAACAAAATTGATATTTTACCTCATTTTGTAGTGGTATCGTTTTTGACCCCACAACTCCACTTATGTCACAAAACAGTCACAACTCCGTTTGAGGGTTAAGGTAAGAAGATACTGCCTATCTCGACAATTAATTTCATGAAGTTTGGGTGTACGTTACTGGAAAACTGTTACAGATATCTGAACAAGACTTTCAGGGAATGTTCTTACAATCTTTATTTTTAATAATATCTACTACAAATTGAAGATTGTTAACAGCTATTGAGATATAATTTCTTTTGCATAAAAAACGTAAAATTAAGAGAAAATGATTCCCGTGCATTTTTTCAAAAACTGTTCATCCAAAATAAATGACAATTTTTGTATGCATTAACCATACCCAAAAGATTAAAACTGGGTATCGATTGCTGTACATTCTTGGAAATATTAAAAAATATATTGTTATTAAGTTTTAGCTAAAAATATTGTGGAATTTAAAAAATATATAGCTAGGCCTATCTCAATACCTGTTAACATTTTTCAATTTTTGGTAGGTATTATTAAAGATTAATAATATAAAAACTTTCTCTGAAAATCTTGTTTGGATATTTGTAACAGTTTTTGAATAACGTGCACCCAAACGTCATGAAATTAACATTGTCGAGATAGGCAGTACTTTCTTACCTTAAAGTAGTGGTAAGCATAAACATATTTTGACATCTTGGCTGTCCCTAAGGACATCTTCATAAAATCCTTCTGTTTCTTCTAGCAATTCAAAAAACAACGTGAGTTTCTCAAGATCTTTCTTCTCCTTCGACATTTTTCATTCTTTACTGACTTTCCTCTTTGCGGTGAGTGAACAATCTTAAAGTCCAGAGCACATTTTATGGAAAGTTTTTTTAATCAATTCTCTTAGCTTTAACACGACGTTTTCGTTATTTTTTCTGCCACTTTTCTTCAGATTAGATCACTGAACTCAGCATCATCCATGTCTAGTTTATGCTTGTGAAAGACTGACCTATTCTGTAACATTCGCGACACAGGCGTAGAGAAATGATTCAGAGAAAAACCACGTGCGTGCAAAATACAAAGTTGTCTCTCTAACAACTTCTGGAAGATATGATTAGAAAGAAGTGTTCTCTTTCGCACTAGATCTAGCAATCTTATATTTATTTTAAATTTCACCTTTGTTTGGAGTTTTTAATGACTTCTTTCGAGTGAATGCATCCCAAAACATAGCGATTGTAAAGGGAAGTCCATATAAATGGTCTTTTAATTGCTGCCTGCACCACAGATTTGCATAGTAATAACAGTCTTTCACAACATGATACTTTTCCAATCTCTTTCTCTTCTATTCAGCTTGAAAATTATAGCTCCAGGCAGTCCAATTATACAATGATAACTTTTGAAATCTTCATAAATTCCCCACATTTACTGCAATGCCCTGGTTTCTTGATTTATCCATACTGTCATTTTTCTAATCCGACCTTCAATATCTGTTCGTAGTATTCTACTGGGTGTTCATTTCAAAGTGTGTCATGACGTCACTGTTGTAAGTCAGCGATTTGAAGCGAGTTTCAGCTTTTATGTCAGAGAAGTTGCCTATTAATCAAGGCGTTCAATCTGAACTTGGGAACGTGTACGGTATAACTTGAATGTCGTAGCAACAGATGGCGGTCTGTAAAGTCTGTGTGCTACCATAATCTCTTTCGAACTGTGTTTTGCGCGGGCAAGTCGTACGCAGGGTATTTGTTATCATCGATTGCGTACGGCAACATTCCACAACACAAATCAAAATGCTCCGTGTCCATGTTGACCGTCCAAGTTAATGTCAACAAATACGTAAGTAATCGTCTTAACCCTCTCCCCATATCCCGACAGTAAGAAAAAAAACTCACTTCAGTACGTGTTTCCAAACAGTTCACATTCTTGCCACTACTGGCGTTACCGTACGTATCGGTAAGTAATCTTCAGAATGAACGCCGTACTTGCTAGGCAACTTCTCTCGCATTTAGGTAATACGCCTCTGCGGAAGTGTAGGAAGATTGAATTCTCTAGGCTCATCGGCTAGCCACATGACGACATACAGCGAGCCATGACACATTTTGAACTGAACACCCAGTATATTACTTGTTCGACCCACACTCATGCCCGAGTATCGTATACACGTAACAGCTGTGGCGAGGTCGTGGTATAACATCAAAGTCCCATATTTCTTTTCAGTATCCTGCTAGTAAAACCATTTGTAATTCCAAGTATGTGCGATTTATATTTTGCTATATTATTGTCAATGCCACTACAGAAAAAGCAATCCTTGAAGCAGATGAAAGACCCAACCTCCGACCATTCAGGTGCTTAATGGTTTCTGATAGATGGATGTCAGAGTCCAATCCCTTGGAGTCACTTATTTGGCTGTTACTTCATTATCACAATATTATCATCTCATGCCTTGGTAGTTCAGCGGCAGAAATTCCTCTTTGGAGCAGTGTTTTTTAGTTAGTTAGTGGGGTTTAAAAAGGGCGCGTCAGCTACTACGGCTATTTTTTTTTGTTCTGTTCTATATACTACGCTGAGTTGTTTCACTATAATTGTCGTTATTTTGTCTTTAAAGAGTTAGGGACAGCTTGCAGCAGTAAAATTTTGGAAATATTCAACTTTTTTTTTTCCTCCATTACTGTATCTTGTACAATACTGAAAATTAGTTTGTGTAAAATACTGTCCTTCTGCTATATGAAAAAAAATTACGATTAAAAAAAAAAGTTATTTTCATTTTTTTTTTCTTTTCAAAATTCAGTTCACTGTGCAGTGATGAAGCGTTTCCCACATAGCTTAAAAATTATCCAACATTCTGTGATGAACTTTTTTTGTGGATATTTATGCATGTCATATCTACAATATCATACACGATCACTTCTCTACCTTTAATAGATTGTCTGATAAAAAATAAATTTATTTAAAAAAATGGCCAAATAGTATTTTCTTCTAACAAAAAATAAAAAAAATGTTATTTATTAAGGAATATAGTTGAAAGAGCATGATACTGTAAACATGGGTTTCAGCAATAAAAATAAAAGAGACAGAACATGAAAAAGTTAACAAGTTTATGAGTTATGAGGGAAACGCTTCATCACTGCACATAAACTGCCACCATTTTGAATTTTGAAAAAAAATTTAATCGTGTATATATACATATATAATAATAATAATAATAATAATAATAATAATAATAATAATAATAATAATAATAATTTATTTATTTAATCTGGCAGAGCTAAGGCCAGTAGGCCTTCTCTTCCGCCCAGCCAGACTCTAATTCTAATTGAATACAATTGCTTACATAGTTATTACATTAATATCTAGACCATAAAACAACATGAAAGTAAATAATGAAAGTTGGATAAGTAATGTTAGTGTGACAATAATAAACATTGGTAAGAAATAGTTGTAATAATAATAACAGTAGTAATATATATATATATATATATATATATAGCAGTTTGTTCACACCTGTGGAGTAACGGTCAGCGTGTCTGGCTGTGAAACCAGGTGGCCCGGGTTCGAATCCCGGTCGGGGCAAGTTACCTGGTTGAGGTTTTTTCCGGGGTTTTCCCTCAACCCAATACGAGCAAATGCTGGGTAACTTTCGGTGCTGGACTCTGGACTCATTTCACCAGCATTATCACCTTCATATCAATCAGACGCTAAATAACCTAGATGTTGATACAGCGTCGTAAAATAACCCAATAAAATAAATATAGCAGAAGGGCAGTGTTTTACAAATACCAATTTTCATCATTGTACAAGATACAGTAATGGAGGGAAAAAATGTTGAATATTTCCAAAACTTTTACTGCTGTAAGCTGTACCTAACCCCTTAAAATGGAAAACGAGTGCTCAAAACTTGTTATTTTATAGGAAAAATTTCCGGACACTTCCAAAGCGAGGAAAAGGGAGCATTGTGAACAAGGCGACATCTCAAGCTACGTCTGTATCTTTCTAACCCCCTAAAATACATGATTTTTCAAAGTGACGTATAATTACAATTAAAATATAATGGGAGGATTTTGGAGAATAAACTCAGATACGTGGAACCTTGTATTTAGAAAGGAATATTTTTTTATGGAAACAAAATATTTTTGCGAGTATTGTTGTGCGAGCTAAAGCACTATAGGCCTATTTCCCGAGCAGACCAATCCCAAGCGAGTAACGTGACGTGACGTCTGTATGGCGGAAACAACAGTACGGAAAGTAAAATATTTGACATGTGGTTGCATTTAGTTTTACACATTATACTGTATTATTGGTTTTACGCAATAGTTGGTGTACGGCTCTAAAATTGTACAAATAATAGGCCTAGTAGGCATGGAGTCTACAAATTCTATCGTTTTCCTGCTGACAAAGAAAGAAGAAAGAAGTGGCTCATAAATTCAAGTCGCAAGGACGTCAACTACAAAATTAATTACCTTTGTAATGTAAGTACTGAATCAACGTATTTAAGGTGAAATATTCCAAGAAATGAAATATGATTTCAATATTTGCATTCAATTGTCATCAGGGGATTCTAAAGTACATTCATTGAAACAATGATTCATAAAGAGATTTTAATTCATTGTTGTCACTGGTACTGTAGCGGTCAGAATGCTGTTCTTTAAATCGGAAGTGCGAGGGTTCGAGTCTCTACGTCCAGTTGTATTTTTTTTAGTTGCAATTGTTTTCTACCTTTCAATTAATTGATTAATTTCCATTTAAACATTAATTGATATAGTATTTAAGTTGCTTAATATTTGTAATAAATTAACTTTAATCGAAACGTTAACCCACATAGGATCTACTTTATATTTTTAAATTAATTACTTCATTAATTTTCACTTAAATTAATGCACATAGAATTTACTTTACTTCATATTTTTAATACTCTTTTAAACTTTAATTCATTCACATGGATTTACTTTACCGCTGTGTTTGCCTATTTCACAGGTTACTACAGTGAAAGCTTAAAGTCTCCCAACCTCAAACATGTATAATCTTGCCTTTGTACACAATCTCATGTTAAAATTATGTTCCCTTGACTGTGGGATTCAAAATGGCGGATTGTTCTGCTTGTATAACGAAGTGCTCTAATGCGAGCTATGATGTGATCGAGGATATTTTTTAAATACACTCTGTAGCATTTTAATATCATCTGAAAGAACTCATTTTTGTATCGCTATGCAACATTTCATTTCTTTTATACAGAGGAACTATGGTTACGGTTACTATGGTAACAATTGAATTGTGGATATATTTGTTATTCATTGTGTTATAAGAGCAGTTTTATTCATGAAATCAATATACAGAGCGAATCAGAAGTCTGGCGCCATATAAATATCTTCGATATGCTTGATTTTCGAGTACTAAAGGTGTTGCCAGTATTTTAAGACCAAATGCTCTACCAGTGACACAGCGGATTCTAACCCTCAGATATCTCAAAAGTCGCCATTTTGGATACAACTTTGAGGGAAAGGGGGTCATATAAGTACTCAAAATCATGTGCAATTTTCTGAAAAAAAAAAATGGTGAAATCTGTTTTGAGATATCTCTAATCGTTCTCAAGTTATTTAAAGGTAACTGTTTCAATAAATTGAATTTCGCTTTCAACATCGCAGTGATTTCACGTCGTTCCAAATATCCTAGCTTCAGTGCAATATGTACGAAACCTTCAACGTCAACCATACCTATAATCTTTTCGCTGTAAGAAAAATCCTAATGTAAACAATAGCACGTGACTGAAGTGAGGCTTCATTGGCCGCTGTTTGGCGCCATAAATTCTCACTATGTGTTCCCGCCTACTGTTGTACATTCTGTTTCATGTTAAACTTTTCCCGTTACTCATCAAGTAGGCCTAACCTCACTACTATGCATTCGTTTGCTTAGGAAACATTTACTTTATAATTACTGTAATTAAAACTCACTTAACTTATTATATACATTTAAGACTATTTGTTTTTCTCCGCCTTTGAGAGGGTTTCCACTTTTATGATTAATAACCACACACACCGCGGATGCAGAAGTCATACTTCAGTACCACGTGCTTACGTGAACAACTATGAATTCAAGTGACGCCAGCTTGTTACAAGAACAGACTACCTCGGTATTACTGTTGGTATTCATCCGCGTTCACAGTACATAACAAAATATAAAAGTAGCTTTTCTTTTACATAGCGTTTTACATATGAGTGAAGTTATATGTTTCATCGTATTTAACATCTAGAATTCAATTTTGTTATTTTCAAATAATACAAGATTATGGTTTCCAAATACGAACTATATTTTCCTGCGTGGTTTAAGTGTTTCGACTGGGGGCCAATCACGGGTATGACAGCAACGTGCTTATGTTTACATTAGGATTTTTCTTACAGCGAAAACAGTATAGATAGACAGCACAGTGGATTCAAAAGACGAAAAAGTAAACAAGCCCTAACCTCTTCCCGCACCTCCACCCAGTACACAGCTATCGTTAACCTGTATCGCTCCGACTGGGACCTCAACTTCGAAGTCTAGTCATAACCCCATTTCAAATTTTACTATCATATGTTTTGTTAACATACGATTACACATTTAGGCATTTATAGTTCATAAAAATCCAGGCCACCAGTTACTATCTTAAACTGGATGAGAACTGAGCACCTTGTAGCATTGAGTTACCCAGTGGACTCGTACAGCGGTCTGAATGGCAGAAGCTAAACTACCGGAGGCTTACGATGGCTTAGAATGCTTGTGGCCACCTGAGTTGCGATGTTCAATGAAAGCTTTTATGGCGCATACAACTCATTCTCTATTGTACTTTCATATGTGATATGTCAAGGCCATAATAAATCTCACACGTGTATAGCACTGCCGATACCATTGCAATAGAGATTGAGAGACCGCTCCGCATCTACTATAACTGCAAAACCCCAAAGATTCTCCAAAGCAATGTCAGCAACTTACTTGGGCGTGTTTGCTGAATGGATATTAAAATCACTTTCTTCCGCAACAAGTTACACTAACGAGGAGATATTTGCACTGCCCTTCAATTTAATAGTGGTTAATTAAAATTTTACCTACTCATTGGGATCGTACAATTTCCAGGAAATACATACAGAGTGTCCTGCCCAAGGGCAGAACTTTCACTGCAAATCCAGCATTCTCCAATATTTCCCATTTTCTGCCTTCCCCTTTGTATCCGCATTCATTCATTTCATTTAGTGTTCTGCCCAAGGGCAGGTCTTTCACTGCAAACCCAGCTTTCTCCAGTCTTTCCTATTTTTTGCCTTCCTCTTTGTTTCCTCATATGATCCATATATCTTAACGTCGTCTATCATCTGGTATCTTCTTCTACCCCGAACTCTTCTTCTGTTCACCATTCCTTCCAGTGCATCCTTCAATAGGCAGTTTCTTCTCAGCCAGTGACCCAACTAATTCCTTCTCCTCTTCCTGATCATTCTTTCTTCACCCACTCTTTCCAACACAGCTTCATTTTTTATTCTGTCTGTCCACTTCACACGTTCCATTCTTCTCCACATCCACATTTCAAATACTTCTATTCTCTTCTCTTCACTTCGTTGTAATGCCTACGTTTCTGCCCCATACAATGTCACACTCCATATAAAGCATTTCACAACTCTCTTCCTTAGTTCTTTTTCCAGAGGTCCGCAGCAGATACTCCTTTTTCTATTAAAAACTTCCTTGGCCATTGCTGTCCTCCTTTTGACTTCCTGGCAGCAGCTCATGTTACTGCTTATAGTACCCCTCAAGTATTTGAAGCTGTCCACTTGCTGCACTGCCTCATTTAGAATTCGCACATTTACCTTCTATATTTTTCTTCCGATAACCATGCTCTTCGTCTTATTTGCATTTATCTTCATCCCATACTGCTCACAGCTGATATTTAGCTTCAGTAGCATATCCTCTTCTGTTAACAATGCCATATCATCAGCAAATCTTATGCAATTTATTCTTCTTCCCCCTACTATCACTCGTCCCATTTTCTGAAAACAGTTCTTTACTAAATCCTCCAAGTAGATGTTTAACAGGACAGGTGATAAAGGACATCCTTGACGTACTCCTCTTCCAATTTCACTTCCTTCTGACATTTCTTCTCCTATCCTGACTTTGACTCATTGTTTCATAAAAAGATTACTGAACAGTCTTCTTTCTTTCTAATCCACACGATTTTTTTTTAGGATCCTCATCAGTTTATTCCTGTCAAAAGCCTTTTCTAGGTCTACAAATACTACATACACTTCTTTATTATTCTCGAGGTATCTTTCGCCGATTGTCCATAGCTGTCCAATTATCTTTCTCCAGTTTCATGGCTTGTCTATTTACATTTCAAATTCTTACACTTTTACTAGTTAAATGGGTTATTTATGAAAGGCCGAAGTCTTGAATACTAAATTGTTATCAATTAAAGAACAACAGCTTACAGCCCGAAATTTTGAAATTAAGACTGAAATAAAAATTGTATCATAAATTCTAGTAAACAATGAGTGTTAAACTTAGTCCTCTTCATATCTAAATCGATGTATCTACACCCAGAGAGCAGTATTACATTACAAACTCGTTTTCACAAAATTAGCGACTTAGGCTCTTTCATAAATAACCTATTCATTTGCTTTTTAAAGCTCTTTATTATCATTTCTAGCTTTGTCACTTTATTTATTCTTTAACACATTTTAGCTGTATTTATTTAGGCTACAATCGCTTTAATTCCTAGGTCATACCGTGACTCTCTGTAATTTACTGTTGGCAATGTTTGTGATTCTTGTACTGTCTATTATTTCGTGGTAATGCGTGTTTTCTTTTTCACTACGAGGCTATTTAGCGTCGATGGGGTTGGTGATAGCGAGAGAATATTTGGCGAGATGAAGCCGAGGATTCACCATAGATTACTTGATATTTGCCTTACGGTTGAGGAAAACCTCGGAAAAAACCAACCAGGTAATCAACCCAAGCGGGAGTCGAACACGCGCCCGAACGCAACTTCGGATCGGCAGGCAAACGTGTTAGCCGACAGAGCTACGCCGGTGGCTAAATAATTCGTGTCTAATCCGGTATTAGTCTTTATCCTAAACTTGTCAATTCTAATAGTTCTAATATTAAATTTAAAAAGTTATGTATGGATTTTTTAAAAATTGAAAAATTGTAAATTTAAATTTATACACTATAATTGCACAGTAGACATAAGACAAATTGTATTGTATAATTATTAATTTCAATTCAGGAATCCGCCCCTGAGCACGAGTTCTACTCTTTCAGGGGCGAGCTAAAGCTTTTCTGTATATAGCCTATTATATTTTATGTTACAATTATTACCAAAATAATAAATAAATAAATAAATAAATAAATAAATAAATAAATACATAGATAGATGGATGGATGAATGGATGGATGGATGGATGGATGGATGGGTGGGTGGGTGGGTCGGTAGACAGACAGACAGACAGACACACAGATAGATAGATAGATAGATAGATAGATAGATAGATAGATAGACAGACAGACAGACAGACAGACAGACAGACAGACAGACAGACAGACAGACAGACAGACAGACAGACAGACAGACAGACAGACAGACAGACAGACAGACAGACAGACAGATAGATAGATAGATAGATAGATAGATAGATAGATAGATAGATAGATAGATAGATAGATAGATAGATAGATAGATAGATAGATAGATAGATAGATAGATAGATAGATAGATAAATTTAACTGAAAACAATGCGAGAAAAACCTCAATGACATTGGTCGGCACCCTGGACCGAACTCAGGGTTTCCCGAATGCGAGTTCAGTGCGATATCTCGGGCCATCTCGCTCAGTTGTTTAATATTTCTCCCCTATCTCCCAACCTTATTTTTTTTCTTAACTCCCTTTATTCTTATTTCGTAATCTTCTTTATTCTTTACTGTTCCTCTCATTTCATCGTCCTTTGTTTGCTTATTCTTCTTCCAATGAACACTTAAAACAATCTTGAAGTTCAGTAACTGTTTGTCTGATCTAGTAATTACTAACACATTTGCTAACTGCGATTCGTCACGTCCCTTGAGACTTGTTGAGTACAGACTCTCTCAGGAGTCGAGCTCACACCCCATCAATAGGACCAACAGCACGTTACAGCAGCTATAACATTAAGTGCTTGTCATCACTCACACTCAACAGACGAACCAATCGTTCTTCAGGAGAGATGCGATGTGGATTGTGTTCGAACAGGTGCACCTCAAACACACTCGACGACACACTGCAACGTCACGCAAGTAACTGCTCTTAATCTGTACTTTAAGCAGCTGAAGTCTGCCGCTTGTGTGCTCAAGGGTTGCATTTAGCTGCTCACAAGAACAACTTCTCTTAATATGTACTACAAAGACCAAGTAAATGCAATTACTACTATAGGTTTAAAGCTCCTATAGTTGCTCGAAGGGACAATGAAATTTCTCTTAAAACACATTAATTGAAATCTCCACTATATGCGTAAGAAACATAGATATTTAGTTTTATCAACAGTAATCTCTCTAGAGGTTTTGATTTTATCTAGAGAAAATCAAAACTCGAGTGGGATTTAATTGACTATTACACGATTAGAAGAAAGTATATAAAGATTAGAAGTAATAAAGTACTCTAATACAATAAAATATTAATTGACTTACTAAAATTCTATTTCACTAATGTTAGCTTCACCAAAACATTTGAACGGAGCCGCCATTTTCAGTTGACTGTCTATGCTGAAAACAAATGACTATCGCAAAGCATGTTTTATAGTACCGTAAAGACTTTTAAGTTTGAAATGTAGGCAAACAAAGAAACAAATGGTAGGAAGGTGATAAAAACAGAAGAAAGTATATAAAGAGTAGAAGAAATAAAATACTCTAATACAATAAAATTGATATTAATTGACTTATTAAAATTATATTTCACTACTTCACCAAAATGTTTGAACGGAGCCGCCATTTTCAGTCTATGCGGGAAACAAATTACGATTGCAACGCATGTTTTATAGTATCGCAAAGAATTTGCAGTTGAAATGTTGGCAAACACAGAAATAAATACTAGGGTAGTGATAAAAACAAATGCTAGGGAAACGATAAAATTAAACATATGCTAGGGAAGCGATAAAATTGTGCGATAAGCAGCCATGATTGATTGAAAGAAGTCCTTTCGTACAGTTTTATTGGTCAAAAGTAGTATGACGTAGTAAAAGTGTAACAGTCAGGATAACAGCTTTTAAAATGTACTTTAAAAGACAAAATCAATCACTGCATCACTTAGGCCTACTGTCTGCTTAAAGGGGCACTGAACATTCTCGGGTTGTATATTCTAAACAACATTCATTTAATTATACGCACAATGACGCAAACTAGACCTTTCTACGACTAACGGTTTCCACGTAACATACTCCAAAACATGGATACTCGCGTTGCTCGTGACGTCACACTGCTGCGCCGTAACCCTAACAAGTCAATTCTTGCTTTAGTTAATCACGTTACATTTACTATAATTAATATCAAAATCGCGTTCTTCTTTTAATAACAAAGCGTTAAGCAGCTGCGAGCTTACACAACGCAAGCCACGGGTGCGGCAGTGTGACGTCTGTAGCAGTGGTGGACAAAATTCCTTCGCTCGTATATTGATAATCATTTGATATTTTGAGTTGCGGTTTTCAGTGTTGTCATCAGCTACGACATATGAAATAGCATACGGTACAAGGTTGGGAAGTGCTTTTAATAAACTAGAGAAAAAGTTTGAAAAACGAGCAGAGCAAATTTTTCAATTTCCGAGATTTGTAATGTAGTTCACGAACGTGTATTGTACAGTATTTTTTGCACGATAGTATATTTTGAAAATAATATTTTTAAAAATATTAATGTACAGTACGTACATTACACTATGAACAGCTGAATGAAGGTTAACAGTCTGGCCAACATAGAAACTTCACCATCAACTTCAATGTGAAGGAGTAAAAATGATCCAGGTACTTGTAATATTTCGTGTTCAATTGGAATAATTTTTATTTATTTTTGTTAAGTGAAGATTGAATTGTTAAAATAAAGTTCAGTACATTTGAAATGCAGTGATTTGTTTCGTATAATGTATATTAATTAACACTACGTTTTGCGTATGCGTATCTAGGATGGCAACTCTGAATTCAGTAAAATCAACTTTCAATCGTGGCAGCCGTTTGCTATAACGACGAGAAAACACAATATCATGCAAAAAAAAATTCATATATATTTTTTTGTTCAGTAAACCTTTAAGAATTGTATTTAATATTGGATCAGTTGAATAAAAATCAGCGAAAGCTTATGAATGTGTACTTTGCACTCAAAGTTATTACTAGAGCCCGGATGTTTGGAAAAATGCTTTTTTACTGGGTGAAGTAAATCATTATTTGCATAGATATAAATGTGATTTGAAAGGGGCAATTTTAATTTTGCCAATTTTTTCCATTTTAAGGTGTTTCTTACTAATAAATGCATTTTTTGTTAGTTTAAAGCAATATTTCTTGTTTATTTGCAATTTTCTAATTAACTATAAAGTCATGTGTATGGAATTTAAATATTTGAAACAATGACTAACTTTACTAATAATAGTAAATAAAAGTAATTTATTTCGGTGCTTAATCTGCTAATAATCGTGCTTTAATACTATTGGTGTAATATGAATAATGATCGACAATCCACAGTTACAAATATAATATTGTCATGTCTTCACGGTACCAACAATCAGCTTTATAATTTTAAATATTAAGCTGGTTCTCATAGAAGTTGTCACGTAGCATTTTCAATTGTTTGCTTTCATATTTTCAAATCTTACTGTTACAATCTTGTGCTACAAGTGTTTATTATTGGAGGAGAAAGAAATTTGAGTGAGGAACAGTCAGTTATTGTCGGGTGACAGAAGGTATAAGATCGGTTAGCTAGAATGCCTAAATTCAGTAAAACATTGTAAAGTAAACTCCATGCTTACGTTAGTGAATTTGGTGCCCATGTGTTTTCAACCGATGAAACACTTTTGTTATGTAAGGTTTGTGTAAAGACAGTTAATCACGAAAAAAAGTATTTTATAAGTCAACATGTGTCAACTAAGAAGTAAAATTGTGAGTTATGTTAATATATTTTAAATTTATTGCTAAAATATATTATACTTACCTACTTACTGGCTTTTAAGGAACTCGGAGGTTCATTGCCTCCCTCACATAAGCCCGCCATTGGTCCCTATACTGAGCAAAATTAATCCATTCTCTATCATCATATCCCACCTTCCTCAAATCCATTTTAATATTATCTTCCCATCTACGTCTAGGCCTCCCTAAAGGTCCTTTTCCCTCCGGCCTCCCAACTAACACTCTATATGCATTTCTGGATTCGCCCATAAGTGCTACATGCCCTGCCTATCTCAAACGTCTGGATTTAATGTTCCTAATTATGACAGGTGAAGAATACAATGCGTGCAGTTCTGTATTGTGTAACTTTCTTCATTCTCCTGTAACTTCATCCCTCTTAGCCCCAAATATTTTCCTAAGAATCTTATTCTCAAACACCCGTAGTCTCTGTTCCTCTCTCAAAGTAAGAGTCCAAGTTTCACAACCATACAGAACAACCGGTAATATAACTGTTTTATAAATTCTAACTTTCAGATTTTTCGACAGCAGACTGGATGATAAAAGTTTCTCAACCGAATAATAACAGACATTTCCCATATTTATTTTGTGTTTAATTTCCTCCCGAGTATCATTTATATTTGTTACTGTTGCTCCCAGATATTTGAACTTCTCTACCTCTTCAAAAGATAAATTTCCAATGTTTATATTTCCATTTCGTACAATATACAATATTATGCCTTTTTAAAATTTACAAAGCCTTTTTCAAAGATTAATGTACCTTTTTTCGCTTTATTGCTTTTTTTGCCTGCCTATTTTAACTGTTACAAATGCCTAAACATCCGCAAACGCTACCTCTTGAGTCACAGTGGAGAACTAAGGATTTTGTGAAGTAACTCGCACAAGCAGTTTGCCGTGAAAGCTTCTAATCAGTCTTACCTAAATATTTTCAACGTACGTACGTGAACGGGTCAGAACCATTAGATGATGTGCATTGCTCCACCTACTTAAATGTCAGGGCCTGTGTTTCCAGCTCAACAGAAAATATGTTAGTCAAACGACGGCCTAGAAAGTCATTACCAGTGAGCGATTAGGACCTGTGTAATATCATCGGGACCAAATTAAGATCATTACAACGTCCAGGAGAGAGACCTCCGCTCTGACCTTCAGAACTAGGCAATTGAAACCACTGCTTCATAGAGCACACTGCATCATCATTAACCTTGGGGAAATAACGATGCGTGGAAAACCACCAGCTCAGCAGAACACAACTTCTGATGAGACATTACATCTTGAGGTTAACTCGAGAGCAATACAGTTACTTTAAAGAATATAGAGAGCATAATCTATACTAATAATAAATCTGTAGCCGAAATTTTTCTGGTAATTTTCGATTTTCCAAAAATAATTGGTCCTAACATATATAATTAACCACCCTGAAACCGAAAATCGCATTTTTGAAATTTTTGTTTGTATGTCTGTCTGTATGTTTGTTACCTTTTCACGCGATAATGGCTGAACGGATTTATATGAAAATTGGATTATAAATTAAGTTCGTTGTAACTTAGATTTTAGGCTATATGGCATTCAAAATACTTTATTTAAAAGGGGGGTTATAAGGGGCCCTGAATTAAATAAATCGAAATATCTCGCTTATTATTGATTTTTGTGAAAAATGTTACATAACAAAGGTTTCTTTAAAAACGATTTCCGATAAGTTTTATTCTTTACAAAATTTTGATAGGACTGATATTTAATGAGATAAATGAGTTTTAAAATTAAAATAACGCCATCTAAGACGGTGCAATGATTAAGAACAAATGACTTCGTCTATAAGGGGCCTTGGACATTAACAATCGAAAGCTATTAAACATAGCCTACAGATAATGTTTCTGTGTTTGTATGAAGTAATATCGGAAGCTAAATTAACCGATTTGTATAATTAATTATTATTTCACCATTGGAAAGTGTAGTTTCTCTAGATGGACATAATGCTATAATGTTATTACAGTAACGTCTGAGTAAATCGAGGACAGGTAAGATTGAAATAGCTTCTTATGCACAGAAAATTTGATAGGCTATTTTGTACATTCGTTTTCTGTATTTCTTAAAATAATATTTATGTACACTCATTTTAATCTCAGAGAATTAACGAACAACGAGAGTGTATTGATTTAGTATGCAGTAATAGTACGTTAGCTTAGCAATCCATTATTTTATAATTCAAAATTTAACTTGCTCAATTGAATCGTGTTAAAATACATAAAATATATATGCAATAAATGCAATGCAAAAAAAATTGGGTAATGAGCGAAGCAGATTATCTTGCGCTGTTGTAAAAGTTGTTCCCTGGATCAAACGTCCTATTTTAATTATGTAATTACTTTATATTTATTTCTAACAGGTGCAGCGGAGCGCACGGGTACGGCTAGTGATAACAATAAAATCAGTTCCGTACCGCGCAGTCAACACCATGGTACCATGGAGACTAGAAATACGAGGTTTAACATAATATACAGTATGGACTACGGACCTATTCCCTTTCCTCCAAAATTTTCCCACCTAGATTACTTAAGGTAGGTGCTAACTTACCGGAACGGATTCGTACGACGCGTTCGGATTTTTATTCTTTGCATTATTTTAAATGGAGCATAGCCCACTTGGTAGTATCGTCTCTGTCCATATAACATTTCCATTTTACTACTTTGCAAATTCGACGAAATTGTCATTCTTTAAACTTTCTTTCTAAAATTATTAACAATAAGTTGGACTGTGTTGGTTTATTTTATTATATAACATTATATGCACCTAAGCTTAAAATGAAATTTCGAAATTTATTTTACATACCAAGGACAAATACTGAATCCCACAAAAATTCCCCAGTTTTCCAAATGTTACAGTTATACAATAAATTGCATCCTCATCCTAATGTATGTATTTATTTACACTGCAAGTGGGCAAGCACCCGGTGGCAGTGGTATACACAATATAAACAATACACAAAAAAAATGATAAGCAATATAGCTACAATAAATTTACAATACACAACACAATTACACAATAACAATACAATTACACAATGTTGATATTTTCAATATGAATTTCTCTAGATACAGAATTATTTGTTATATTTTACAGAATATTGTTGTTAGTTAATTTTAAGCTACTTTCACACCTTATTTCAATTTCTCTTTTTTTATTTCTCTTATTTCTATTTTGTTTCAGTTTTTAATAAGTGTATGTTTCCTTTTCCTTGTTTATGTTTTATAAATTAATTTGTTAGTCGTGAACATTGTAATTGGGCTTTGCCTGTTATGTTCAACAACAAATGAATAAATAAAAATAAATAAATAACCGGATTCCGTTGAGAATTCTGACCAGACACTGCGTAGAAGTAAAAGTGCTCCGTGCCTACCCTCTGTTGCACTAGTCGGGAACACGCTGAAAAGACACTCATGATAAGTGTGTGACATCTGTTGCAATAGTCGAGAACATGCTGAAAATACACTCATGGTCACTGTTTCATTATCAGTAAAGTAACAAGGTAAGATATTTACAAAACTCAATACCTGAACATTTAATTATGGTCGAACAAAACCAGTCGTATGCATCTTGCCTATAATGATAATTAAGATGCTCGTATTAAAATTATGAAACTCGCGTCTTTTTTTAGGTTATTTTACGACGCTGTATCAACATATCGGTGAAATGAGTCCGGGGTCCAGCACCGATAGTTACCCAACATTTGCTCATATTGAGCTGAGGAAAACTCCCGGAAAAACCTCAACCAGGTAACTTGTCCCGACCGGGATTCGAACCCGGGCCACTTGGTTTCGCGGCTAGACGCGCTAACCGTTACTCCACAGGTGTAGACACTTGTATCTTAATCATTACCACTGCATAATATACTATTAAAAGAGGTTTTGACACTATGAATTTGGAAGGTTTTCTTGTAAACCATATTCAGATACATAATTTTTCAGTATGAAGGAGAAACGTTTGCAAGGAACCAAGGATTTGGAACCAATACTATTCTCATCATACAAGTCCATGTGATGTATCTGGCTTTGGAGCATAGCAGTGTTATATCAGTTGTAGAATCATATGAAGATATGAAATATAACATTAACTCATTTTCGAAAAAATAGTGATGTATCTGATTTTGCAACTACACACCTCAATTATATAAAAATTTATATATATATGAGCCGTTCAGAGCAGAAGTGGTGTAAGTCAAGAATGGGTAATGAGGATTGAAGTAAACATTCTGTAAAATACAGCGCAAAGTAGCAATTAATATTCACTTTATTTAAACTATTAGTAGTCAATGGATAGCAAGAACGACATATTAATTGCTACTTTGCGCTGTATTTTACAGAATTTTTACTTTAAACCTCATTATCCAATTTTGACTTACACCACTTTTGCTCTGAACGGTTCATATAATCTCTCTCTTGTGTTAATTTTGGTTATGCTAAAGTGTCTTAGTCCTGAACCCATTTACATATTTATACCAACAATATGCTTTTGCAAATGTTTAATTTCTTTTCATCCAATTTGGTAACCTTCACTGTCAACAGCAAATTCTACTTACAAGGGAAGGGTTTCGGTTCGAACAGGAATTTCGTATTCAAAATTTGTATACAGGCCCATCTTTACATTTCTGTAAAGCTCCCAAAAGCATTCGTTTGTGTAATGTGTGGTTTGTCCGTTAGAGCACTGTACAAGTTGAGGGGTGGGGAGAGCACTGCATAAGTTAAGGGAATGGGACACCTTACCCGTAAGCCTTAGCCTAGCCTAGAAGCTAGTACGAGTGGTAAAATGTCTAAAGCCCATTTAAGAACATTTTTTCCAACGTTCTGTCTGAAAATATTGCAGCTAATAAAAAATGTGGACTGTTGTGCGAGTCACTGAATGCGTATAAGGACACAACCTTAATAAATGAGTCATTCCAAGCCTAGGACATGGAATGTATGATCATTCCACAAAAAAACTAAATATATCCAGCCTCTGGATATCTATTTAATTAACCAATACAAAATATATGCTCGGAGGATAACAGATTGCATAAGGACTCTTGCTGAGAATCCAGAACTTAACTTGGGAAATCGAGTGTTTATAATGAAAATGCATTCTGTTATTCATAACCAGTTGTCTTCTCCAGTATACCGCCCCATGCTTCAGTATTCCTGGCAGACAACTGGTTACGTGAATCCTGAACAAGTCTCGGACTTCAAAAATGTAATTCAGGTGGCATTTGATTTTTCAGCACTGGAGTGTGGTTCAGAAGATAGTTCAGACGTTGCTTCTGCGTGTTGTGCTTATTGCTCTGCTCGATGCTGTTTCATGCATTTTATAGAGAATCCTCATGTACATTTTTAAAGAAGTGTATTCACCAATACCAACCAAACGGAGAGTTACACAAATGAATGCTTTTACGGACTTCATCACCATTGTGAGGTAAGTCTCTGTACAAATTTTTAACCAAAAATTCCTGTTCGAGCCGAAACCCTTCCCTTGTTAGAATATATGATTTTAACCCCGATCTTCATTCCGGAAAGCTAACAGCCAACGTTAAATCTGAATCCGCTGTAAGTGGGATAAACTACATCTTCGTAAGAGGCTGGACTCATCAAGAAAATCTCCGCTTGATCGTCGGAAGATCTCCACCGCGAGTCACGAGACGCCATCAATTAAACACTCGTGATTACTACTTCACTGTCATCTACGTCACGGACCTCGCAGCAAACGAAAGTAGCGTTAAATTGATATAATACGTGACAAAAGAGGCGCAGCACGTGAGCGAGGAGTATTTCTCCCGACCAATCAATACTTTTCATCAACTAAGAGGCGGGAAACTCATGAGGCATGAACTCTCGACCCACTGTTTACTATAGGAAGTAATTTAGCAGCTTACATGCGTCACGACGTTCGGGTTCGAAACCACGACCTCATAATTTACTTGCAACAGTAGTAATTTCTCTTCATTGCTATAGCCGTGAGAAGCCTGCCCTAATGTTTAACGATATGGTCTAAAGCATACCTGCACAAACAGCGCTCAACGAGAGCGCGCGCTCCTTCGGAGCGGGAGAGCGGTGTATACCGCTCGCCGAAACGGAGAGGAAGATACGTCAGAATGACATAGACTTGCTATAGGTAGAGGAGAGGGAAACGACCACTCAGCTATCTATTGGAGTGCAGTGTGTAGGCCTATTCTCAGTAACTGTTTCACGGTGCTTACCTACTGCTACAGTACAGTATGGAGGAATCTAAAAGACGGAACATAACATTTAACGATTTAGCCTACAGCTCGAACTTATTGATCTTCAATGTGACCTAAGGGCTAAAGATCGTTTGAATAATACTACTAGCCTAGTTGAGTTTTACAAGACTGAACATTAGCAATAATATCCACGACTACACAGGCTGGCTGTGAAAATGATTGCTATGTTTGGCTCAACATTTATATTTGTGAGCAACTGTTTTCTATAATCAACTTTAATAAAGGCAGGCATCGAACATCTGTAACTGATGTTTCATTACGATCAGTAGGCTACTGTTCCTTTCAGCTGCCAACAATTTAAAACCTCGTTTTGATGTATTGATAAATAAAAATATAACAAAATGATATTGTACATTTAAGTAGCTATAGAATTTCTACTATTTCTGTAAAATAAATATTTCTTTATTAATTAATAATAGTTTTGCAAACACTGAACGGAAATTAATTTCATAAACACTCGTAATAGTACTTCCTCTTGTTTAGGCCTACATATTGTACGAGATCATCCCTTCTTCCAGCCCACCCTTACACAGAGCGCAGCTAATATCTGCATTCCGCTCATGAGCTGTGAGCCCGCTTGGAGAGCGCAAACCTTGTGCAGGCCTGGTCTAAAGGGTCTTTCTTTGGACTTAAGATACGGTAGGTATACAATTCATTAGTATATCAAATGCTATATAAGTAGAGTAACATACATTATAATCATTTTCAAACAAATGTTGATTGTGTTGTACTTCAAAATGTAACTGTAGGGAAATATTCAATGGAATTATTTTGTGTAACACCTGGATTAGCAATAATGACCAATGGACCGAGGCCATTAAAATGAGCACCAATGTTGTCGCAGTTAGATCTCTCCCCGGTAAAAGCCTTAGCAATATCCATTGCAGGAGATGCAATGATCATGAAACATTACCCCACGTGCTAGGTTTCTGCCCTCAGGGCGAATTACTGCGAATTGACAGACATAACACAGTCCGCTCAATAATTGCTAACAGATTAAGGGAACATGGTGAATACGAAGTATATGAGGAAGTTCAATGTCTTTCTACGGAAGGATCTACACGGCGTGCTGACATCATAATAATTGACCGAGATAAAAAAAACTGGTCTCATTCTTGATCCAACAGTAAGGTTTGAAATCAATGAAGATCAACCAAAGCAGGTACATGAAGAGAAACGCGCTATTTACCTTCCATGCTGTGATGATCTCAGTCATAAATATAATATTCAAGATTGGAATGTCATTGGACTTATGTTTGGTGCGCGAAGAACAATTCCCAAATTTACATTGGAGATCCTCAGAAAATTAAAAGTTCCTGATAAGACTCTTCAGACAATTGCATCAACCATTTTAAAATCTTCATTGAACATCATCAATCACCATCTCTATTCATCTTTGTAATATTCACTGTATATTATTTATTTACAATACATTTTTATCGTTTTGATAGCTACCAAATCTTGTCGCAGAATGTTCTTTTTAAAAATTTCATTATGTATTTTTTAAACATTAATTTACATTTTATTTTTTGTTCATTTGAATTGATTAGGATGCCGATATTTTAAATCCAAGATTTGGATGCTATCAATTCCATGATATTTCCCCCCCATATTCTTAAGTTCATAATTAGATAAGTAAATAGTCATTGGTAACAGCTAAATGACTTAATCTACCACTGCTACACTTTGTGATTTGTGTCAACTACCTCTCCATCCCTGCTCCTCAAACGTAGATTAAAGTGTTGCGGGTTGCATTGAACAGTGATTCGGCGCTATCTATTGCTTTGGACACGCCTGGACTAGAGGGACGTCCGAATGAATACTATTTTTCTTAATCTGTTTACAGTCCATTATAACAGATCAAATCTGAAATCCCTATTATGTGCTCGACAATGATAATCGTGTTTGGTGCTAATCAGAGGAAGTATGGAAGATAAAATGAATAAAAGAATTAATAATTAAGCAAAAAGTGTGTGTACTACAAGAAGACTGAATGAGCGTTTTACAATTTCGATCAAAAGCAATAACAAAAATACAAAGAAAAATAAACAAGAATAGGAAATCGCTAGTTCTCACATTATCTATATTAATAATAAATCTGTAGCCAAAATTTTTCTGGTAATTTTCGTTTTTCCAAAAATAATTGGTGTTAACATGTATACTTAACCATCCTGAAACCGAAAATCGCTTTTTTGAAATTTTTGTTTGTATGTCTGTATATCGTCTGTCTGTCTGGATGTTTGTTATCTTTTCACGCGGTAATGGCTGAACCGATTTATATGAAAATTGGAATATAAATTAAGTTTATTGTAACTTAGATTTTAGGCTACATGGTATTCAAAATACTTTATTTAAAAGGGGGTTTATAAGGGGGCCTGAATTAAATAAATCGAAATATCTCGCTTATTATTAATTTTCATGAAAAATGTTACATAAACGTTTCTTTAAAAATAATTTCCGATAAGCTTTATTCTACACAAAATTTTGACAGGACTGATATTTAATGAGATAAATGAGTTTTAAAATTACAATAACAACGCCATCTAAGGCGCTGTACTGAAATAAAAACAAATGACTTCGTATATAAGGGGCCTTGGACAACAACAATCGAAAGCTATTAAACATAGCCTACAGAGAATGTTTCTGTGTTTGTATGAAGTAATATCGGAAGCTAATTAATTGTTTAATTATTATTTCACCATTGGAAAGTGTAGTTTCTCTAGATGGACATAATTCTGTTATTACAGTAACTTCGGAAACATATAGCAAGTAATATAAAGTATACACATGAAACCTAATTGATATGTCAGTCTTCATTAAACTATGGTTGCATTTAATAACAAATAAGAAACATGTTAAAGGAATTGTCATTACACCAAATGATTGCTCTCTGGACCAAAATGACCGCATTTTAATTATTTAAATACAATTTAAATTAAGTAACATATTAAACGATTTATCCTTCTATCAAACACGAATGTTCCCTGGATATAACGTCCTATCTTAATTATGTAATTACTTTATATTTATTTCTAACAGGTGCAGCGGAGCGCACGGGTACGGCTAGTACACTATAACGTTATTCTAACTCAATAACAGCTGAAATTTCGAACTGAGGAACAGAAAAATCTCAGTTAAAAATAAATCAAGAGTCGTGAGGGCTTCTTAATCCGACCGCAGAATCGTTCGCGCGGCGGTCAACAGGAAGAGGGGGAAGATAAAACAATCCCCTGACCACCACGATATCCTGCAGGGGCCTCGAAATGAAGTTGTGCAGGAAGGCTATCTGCGAGCTCTCAGGGGTCGCGTTTCGTATTCACAACGGCTGAATGTTCGCGGGACTAATGACAAGCGAAACGGTTCACCAACAGTTTTAAAACGACGGCGATCTTTGTTGTTGAATAGATGCACACGCGACGAGGATATTAAACGCTGTAGAGCTCAGAAACATTTGGCGCTCGTATTCAGGACCCTTTGTGTTCCGACCATGACAATGAATGAACACACTGTTAAAAAAAAAAAAAAAGAATTTCACAACATGATCAATATAATTAAAATATAATTAAAGATATGGAGGAGAAATCAAAAGTTTTCACATATTTTGCAATTTTTAAATACAATGAAACTTTTTCTGTCCGTTGACAACTGTGATACAATGCTTTATGCAAAGTTTGAGGCATCAGAACTTCATAGTGTTTAAATTAAAAATATTTAAATTTATCGTATCTTCATAAAATTAGCAACTTTAAACTGTGTTGGCTCCGAAACCCTTTCACCCAGTGATCAAAATCATGGTTTATTTTGATGCTGAGAAATTAAAGTTTATATTGACATGTAAACAGTTTTTCTTACTTTTTATGGAAATTGAGAAATTTAGATTTTTCTTCATTAAGACGCCTTTGCCCACGAAAAAATACTTTTAAAATATATGGTTAGATTCCGCATTGAAAGTACAAATAAACACATATTTTTTACTGGTGCACCGTTGATAGGAAAATATTGAAAATGTCAAATAAAGAAAATAAATAGTACGCGCGTGAAGTAACCAGCTGACTGTGGGGCGGGAGCTAGCCGAGACAAACAAGGCCAGGAGACAAACACGTGATGTTTCGTCTAGTAGCGCATAGCTGGGCTAGCTTTATCACGAGTTTTCATAAACACAGGAGTAAAATGACGCCCAATGCTCGCTTATCTTCATCTCTCGGCCAGTGCATGCGGTACTGCGTCGTTGAAGCCTAGGCGTGTGAAAATAATTTATTTAATACCCTCGAAACTTATTGCCGAGCCACTAAGAAAACAATGCCGAATCCCTCTTAATAATGCAAGGCTTTTTCTCAATATTTTTTTACATTTTTACAAATGGGCAAAAAGCCTAAAAGTAAGTAAAATCTGATTATCTGTCTCTCTGTATACAATAAAAATAAGGATTACTTCTTAACATAACCTACCAAATGTCAGGTTCAAAATGAGCTCCCGTTCAATGTTCTGCAGTAAACGGTTCCAGAGTTCTGAGCGCTGAAAGAGGCTTGTTTTTATAAAATACGCTAAATTTGTCGCTCAACAATTCGAAAACCGTTTGACTTTCGGTAATATATTTTTGCAAATGCACTCTCCTCAGCACTTTGTATAAATAGGGAAAAAATTAGAGTATTAAAAAAAATGCGAGGTTTTTTACTGATCGATTTTATATGGAATAGCCCAAATGTAGAATTACTATTATTATTATTATTATTATTATTACTATTATTATTATTATTATTATTATTATTATTATTATATATCCAATGCCTACCCACTTCACTTTACGTGATTCAGGTTCCGCATATTGCGAATACATGGCAGAACTATTTAATGCTTTTCCTCTAAGTTCTTTTTATTTTATACTACCAATTAAATTACTTAGTGACTTCTTTTTCGGATTTAAAATTGTATTCTATATTTTTAATGCATTTATTCCTGGCAAGTTCAATTACGCTTTTCACGGTTGTACTCGTACTTCTATAAAAATGAAGCTCTTATTTTCAATATATGTGTTTGATATGCATACGATCGTTAGCTATATAGGCCTATTTATAATGGAGTGAATGGGATGGTAGGTGCTTCCCCACGCCTCCTACAGCTCCGATGTTTTACATTACAATTATTTCTAGATTTGAAGAACTAGACGCGAGGTCGTACAATCCAGGAAGCTTAAGGCAGTGACTTTGTGCAGCTGAAAGGTTCTTTCGTAAGAGTATATTGAAACTTTCGGAATAATGAGGAAAATATTGTCAAAAACTGGAGATTATGGAAAGAAATGAACTAAAGGTTGCCGATTAAGGTTATATATTTGCTGTATTTCAAATATATAAAAGAAAATGTTGGTCATTACATTCATATGACCCTCGTTTGTCAAATTCGCCTGTGATGAAGACAGAGGGTGTTTTTAAGGGGAATGTATAGAACAGAACAGGCTATACTATAGTTTCGTTTTAAATTATACATCATAGACTTTCCGAGGGCTTGAACCGTGATCTTTTTTATGCGAATCCATCATAATGAACTGTGAACGAGCCACAATAAGCATCTAGCGCATTTCTATTTTCAAGCAGGCATGCAATTTTTATCCTTCCTAAAAGGGGCAGATCCTTTGAGAGTACGGTAAATTTATAACTGAATCCGCTGGACTCCATCCCTCTACCGAATTGTTTCAAGTAGTCAATTAGCGGCAAACGCATAAAATATCGCTCCGTTTCCGCAGAAATAATGAATGTGTGATGTATATTAATGTAGATGATATGTTTGCAGTAATGGCCACGCTATAAATTATATTTATTTGTTAACATTGCATGAGATGAAAGACAGAAGTTAATTACGTAACTGACGAATAATAGAGTCCGTATGATAGCTCTCTTGTACTCAAATACAACATGTATAAAATATCTACAGCATCAAAAACATAGTCTTGGAAATATTCGCTGTTAAACATATCGATGATGTTTAGGCAAAAGGGTTTAACACTCATTTTCTTAAAAATGTGATTTTTATTGCCGTAATCAGTGTAATTAGTTACATTTTTATTACAAAACGTGAAGACATGTTTTTTTACAATTATGACATGATATGATATGATATGATATGATATGATATGATATGATATGATATGATATGATATGATATGATGTGATGTGATGTGATGTGATGTGATGTGATGTGATGAGATGCGATGCGATACGATACGATACTATACGATGGGATGGGATGGGATGTGATGTGATGTGATGCGATGCGATGCGATGCGATGCGATGCGATGCGATGCGATACGACACGACACGACACGACACGACGGGACGGGACGTGACGTGACGTGACGTGACGCGATACGATACGATGGGATGTGATGTGATGTGATGTGATGTGATGTGATGTGATGTGATGCGATGCGATGAGATGCGATGGGATGTGATGTGATGTGATGTGATGCGATGCGATGCGATACGATACGATACGATGGGATGGGATGGGATGGGATGTGATGTTATGTGACGTGACGTGACGTGACGCGACGCGACGCGACACGACACGACACGACGGGACGGGACGTGACGTGACGTGATGTGATGTGATGCGATACGATACGATACGATACGATGGGATGGGATGTGATGCGATGCGATGCGATGCGATGCGATACGATACGATACGATATGATATGTTATTTATTTGTCAGTCAACTTTATAATTCACAGTTATGGTGCACCTTCACATTTCTGCTTTTCAATCCACCATCCCTTTAATACATACAACTCTTTTCTTTAAAATATTCATTTGCCAAGTATTTCTTGATTACTTCCTTTCTTCTGTTTTAACTGAATTGCTATATGTCCTTCCCTCTCTATCCTCTTCTATTCTCTCTCACACCTAGACTGTCTTCCTTCCATTTCTCGCTTACCTACTAAATATTGCATATTCCTTCCTTAATAATTTGCATTATTTATTTATTTTCTCCTCTACTATCAAATCTAGCTACTCTTAATAATTTTTTCCAGCTATTTTCTCCTACATTAATTGTTGAATTTTCACTTTTCTCTATTTTACAATACATCACTTTTTTCTATCCTCTGTTTATTTACGTATTCATCTCTTTCTCTTTGCTTTACTCCTAAATTTCCTATTTTATTACCTCATTCCATATATTTATTTCTATAATACTCCTACAGTTATAGTACCCCTGATACTACTCCCAACTCACAACATGTTTTGTGCAATATGTTTACATTCCTTCATACAAAGTAAGTAATAATAATGTGTTAAAATGTAATTTTTGTTGTTCGTGAAATATTTTTTAAATAATTTCCAACATAATAGTAGTAGGCCTACAAAAATACGAAGTACAGAACTGTAAGTGTTGACGTAACAATATAAGGTATGTTTACGTTTCGATATGTATTTATTCATATGAGACGGATAATAATTTCCTTCCGTCCTAGTCTTGTTTAAAGTCTAAACACATAAAAAAAGTTTGATGGAGTTTAATGTGATGAATATGGTGGATGACACATCAGTTCAAACCTAACGCCTTCCAATGTCACTTGAGTTGCAAACGCTTTGTTGAAAGGTGATTTTTCTGTTCAACTTTCATCGCGTGTTGAGCTTCATATGTTCTCCTATTCGCCTCAATGTTAGAATAATATTCAGCATTCATAGTGATATAGGATAGGGGAGCCAATTTCCGGACAGTTGCATTACAGTCCTATGATAATAATTTCGAAGTGAAATTTAGGGGAGAGTTGCGTAATTTGTACCGTTGCCTAAATTGTACCACCGTCTTGAAAATTAGTTCCTTGATAAGTGTTGCCATATACGTCAAACATTGCGAACTACATCTAAAAACATGCCATTTTATGAGAGACGAAGCCTGTGGGTTGTGTTGTGCAGACGTGAAGTGAAAAAACTTTTTTTAGTAGTTTCAATCTAGTTTTTGCGCTACATGGCTACAACAATTACTTCCGAAAGGTAAGTGAAAATCCACAATGCTATATATTATTTAAAACTACATTTATATATTGTAATTCTCATTAAGTTACAGACTTCTGTCAGAAACCGTTAAGCAGCAAGAATTTAACAAAGAAAACATTGCGAGGTTACGTATTTTGTACCGGATTCAGTTGCCTATAATGTACCGGTACAATATAGGGAATTTTCATTATAAATGTTTGGAATTATAGTGACGTATGAAGAAAAACATACCTAGGCCTAATTTAAATCAGCAATTATAATTTATTTACTTCTAATCATTTCAATGTGAATATAATACTGTAATATTTATTTTTAGGAAATAGAACACATTCAATTCTGAATTTAAAATTAGTCTTATCAGACTTTCATTACAAATAATAAAAATTACCGTGACGAGGTCTCTTTTTGTTGAATACAGTATTTTTTTTTTTCTCCAACGAAAATTAATCGATTTTGAGACAAATGAAAGTATTTACATATCAAGACATCATGTGGGAATAATACATAACGGAGAGAAGATTTCCATAAACGTGTGTCAGTTTCTGTTCAGAATGCGACTGCACGATAAGCGTACGAAATGCAATTTCTCTAAGAATAGGATCGCTGTTATTTGCCTTGAGTCCTGTGTTTGGATAGAGTAATCGTATTTGCACCAGATGGGGGTCTTTTGGAGGATCTATAAACCTGACATCGCATTATAGTCGGGAAAGCTGAAATTAAAAAGAGTGCATGTTGCTTTCTATAGCAACCCATCACAGCGGGGGAGTTTATCAAGCATTGCTGTACACTCTAATTTTATACGAACCCTCTTCTAATGCCTGTACAAGGGAAGGTGCGTGTTTTATGTGAGACAGTTTGGAAGTTTGTTATCGTAATAGGATCATAGATTTTCCTACTGCTCCTTGCAGGCCTTGCAGGAACTAACCCCTGCATTCTACAACACAGCCACAACACACTAAAATTACTTTGAGCAGATAATAAAACTGCGGACGATTAGTTAGCATTACCTTAAAATCACAATATTTAGACTATAAACCATAAATATATCTGCTGCTCTGTATCATCATCATAACCATCTTCTATCAAGCTATATTTCATTCTACGCATGAGCAAAAATATAATCAATTAACATTACAACGGTATTATCAAAGTCGCCTTGATAGCACTGGAGTACAATGACTTAGGTTCCGGGTTCTAATCCCTGTGATGGCAGATTCGTATAACAAAGATTAGGGTTTCTTGAGGGATTTTAACCGAGGTTCTTCCGTGTCTCTTGATTAAGGTGACCAGACGTCCTCTTTTATCCAGACATGTCCTCCTTTCAGGCCTCTGTCCGGGGTCCGGACGGATTTTAAAAAATCAAGAAATGTCCTTTTCGTAACTTGTATGGCGCCTGATATGAGCTGTTCAGAGCAAAAGTGGTGTAAGTCAAAATTGGGTAATGAGGTTTAAAGTAAAAATTATGTAAAATACAGCGCAAAGTAGCAATTAATATGATCTTTTTGCTATCCACTGACTACTAATAGTTGAAATAAATTGAATATTAATTGCTACTTTGCGCTATATTTTACAGAATGTTTACTTTAACCCTCATTACTCATTTTTGACTTACACCACTTCTGCTCTGAACAGCTCAGATTTTGAAATTATTTGATTTGACGCCTTTTTCAAGTATCTTTCCTGTAGGTGGCAGCAGCATCGATGGAATATACTCTTTGCCAACGATCATAGTAACTCTCTTTGCTCCCCCTTCTAATGGGCGTTACAAATTCTACGTAAGTCCAGGACTAATCTGATTCTTGCTCCAAATACAACCAAGGTCTCTGTTGGTAACTAAGCGTATCTCATTCAGTTAAGTCCACACAGCTCCGGTTCTTGCACCAAGAGGTGCGCACTGTAGTATTAATTTTAAAATCAATAAATTTAGAGGGAATCCATGCAAAAATAACAATAAATATTCACGTTAATAACCTAAAGAACAAGAATAAATACCAAAATAATACATACCATTACACGATGCATACTTTAACTCATTTTTGACCAAAAGTGGACTTATCTGGTTTCAGCACCAAACCCCTCAATTGTTAACTTATTAATTTTACAATTTCTCTATTAGGTTGTATACACGCTTACAAAGTGACAGTAAAGAATTTTGTGCCATTTGTCTTAAAGGTATGATTTATTAAGAGGAACCTAACCCGCATTTATCTTGATTAAAATACTGTATGTGGTGACCATTTTTATTAACAGACTGCAGTACTGTGCGAAAAGTCATTGTCAGATTTCGAGTTGTCACACTTTGGAAACAATAAGTTAGAAAACAATCCAAGGATTGTATTGCGAGGTCGTGATTACATAAATAAAGAGAAATGAGCGGTTATGAGAAGCTGCTGGGAGACACCGTCACACCCAGGTGACCTCACGAGGTTGCGAGGGTGACGGGAGAAATCGTACAGTCCGCGCACAAACCTACCAAGCAGCACATACAGCACCCACAATCTGAACTGAAATTAAATGCCTATAAACGCAACTTTCACCTCTTTATGTAGCTGAGACGTACAATATCGTGAGAACATTTGGGTGATTCAATAATGTGGTTAAACTGAATATGAAGGATCTATCGCACTGTTCTCTATAAAAGTCGGTTACAGATTTCGAGAATATCATGTTTTTCCAGCGATCGTCCAGGTGGTGTAGTGACTACGTTCTTGTTTTTTAACCCAAAGCAAGCACGTTTATAGCCACCGGTGTAGCTCAGTCGGCTAAGGCGTTTGCCTGCCGATCCAGAGTTCCACTTGGGCGCGGGTTCGATTCTCGCTTGGGCTGATTATCTGGTTGGCTTTTTTCCGAGGTTTTTCCCAACCGTAAGACAAATGTCTGGTAATCTATGGCAAACTCTCGGCCTCATCCCGCTATCACCAATTTCATCGACGCTAAAAAAAACTTCGTAGTTGATACAGCGTCTTAAAGTAACCAATTAAAAGAAAAAAAAAAAAGCAAGCAGGTTCAATCACAGCAAGGGTAACGAATATTTTTGACGAAAAAAAGCTAACTGTGTATTCCAGTATAGCTTTTGGGATCATTCAGTAGATTTACCTTTCGTCTCGTTTCTCTTATCTATACTCTAACCACGACGTAAATACCAGATCACTTATTTGTGGCACGCTAAATATACCTCTTCATAGAACATCTTGTTATTCCTCATCTTTTACAATATCCACCTCGCGTCAATGGAATTCCTTCTCACAAAGTATTAGGGGCTGCAAGACAACAAACACCTTTAAGAACAGCTTAAAAGATAACCTTATTAGCATTTCACTCCAATCATACTGATTCTAACTATCACTGACTACACTGTTACTTTTTTTCTTTAGACATCATCCTGATTGTGCTGCATTTTCAAAATTGTCTCATAATAATCTCTTTCTATTATCTAATATCATTTGAAATATATTAACATTCTATGTATTTTAGTTTAATTCTGCTACACAGTTTATTTCAGTGTTTAATTAATAGTTCATAGTATTTTGTTGCTTAATTCGTAAATAACTCTTGTATACATGTAACTCTCATCTAAATCAAATTGTTGAATTCTTTGTAAGTTCATGCATATGTATATACACTTTTTGCTGGTTGAGTGGAAGAGAAGGCCTTACGGCCTTAACTCTGCAGCTAAAATAAATCATTATTATTATTATTATTATTATTATTATTATTATTATTATTATTATTACCATTTATATATTAATTTATTTACTTATTTGCTTATCTTCTTATTTACTTATTAATTAATTAATATTAGCTTATTTTATTTATTTATTTACTTGATTGATTAATTAAATAGTTAATAGGGATTTCCCAGTCTCTGATCGGGTCAAAAACCCTGACAGAACTCTTATTTAACCCTTGCGGTGAATTTCGGTGAAGTCCGAAGGGCCTAATTAGTCAAATCCGCTCTCCTCACCTCCACGCTGGTGCCCCCTGGGATCTTTTAAGATGAGAAAGAGAGACTGGTGTGCGGAAAGCAACGGGAGGCTACTGCATTTATCTTTCTCAAGAAAAACTGCAAACTTGGCGAATAAGAAATGAAACTGTGTTGGAAAGAGTGGATGAAGAAGGAATAATGCTGAAACTGCTCAGGAGTCCTGCCTAAGACTCACGTTACGGAATGTGTGCTGATTCGAGTCCTCATGCGGGAAGACATTTTCTCATGAAATTTCGATCAGTGTATGGGATTGGTATCCACCTAGCAACGTGATGCATTTGGGGAACTACGATAGGTAGCGAAATTCGATTACGACAATCAGCTATAAGGTTGGGGGAATCATCTTGCTAACCACACGATACCTCCATTCTGGTTGGAAGATCGTTAACTTCTGCGTAGGCATGTGGATATGATGCCAGCAGTCATGTAGTCGGTCCTGGCCCTTAATGAGCTGTTGTGCCGAGGATTTTTTAAAAATAAATGTAAATAATAAATGCAGATTATATGGAAAAAGTATGAGGTAGCAACATTATAATATATAAGCTCATATCCTTAATCACTGTATGGGACCCGAGAAGAATAGGGAAAAGAGGCCAGGGCAAACCTAGGCGGCGCTGATCAGACCTGTTCAGAGGAAAAAACAGGAGCACTATGGTCCAAAACAGCGACGCATCGTGAAGGCTGGAGACGTCTGTAAAGAAGAGCGCTTCAAACCATAACAATGTAAATATGAAGGACCTAGAAATCAACTTAAAAGAGGGTACTTAATTTCGAGTCGATCAGTACTTGGATTGCTCTATGCTACATATAAATAAAGCATATGAGTGGCAGTCCTATATGTTTAGTGTATATTTTACTTTACGTAGTATAAAAACCGAAGACACAAATAGAGAGTCAGGAAATACCAGAGGAAAGTAGGGAGAGCAGTCAAAAATCTCAATTGGATTGCTTCATTGTTGTTTAGTCAGCTGTCCGAAGACAAGTCTGAACCTCACAAATGATACCAATAAGACACCAAATATGAGGCAACTAGGCCAGGAGATAATTGGGTAGTGTGACCAGTTCTTTTCCCCCTCCATTATATACATCGCCATTATAGCCAGTGCCAGCGTTTTTGGCGCGTGTCCTTGAGTAAAAAGCCAGTCAGTGAGCATTTGTTGTCAGTACAGGTGAGAACGGTATCATCCAACACGTCAACTCAGCAATCTGTTCACTGCGTCAAAGGCAAGACACTCGCACTTCGCTTTTCTGGGGATTGTCCTTAAGTACTCTGTCCAGTCAGTGGTGCCTGTTGCCACTTCGGCTGAGAGTGGTACCACCTCCTAAACAGATGTGACATCAGCAATCTGTCAATCACAATTGTCAGCTTTCTCGCCCACATTCTGTGGCAAAGATAAGACACTCGCTTTCAACGTTCCCATTACTTATTTCACACGCCAGAAACGGTGGCACTGGCTGTAGCTATATATTACACTAATCAGACTTCAGATAGCCTACATACGAACAATTGTTCTTCCTTTGACACTTACCATCAAGTAAGATGTACTGTCAGCCAGAACCTCAATCACAGGTAATTGAGAGTAACAGCTGTTATAGGAGACCCTTTCCCTAATGGGATCTTATGGGCTATTCTTATCGTTATTCTTCTTAATCTGATTTCGCAGACCCCAAGTTCCCTATCTCAAAATGTTCTGTAGAGCATCGTCTACTTCCAGTTAAATGTACACCCTTTTCCCGAATCACCCTGTATATGTCTAATATTGATATCTAATCCTCACAAGAATAAGCTGAAAGGCACAATGTTTGAAGGCAGATTCTGATGATAATGATAATGATGATGATACCGATGCTGCTGTTGTTGATTATGACGCAAACAAACACACTCGGTTATAACGAGCTTGCACAATGCACACGGACATTGGCAATATAGGATATTAGAGTCAGTGAGCGTTAATGCCGCTGCAGCAGGTCTGCCAACCCCTTCCTCCCGCTTGTCTCTTGTTACCGCTGCTCAGCCACGTGAAAAATTACTGACATTGAAAACAGTGCAGCTTCTCTTCACCGTTATGATAACGACCGTCGCGTCGGTCAGAGCCCGTAACGCTTTAACGACACTTGGCGGAGTGAAAACAACCCAAATCATCAGCGTCGCTTTTTCACATATCTCGCGCAGTTTTATGCCTCAGCGCTATGATTAGAACAAGTTTCAGCAGCGCTGTGCTATAAACTGTCACTACCCTCACAGCCCCCAAAAAACTGTACATCTGTCTTTTGTCCTCGTCTGATTATTCCATATGACGATGATTCTCAAAATGTGGGGCTCGACTCTCACAAGGATCGCTACAGCTTCGGAGAGAAAATAAAAAATGGGTGTGGCTGTAGTTGTGTCTCGGTACAGCCGTGGGTTTTATGAAAATACGCCTGTCTTAAATTGACAGATCTTTGGTTTGGCACCAAAATCAGAGCGCTACCATATCGGAATCGCGAGCTATATGTTACTAATGCCCGGACATTTTCGCACACGCCCAAAATGACCGCCAGTCGCCGTGGGGTCCTCACCAAGTTCATGTTCGCATCGTAGTAGTATACCCGATCGAGAGAGACCACATTTATTTCAATCGCGTTATTGTTCGCGAATTTATGATAAAGGAATGGATTACCTTGCAAACGTTATGTCGTTACATACAGGGTGATTCACGAGGATTTACCGTTCCTTGTGGGGCTTATTTCCGAGGGCATTCTGAGCAAAAAATGTCATATAAACATTTGTCCTAGTCTCAATATTTTCAGAATTATACTAATTTGAACTTGTTTGTAAAATACCATTATTCTTGAGTTTTAAGGGTAAAAGAATATTACAGATAAAGAAAGAACTATTCAGGAGTATCAGTTCTTTAATTAGCTAAAATTCTGAAGCTAAAAATGTGTTGTGAATTCCATAGTTGCTTCGTACAGAATTCTTTTTTGGTTTTTAACTACAAAATTACATTTTCTTACGAATTTATCACAACAATTGTTACAAATCACGCCACTCTTGTAAATTCTTTAAGACTGTACATTAGGATGCATAATTAAACTGTAAAGAATGAAGTTCCTAAAGTCGTATGATTTGTGACAATTTTTGTGTTAAGTGCGTAAGAATGATGTCATTTTTAGTTAAAAATTGAAAATCAAAATCTGTACAAAGCAATTAACAACATATTTTTAGCTTCAGAACTCTAGCCAATTAAAGAAATGACACTTCTAGAAAGTTCATTCCCTATTTGTAATATTTTATTACGCTTAAAACTAAAGAAAAATGGTATTTTACTTGAAATTATCGTAACTCTGAAAATATTAAGAATAGGACAAATGTTTATATGACTTTTTTGCTCAGAATGTCTTTGGAAATAAGCTCCGTAAGTGACGGTAAATCCTCGTGAATCACCCTGTATAGCTGTTTTCGTTCTTCTACCCCACATCTCGGTCTGATTTTAAAGACGTATTTAAGTAAAAATACGAGGATGTTATGAAATGACACATACTGTATTTCCACAGCGAAGAAGAATATGGGTTTTCTAATTTGAGTCGAGTTGTGCCCTATGGTCTAGTCATTACCATTCTCGGCTTAGATATGAGATTCGCGGATGTAAACCCGGCTGACAGTGAAGAACTTCTAAGGAAATCCTTAACATGGCTACTGTGACGAATGAAGTAAAGCTTGAAACTTGTATAATTATGCCACAGAAAGGACTCAAACGACTCCAACTATGTAAAAATGTGAAGATAGCACAATCGTCCCGTATGATGATCTAAATACACGATGGGGCCTATGCCCTGTTTGTCGAGATATAAACTTAATAATATTATAGCCTAGTACAGTAGTGTCAGAGTTGTAAGCTCCGAAACCGGTTGTGGTGCTAGAGACGTCCAGTCGGAGCGTGAACTTGCTTATGTCTGTGGAACACCGGAGCTCGCAACGAGTTATAGCGGAGCGCTCCGCTCCGTTTAGGCTGTGTCTGACAACGCTGGCCTAGTAGGTCGTGTCCAAAGCATTTAACTATCAAAATATTCTACTCATTTGTCTTTGAGTTGCTAAGCAACAAACGATTTGTTCATATCTGTTACTGGTAATGTTCTGAAACACATTTCATGAAGCATTTAAGTTCAAGAAACAGTATGTTGTAGATGGTTTCTGTCTGTGGCAGCATTGCAAACTATTTCTTTACCATATGGAAAGATTTGGCCTATATATATATTCATTGCTCTGCTTGTGTCAATATGTTTGCTTCGCTATCACTTATGTAGCGGAAACTATTTTTTTCGTATTAATATAGTACAGATTACAATACAGTAGAACCTCTATTATCCGTGATAATGAAGGAGATGGACTGGGCGGTTAATCGAAAAAATCGGATAATCCGTACCATAAAATATTTTCGTAAATTAAGTGAATAAGGGCTGAAGTTTCGTAATTTCCTCCGTGGTCTTACTGTATGTTTAACACGCTAGATAGTGAATCAGAAGTTCACTATTTACTGTACGTTCGGTTGTCAACGACGTGCTTTTAAGGGGCAAGGAAACTCCTTGTAATGACTGTCAGAAGAAAGATAGGAATAGTAGGCCTAGAGGTCTCATGTTGTAGATTTACATACTCTATACACTTTAACCTTGATTTTTATTAAATCGCGCACAGTTGTAACTTCAGTCTCGTATTCTGATGCGAGATGAGCCACAGTTTCTCTTCCCCAAAATCACTAAATTATTTGCATTTTTTCGATACTTATCACAAAACATTTCCTTTTGACACTCATGGAATAGATTTTATATAGAAGTTGTACAGTACGGCAACTCAAACAGTAGACCAAACTGGATAGTAAGTGTTAAGACTTGTAACAACACTCTCTAGAAAAAATACGTACTAATATAACGTACAGTATTGCTTCATATTTCTATCGAAAAAAAAAAGAGTGAGAGAAAGGTAGTCGGATAAACCGTCAATCGGTTAATAGGGTGTCGAATAATCGGGGTTCTATTGTAGATCATATTCGGAGACTAAGAGGAAGACAGAAAAAAGAAAGATTGGAGAATGCTGGATTTTCAAAGAAAGACCTGCAAAGGACAGAACACTATTTATGTAGGCTATGTAAAGATTAATGTTTTTGTTCCTACAGAATTATCTGTTATGGCTACTATTTGTTGTTAATGGAGAAAAATTCGCTACGGCGCCGAGGATCGAACCCGGGACCCCCAGTTCTACTATATATGTATGTAATATAATATACTACCTTCTTTTTAAAGTTTGCAGAAAATTGTATGCCCTAGGCAGTTGCTTATGTGTGTTGCGTATAATATTTACATCATGAAAGACCGAGGTAATACATACATTTCTTACTGAATGAAATTTGTACATTGAATATTGCATTTTCTTTAGCAGTGCGTAAAATGAATAACAATGTGTAAAGTGATTAATTACTTTTTACGCACTAGTGTTTTAAAGGCTCAATTAATGCACTGATAACAATGGGTAAAATGCAACTTTACACACTATCGTAGAAAATAAATTTAATGCACTCAATCACATTGTCTAACACAAAAAAAAATTGCTTTGCGTAAGTACAGTCCGCGTCACCGTTTTTGGCGTGTGAAATAAGTAATGAGAACGTTAAGTACAAGTGGTTTACCTTTGCGGCAGTCAGTCTGACAAGTGTGTTTGGCAAATGGCTAATCTGACGTGCATAGGAAGTGGTACCATTCTGAGCTCCACTAGCAACATGCTCACAAACTGGACACACGCCAAAAACGCTGCCACCATACAGATATCAACATTTTCAAAAGCAGTGATCCATGGTTTGGTTTTTGAAAAATAGTGGGTCCTTAGCTCTTAGCTAACTGATAGCCACTGCCCTAGACAATACTTCACTTCAACTAGCCGGGATCTGGTCTCTACACCCGAGTCATTTTACTAATACTGCGCCAAAAAACGCAGCATAATTTTGCTTAATGTTTTATGCAAGTCTCGCAACTTGATCTTTCATTTCATGGAAATTCTACGTGACGTCATAAATTGAATACATGCAAATAAAATAAAATATTCGAAGTTGAAGAACGGAATAGAAAATTGCATAATGTATTCATAAGGAAAATTTGTTAATCCATTAACTCCGGACATGTTCTGAGGTAATGCATGTACTACATATTGGAGAAACGAGAAATGCATACAGAATTTAGGTCGCGTAGCTGCAGGATTAAGATCAATGCAGGAATCGTGACTCGGCTGAGGGAATAATACTCTGAGAGGAGCATTGTGACGGCGTTAGCTGGACGGATATCAATCACGACGGGGCTTTCATCTATTTCCGGTTGCCATGACAGCATGCGCTTTCCAACTGTTCTGGACACAAGTTGTAGATTATGCGGATATATGCAATATGAAATTGTAAGGTACAAGAACAATAACATATCTCATCATAGTTACAAGTCCTTTACTTACTACGTGCATATGTTAAACTGAGACAATCTGAAACTGTCTTCCTGTTTCTTTCGTCATGTATACACGTACAGACACACATTCTTTAGGCTCTTATTATGAAACTTTTCTCTGTAATAAAAATTTGTTATTTTGTTGCACTTAAAAAAACATGCCTTCAAATTTTTATAAAAGTACCTCTAAAATGTATTATTAAAATGCAATTGTTTATCTTTAAATTTTAAAGCAAATATCAAACTTTTACGATATACATTTTAAAGACTGTGATTTTAGGAGTAAAATGTCATCATGCAAATATCATGCAAAAATAAATTTTCAGATTAAAGGCACATAATTATTCACAACGCGTTTTGCTCATTTTAAGCTTATCCATTGAAACATAAAACCTGAAACTGTAAATAATAGTGACGAAATCACTGGTTACACTGCATAAATAATTAAAAACTCACCAAATGCAACGGAAAATGCGCCATGACGATCGGTGGAGATCTGTGCACTTACCTGAAAAAAGGAAAGCATTGAATTATTGCCAAAGTTCAGACTTCTAATGTTTCATAATACATACATACATACATACATACATACATACATACATACATACATACATACATACATACACACACACACACATACATACATACATACATACATACATACATACATGCATACATACATACATACAAGGTTGGTTCGCTGGCTGAGAAGAAAATAAATGTCTACTGAAGGATGAAGGATACACTGGAAGGAATGGTGAACGAGAGTAAAGTTCGAGGCAGAAGAAGATATCAGATGATAGATAATATTAACATGTAAGGATCGTATGTGGAGACGAAGAGGAAGCGGAATAGAGGGAAGATTGGGGAATGATGGGTTTGCAGTGAAGGACCTGCCCGTTGACAGGAAACTATGAATGAATGAATGTTAGTTACTGGTGACGACATAATTTACTTATTATTCAACAATTGAAAATATGCGTGTTATGGATTTCTGTGGTAAAATGAATAAGTTACCTCTGCAAGTTTGTGTTGTTTATGAAAAATGATGTCTAGAGGTTCAGATAGAGATGCTTATTGGAAATGGTAATTAGTGGAACAAAAGAAGATCAGGCTTTAATAATGATGTTCTCTTGTTTTCCAATTGTCAAAGCCTGCTAATTTCTAAACATGGCTCACTGATTAAGTTATTTCTTCATAGTTTTTATAATTACATAGGTTTATTATTGAAATGTTAAATTCTTATGTCTCATACCCAGAAAACACGCAGTAAGGTTATAATTCTGTGTATTATGTACCATTTATATAGAACAGTTTATCTCTTTCTTCAATATAACCAGAAAAGTGTGACAGATCTCTCAGAAAGGACTGAATAATCTTTTTTCGTTCCATCGTGCAACAGGAGCGGAAGAATCTAGTTAACATAAAATTTCATGATAACAAGTTTGAAATTAAGTCGTGTACAGTGAACTAAGACAAATGGTCTGAGATAATTATGATTACAGCAGCCACCAGAAAGTAGATCTCCCGTGCACTAAATCTATAGTAACAATTCAGACATGAGGATGAATATTTCATAAGAGAGTTGCGTATAATTAGCACGTCATGCATGTTTTACTATTGGAAGGTCCATTGACATACGAGCGGAATTGCGAGTACGCTCACGCTCCTGTGAAAAGTGGCCAACCATGTGGTCCAATTATACAGATCAATAACCTCTTACTTTCGTACATCGCATACGGAACACAGAGAAAGTAGATTGGTCGTAATATATTGGCGATTTTGTTTCAGTGTGTGCAACTAACTCAGGAGATTCAAAGCAGCAGCGTTTAATAATCGTGCATGTGTTCGATACGTGGAGGGAACGGGGAAGCATAACGCTGGGTGAATTGCGGAAGACTCGAAGAAAGTAATGGGGGAATCCATGCGCGCAAATGCATTATTATATTTACTCATTGTTTTATGTCATAAGGCTTTCAACTGCAGCGAGTTATTGTCGGCAAAATTATAACGATGATGATGATGATGATGATGATGATGATGACGGTGGTGGTGGTGATGATGATGATGATAAGGAGAAGGAGAAGAAGAGGGACGAGGATGAAGATGGGAATAATGAAATTGATGATGAAGGCGATAAAGATGAATATTACGACGAAGATGAAAGATTTGTATGCAGATCATGAAATGATCCATGAGGACTGTGGGACCTATTCCTCCATTCTGGACATGTATGATCGGGGAGGATGGTTATGCTGTTGTTGTTTAGTCAACTGTCCGAACACAGGTTGGAACCTCATAACGTAGGGACAGGATTTTTAGGTTTTTTAAAAAGACCATTTTAGGTTTTTGGAGTAGGTGAAATAGGATTTTCTAGGTTCTATGTTGAACCTGTCGCCGAACAGCTGGCTACACTAAATAGATCGAAAGAAAAATGAAGATATCCTTCAAGAACTTAATGCGTCATCAATACTGGACTACATCTCCAGATATCAGTTAAACTGGAAGGAACATGTCTCAAGAATGGTTCCATCCAGGATCCGTAGGCAATAATGAAGTATCGTCCAAATGGGAGACGGTCAATTGGTCGACCTATGAAAAGATGGCAAGAAAATCGCTTTTTCAGGCCGCAACAGTTCTTTTGGGACTAGTACTTGACAGGATGATGATGATGATGATGATGATAATGATGATGATGATGATGATGATGAAGAACCTGTGAAAGGGGTCGCAAAAACTGTCCGATCGTTAAAAATGTATCCTTACAGTTATTCTTATATATATATATTAAGGCAACATGGACCACGAAACTGACTTTTTCAAGAACTATTTATCAAAATTTATAAGATTTGAAATTTTTGCTCCTTCCCCTTTAACATTATTTGTAGTTTGAACAAATTATTGTAACAATTAACATAATATAATCTGCCTTGATGTAACTACATAAATTTCAATTTTCAATATATAAAATGTACAGTACACACACAACTTTTGAATTAAATTTGTTCAAACTTGATCAAGAATTATTTTAAAAAGTAACAAACAAAACAACATTATTTACTGGTACTGTTCCTGTTTGCAATATATGACCAGATACGTTTCAAGATTCTCGACTGAGAAGTTTTTCTATTGTTTATTAAAATGCATTTGAAGGACGAAAAGGTTCTTTTGACAGCACATGACGTCATAGGTGCAAATTTCATCACTGCCACTGCAGCAGGTACCCACAGTAATTGATAGTTGAAGCTTTTCCTCTCGAGAATGGGGCACTCATTTTTCATTTTTTCAAACCCTGCTTCCCTCTGCAATACTTTCTTCAGTTTTAATGTGTCGGCTTCACCCACGGGTCCTGGTACTTGTCTCTATAGAAGCGAATCAATGACACCAATTGCATCTTTCAGTTGTAGCGACGAAGATTCTAAGTACTCGATATATTTTGGAAGGTCACTGAAATGTGCCTTGATAAAAGCAAGGGAGCCATAGATGTTGTCACTGCTAAGTACAGATTTTGCCTTTGGGATTGAGGCAGCCTCCTCCACTTCGAGAGTGTTCTCTCTCTCTCTCTCTCTGTCTCGAAATGTATTGATACTTCTCTCTCTCAAAAAAAAAAAATATATATAACTTATAACGCAGTAAATACAGGATAACGCTTATCAACAATGATTTAGGTTTTTTTTAGGTAGTAAGGTCCAATTTAGGGTTTTTTAGGTTCAACAGAATTCACATAAATACGACTCCTGTGATATGATTAGGAAAAGTATTGAAGAAATTAGGAGTTCAGAAGCAAGGAAAAAAATAGGTAAAAAAACTACAAATCCGGTCCCTACTCATAAGTGACGCCAATAAGGCGTCACTCATGACGTAATTAACGCAGCGCTGGAAAAGAGTGATTTTATAAAACTGAATTTGGGACTTTTAGGAGTTAATATAAAATTAACAATTAATAATTTTAATCTTTGTTAATATTCAAATTTAGGTGGAATTTATGTACAAGGAATTGGTGCTGATAATAAGTGCCATTGAATTGAAAAATCAATTGAGGCGTTCCGAAGTCAACATGATTAACTCCTTTCCCAAAAATTTTGAGATATTGAAGGTTAAAGTTAAATGCACATAATTATGTCTGTGATGCAGTCAAGAAGAATACTGCATTCTGTGGGATTTTTATTGAACTATGGAGTTAATCACATTTACCACTGAAAATATGGTCAATTTAATATATTGCCAACTAAAACTCTGAAATAACCAAAAGTGGAGTTAATCATGTTGACTTCTGAACGCCTCAATTATATCAGTGAAAGAGACTAATTGAAGCGGTGAGATCAATAACCATTCAAGTCCATTTACACAAGTTTTGAGAAAAATGAAAAATATATATATATATAATATTTCTTACCTAATTATTATTTTTTTGCACGTAATATTTCTGGTTGTTTTAAAGATCAAGAAAAAGTAGTATACCAACTTTTAAAGTCGGTAACACTTGTGGAAATATCTAAAATTTAATTTCAAATTTGCAAAAAAAATGAATGACCAGAAGTGGACTTGAATGGTTATTGATCTCACCGCTTCAATTGCTGACTGGTCAGTTTCCTTTCGCATAACAGGGGAGAAAATACGCAATGAAATGTTTCATACAATGTAATTTTTATCTCTAAAAGGGAGCAAATGCGAGCAAAATTGTTTTTCACTTTTTTGTTTTAAATACCTCAAAGAATAACCCCCTGAAATTAATGACATATTCATCCTGTATAATTAAACATCATACTATCAACGAGCCTTGTATTCTCTTGTTCTCTTATTTCAAATTCTGCGCACAGCTACCCCAATCTATTTGGCTTCTCGTTTTCAAAATTTATCCGCGTATCATCAGCTTAGTACAAGATCTCATCATAACAATTTACTCATTATACCCTACCACAAGACATCTTTATATTCTTCATCTTATACAGTTTCAGTTACTAGAAATTGGAACTCGCTACCGAGTGATGTAAGGGGTTGTTGGACAATAACTTCATTTAGGTCAAAATTACATAAATTCTTACTTAACAGATTAATTGCTGATTAATAATTATTACATATAATGAAACTAACATCTGTCCATTCTTATTATTATCATTAATTTCTCTACATATATTTACAAAACCTCTAATGGCAATTACATTAATATTCTCATTATAGAAATATATTTTGGATTTATATATATATTTTTTTCTCCCTGTAACATAGTTCTAGTAAGCTTATATTAAATTAATTTTCACCATTTTACTAGCTATCTCAAATCTCAAATTAATTATAATTGATTGAATTAAATTAGCTCATAAATTAAGTTACTACTTTACCTTATAGGTTTATCTAAATTTAAATAAATATGTAGTCTACTAGTCGTTAAAACTTAACTGAAGAATATTGCTGGAGAACCTTTTAAGTGTAGTGTAAATATTCGTAATTTAAATATGTATTAGTAGTATAGAAATGACGGGGAGTGACTGGCTCCCAATTGTATTGATTAAGGTATTGATTAAGGCTGGTTGAGTGGAAGAGAAGGCCTTATGGCCTTAACTCTGCCAGCGAAAATAAAATATCATTATTATTATTATTATTATTATTATTATTATTATTATTATTATTATTATATTTGTACGTAAATAAGCGTTCTATACAAAATGTGATACTGATAGCCTACGCTATATGACTGTGAGACGAATACTGGAACAAATTTAATTTACTCTGAATCAACAGTAATGTTCACGTGTATCGAAAATGTTATGGTCAGAATTTCCTCATAAAACAACATAGAATTACAAGTCAAGGCATATAATATACCAGGTCGCAATGTAAGTTAAATGAATATTATTTTTCTGCCTGAAATCGACCGAATGTCCGTTGAATCAGTGGCTGAGAAAACTGTCACTTGACACTTAAACCACAGCAGAGGTGTATCTCATATTGCATAGCAGGAATTATTTCAGGAGCAGCATATAGTCCAGATGGTCGCGTATAAACACACACACCTTTATCACCTAAATTAAAGCGCGTAATGAAAGTGAGAAGTGTTCTGTCGGCGCCGGGCCACAAACTAATTAACTCGTGAAATAGAGACGTACTGAGCAGGTTGGAGTACGAACACGATCCTCCCAGCACGAGACCTCGGGGAAAGTCTGCGTGCCCAAATAATAACACTGTATGTAAATCATTTCCGGAGCATCTTGAATTCATGCGGGTATAATTTATACTCTGCTGCAGTTATATACCGGGTGAACCGTAATTCATTTCATTAATTTTGATGGATGTTTCGTTGATTCCTTTAGTAAACAGCAATAAAAACAGTTAAGTACCATTTTGCTACATATTAAATAGCTTTCTAGAGAAAAGTGCAATTTTAAACACGTTATAATCTACGGCCGAATGTACAGTAGTATGTTATGTCTTTTTTTACTTGGTTATTTAACAACGCTGTATCAACTACTAGGTTATTTAGCGTCGATGGGATTGGTGATAGCGAGATGGTATTTGGCGAGATGAGGCCGAGGATTCGCCATAGATTACCTGACATTCACTTTATGGTGGGGAAAAACCCAAAAAGGTAATCAGCCTAATCGGGAATCGAACTCACGCACAAGCGCAACTCAGGATCGGCAGGCAAGCGCCTCAGCCGATTGATCTACGCCGGTGGCCAGTCTGTTATGTTCCACATGTGTTTTGAATAAGGAAATGGGACGTTAGTGATTATTGTTTAGTACTACATTATAAACATGTAAAAATTATTATTTTGTGGGTATTGTATGTCATTAATAACTGTTCGGAAGAGACAAAGGTGTAAGTTTTAGTACATAACTTTATAATATTTGGATTACACTTCAAATTAAAATAAATTATTCTCAGGAATAATATATATATTATATTATACATATGCCTTTCATGTGTTAATTTTGAACTATGTTGAAAAATACCATAGTAAAGTAGTTTCAGCTTGGGAGCCATCTTCAGAACTGCGTGGTCCTTGCGTCTTCCGGTGTCTTTCCTCCGGGTGTGGGAGTGCGTTTGTGTTGTGTAGTGTGGAGTCAAATAGTGTATATGTTCTGAAATTCAGTGTTGTGTTAAGAATTTATTGCGGGTGTGTTTTGTGTATCTGTATCTTTCGTGTTGTTCTAGTATGTTTAGTTTATTGTTTTTCAGTTGGATATGCAGAATTTCCATAGCTGTGTATATCACAAACGCCAACCATAACCTACAGCAACATAGCAATTAAGTCTGGTTTCAGACTTCCCCCCTCAATATCTAAATTGATGTGCTTTTTGTTTAAATTGAATTCAATTTAAATAATTACTAATTTAAACTGGGAAATTTTGAAGTGAAAGCCCTATATATACTGTAGGTATTAAGTGCTGTGTTAAAAGTTGTGTAATCAAGATGTATAAATTATTTTAATGATTATTGTTAATTCAGCAAATCAATAAACGAATGATTCGGAAGTGACAAGGTTGTAAATTTTACACTTCGTCATTTTAATTTTTGTACTACACTTCAAATTAAAATCAATAATTTTAGTAATTAGGGGTTAGTTCACAATTTCAACAAATAAAAATTATTGTCTTATAAAATTTATAAGTAATTAGGTTGGAAAATCAATACAAATTATATTCGTAATTGTTTGCTACAAACTGTTAGCATGAAAAAATTGTGTTGTGGAATTCAACAATAATTAATTATTGTCTCAGAAGTGACAAAGTTGTAAATTCTAAAACAATAATTTTAATTATTATATAACGTTTCAAATCAAAACAAAACACATTTTAGTGATGACTTCAACACTAACACATTGTTCAATTTGATGTAAGAAGTAAAAAATAATCTTATGGAGCCAAATCAGGTGAATACGGTGGGTGACACAGCACTTAATACTTGCAGTGTTACTATGTCACAGAAGTTGCAAAGAAGGCTAACTTCTCTGCCCAGTGGCTCTCGGCTCTTGAGCTTCAGTTCTAGTCGCAGTCGTCTTAGAAGGTTAGAATAGTGTTCAGCATTGATAGCCTAATGGCATCATATTTGAGGAAGCCAATCGTTATAATTCTTCCTGCATCCAAAACACTAAAACCGTAACTTTCCCAGCTGACTGCTGTGCTCGATTATTTTTTTCGAGGTAGTATAAGAGGTGTTTCCAGTATGATTAGTCTTTTGTTTCATGGCGAAACGATGTTCCCTCCATAGCAATAGACCTCAGGGAAAGCCTTTTTCATCTCTGGAATATGTACAAACTCATGGCAACGCTTCATCCTTTCCCAGTTCTGATGAGCATCGGATGGATAAAATAATACAACTATATGCTTGAAAATGTATGTAAATAATAGAAAAAGTAACATAAAAAACTGAAAATACTGTTCGTCAGGAAATTCATTTCAATTATGTATTGTGGCTGGCTGAAACATCGAACTTCCCCGTTTCATAGAATTTTTTCGTGTGATGTTCTGTCATCAAAGAAATGATTATTATTTAGATAGTGTAAAAGTCTTCTGTTGCTATTGAGTTATTGCATTAACTACGCAATACTGCTTAGTCGTTTTATGAACATTGCGCAAATGTTATTATATGTTCACATATACACTCAAACTCTAGACGAAGGAAATAATTCTCTTTTTCTGGTTAAGGAAAGCTCCAGAGACTGCTACGTCACCGTTCATGTTGTAGTACTGATGTAATGTATTTATAGTGCATTATGAATAAAAATAAGTGAATATTTCCCTTAGGGAATTGCATTAAATAACTATGTAAAGCAGCCGATAGTGACAACTCAACCTCGAAAAAAGAAGACGAGAAACAAGAGAGTTCGTTATCATATTAATTTATAATAAAGAAAATATAGATGCAAAAAATACCGCTGCCATTAACTAATATTGCATATAACTCTAAAACAAAGACTTTTCTCCCAGAGGGCTTGCCGTTAGTGGTAATTCCACTTTCAACAAAGCACAGAGGAGAAGCGTTTATTCTGAGGTTATAATAAAGGAAACATAAATATTACATCACTAGAATTATTTTACAATTTAAAAACCAAGTAATACTAGTCATAGTACCTACAGGGTGCACAGAATTATAAAGTCTATATTATTAGTTAGAAAAGGCAATTACATTTCAGAAAAAGAAGAGCAAATAAAAGCTCCATAGCTATCATTCATAGTCATCAAAAGATAAATTAAATGTTTCCAGAAGAAATAGAACTAGGACCCAAAACAGCCATATTGCCAATATCTCGTTACCGACACAGCGTAGTTCAGGCATTAGCACATTTTTCTTCTAATCCCGGGGCTGCGTTCAGGCGCGGGTTCGATTTCCGCTAGGATTTATTATCTGGTTTGTATTTTCCGAGGTTTTCCAACACTCTAAGACTAATACCAGGTAATCTATGGCGAATCCTTGGCTTCATCTCGCCAAATACTATTCCGCTATCAACAATTTAATCGACGTTAAATGACATACTAGTTGATACAGCGCCGTTAAATAATAGAATTAAAAAAAAACTATCTCGCTATCGTGTTTGTCGACTAATCTATCCAGTGACTGTCGGGATTTCATAGCATTAAGAAACAAACTTTGTAAGCATTTCCTTACTAATACAATAAATTTTTAAGGCAGAGACTAGTGAAGTGCTTTGTATGGAGTGTAGCATTTTATGGGTCAGAAACATGGACATTACGACGAATGGAGAAGAATGGAACGTGTGAAGTGGACAGACAGAATAAGAAACGAAGCTGTTTTGGAAAGAGTGCGTAAAGAAATAATGATGCTGAAACTGATCAGAAAGAGGAAAAGGAAATGGCTGGGTCACTGGTTGAGAAGAAACTGCCTTTTGAAAGTAATGGTGAATGGGAGAAGAGTTCGAGGTAGAAGAAGATAGCAGATGATAGACGATATTAAAATATATGGATCATATGAGGAAACAAAAAAGGCAGAAAATAGGAAAGACTGGAGAAAACTGAGTTTGCAGTGAATGATCTGCCTTTGAGCAGAACAGTAAATGAAATGAATGATAGTCAGTATTTTAACTTGAAAACTTAGAAAATGTTACTACTCGTATTTAGTTTCTTTTCAAAACAGTACAACGATTTACGTAGCTTTGGATGTTTATTAACTTAACTAATCACAGCCTATTGTACAGTTAAAAATAGCCTACTTGTACAATTTCTATTTGTAGCTCTCGTGACTTAAGCTGTTTTTTCCCTATTTATTTGACAATTTTTGTACATTGGTACTACCAATTGTGCTTAAATAATTAACATTTCAACAATATGAGACTTGTGGAGAGGATGACGTCCATAAGAGATTACTGATATTCCCAAATTCAATTCCTATATTATGTTGATTTCAATATATTTTATGCTCATCTATGTTCATTGCACCAGGGTTTTAACTGTTGGTAATAAGGACACATGCATTTAAAACTAAGAGATTATTATATTGTAACATAAATATGTATCTGACGATGTCGTCTGGAACGATGAAAACGTTTATACTAAAATAAAATCATGTAATATATGGGCTTACAGCTTACATACGTATGAAGTTAAGTCACTGACTGAAAACATCAAATCATTTTATCATTAAAATATGCCATATAGGCACTAAAATATTGAAATATGATGCACTTACAAAAATCACGAAAATATCCAGTTATATGCACCATAAAATCATGTTCAAATAACTGAAAATTCCATAATTCGTGCACATAATGACTGTGTAAGCATACTTTTTTGACCCCTAAGAAAAAACGTGCAAATGCATGAACTTCTGGGCCCTATTTATTAGAGATGAGCAAAACTAACTGCCGCTCTCGCTCGCTGTGTTCGTTGCATTTGTCTTTCGAGTCTCGTCTCGTCATTCTCGTGCGCTTCGAGTCTCGCTCATCATTCTCGAAATGATATTTCGTCGGCTTGGAAATATTTCGTAACTTTGAATAACATACATCATTGAAATAAATAGCATTATAAATGTTTAAATGAGACAAAAAGACAAAATAGAACAGTATCTTAGTTATCAAAATGTTCTGTTACCTATGGTTATATAAATAGAAAAAAAAAATTCCCAAATAAATTTACATTTTTAAGAAACATAAAACATAACATTAATGTCTTTTTACTTAAGATTGCACACTTAATCTCAAACATACGAAAAGAAAATTTATAGTCTTTTAATAAGGGTATAGTAATTAAATAAAGACTGGGGAACGGATTATTATACACTGAAAGGTAGAGATGATGTTTCAAATAGGCTACTTCATTGTTTATACATATATATAACAGTTGCCAAAGTAGATACAAGTTCAGTCGGGTATAAACAACTGTGGCGATTCAAGGCGGCTTGACTTCGGGACTTCGGGAGTCATCAATATCGAGCCTCGGAACACTCACAACCAGTCTTTACGTCAAGGACGCGACGTAATACAACATTGTCGTGCGCGTTTTCGGCTTTGCGGGTGCTATTACTCTCGCTTTTTCGATCATTGTCCAATCTAATATTTATAATACATTACATCATTATTTAAGTCCACGCCTGTGGAGTAACGGTCAGCGCGTTTGGCCGCGAAACCAGTTGGCCCGGGTTCGAATCCCGGTCGAGGCAAGCTACCTGGTTCAGGTTTTTTCGGGGTTTTCGCTCAACCAAATAAGAGCAAATGCTGGGTAACTTTCTGTGCTGGACCCCGGACTCATTTCACCGGCATTATTACCTTCATTTCATTCAGACGCTAAATAACCTGAGATGTTGATACAGCGTCGTAAAATAACCCAATAAAATAAAATAAATTGTTATTTAATGATCCCTTGCGTAACTGCTTGCAATTCGCCCTTCTTATGCATCCACGTGACGTAATAGATGTACCAGAAGAAACTACTCGATCCTCTGTACGTTTGGGAACGAAAATGTGCTACCTGCTCATGAAGAATGCTGAAGCAACGAAGCAACATCAGCAACAAGTTCACGGTTGGCATCACCATAGCTTATTATTTAACTTGTTCGTCATTAGTTTACTGTTCACCAGACACTGTACAGTATATATTATATATTATTTCAATGTACCGAAGTACATATGATATTTCCATGCAGATATTCTGCGTCATCATACGATGAAAGAGTAATGGAACGGAGAAAAATTCTCTCCGGCGCCGGGACTTGAGGGAACCCAAGAGTTGGAACTGAATCAGAGACAATTCTGTTCGACGCCGGGGTTGTATCCGGTGTGGCTTAGTGGATAAAGCATCAGCACGTAGGGCTGAAAACCCGGGTTCAAGTCCCGGCGCCGGAGAGAATTTTTCTCCGTTCCATTACTCTTTCATCGACTGTACAGTATGTTTTCAGTATGCCGCTCTAAACTCTTTCACAAAAATACTGGAGGGCTTTGAAAACTCGCCAGGTGCGTTTATAAATCAAGCGGACAACATCAGAACAGTAGACCTAGTATGAAGTAAAGGGCGTGACCGACGATCATGGAAGGTTACTGCTTCCAAGTGAAATGAAACGAGTGGAATACCTCTGCAACGTAATATATAGCTAATGTTGTGTGCTATAGCGCAGTTATGGTAACTTAGTGCTAGAGTCAGATTTATCACCCCGAGAACTCGGGTTTGAATGGCAATTGACTCGGTTCTTTTTGGAATCCCATACGTCAAGAATTGCAAACTTGTGGGAGAAAAAAAAAATTAATGAATTAGGATGGAGTTGTAAAAATTTTTACTTCTGAAAGTTAAATCTTCAGTAAAGAAATCACGGAAGCATGTCATTAACTTGTATTTAAGGGAAAAACGTAATACGGCGAACGCTAAGCTCCGCCCACGACCCCTTTCCACTTTTCCCCTATTAGCTCACCACATACTCTACATGATAGGCTAGTGTTGTGTCGAATGCACATTTCATGTGGGTGGGGATAACTTCCCTTACTGGCGTTCGCCGTATTACGTTTTCGCTGTATCTAATATTAAATTTGCTGCTAGACAAGTTAACATGTTCATGACTTACGGGATTTCACAAAGTAATGAACAGTATTTTGTTATTATATTAAGAAAACCAATAAATTCAGACTCCATTTATAAAGTAGCCTAACATATTTGTGTGTTACAATAATTCGTTTACTTGTATTGTTCAAGTGTAGAATATGTTATAAATAGTTAAATTATTAACAAGCTGTGCTGAGACACACAAGAAAAAGATATTTCATGAAACTACACAGAAAATGTTTCAGAAATGGAGATTCTCAGTTCATCTCCCTTCAGTTATATCCCAATCATACATACCCTTCGAGAAACTTTGAATTTTCTCTTCATTGGGTAAATAACGTTGAAATTTTCTCAAATCCTTGATTTTCTTTACATTTATTGGAAGACTGTGCAAGTATACTCTCTTTTCTGGCATCACAATGGCTATCTTAATCTTGTTACCCTTATACAAATGATTATTTTTATTCTCTTTTTCTTTTTAACAGGTTCATTTATCTCACTGTTATCCACTGAAGACATGTTGGCATAATAAAAAAAAATCGGAACGAATATTATAACAAAATAAACACAACTTGCTATACCGTATCAGTGACCGTCATGTTATCAAGAGCTGACATATGAAATGTTCTCTATAGCAGTGAAACATACTCATGTAGTTGGTTATTAACGGAGAAAAATTCACTCCTGTGCCGGAGATCGAACCCGGGTTTCCAATTCTACGCACTGAGCGCTCTAACCACTGAGCTACGCCGAGGCTCAATCCACAGCACCGGATCGAATCTTTCTCCTTCGGTATTTTTTCTTAGTGGCCTTACTCCATGTTCGACATATACAGGGTGATTCATGAGGATTTACGTTCTTTACGGAGCTTATTTCCGAAGACATTCTGAGCAAAAAATGTCATATAAACATGGGTCCTATTCTCAATATTTATAGAGTTACGTTTCGTTATTGGAACGCATTGTTGTGAACGCGTAATCTTGGTCAGCGTGCAGTCAGCAGGCAGCACGAGCGCTACGGAAATCAAAGATAGGCCTATGCAGTTACGTAGAGCGAGTGCCGTTCACATGTGTGCGGGCAAGTGTACTGAAGCGGACGACGACATTTTTTAAAATGTGTTGTGAACTCTCCAAGACTGTAAATTAGGATTCAAAATTTAACTGCAAATAATTAAGTCAGTGGAAGTGGTGTGATTTGTAATAATTGTTGTGATAAGTGCGTAAGAATAATGTAATTTTCTAGTTAAAAATAGAAAAAGATGTCTGTACGAAGCAACTAAGGAGTTTACAGCACATTTTTAGATTCATAATACTTGCCAGTTAAAGAAATGATACTTCTGAATGATTCATTCTCTATTTGTATTATTCTTTTACCTTCAAACTAAAGAAAAAAACGTATTTTACAAACAACTTTAAATCAGTGTAACTCTAAAAATACTGAGAATACGAACTTTGTTTATATATTTTTTGCTCAAAATGTCTCCAGAAATAAGCTCCTCATGAATCATCCTGTATAAAGACACATGAGAGAGATTCTATCCGATGCTGTGCATTGAGCCTCGGCGTAGCTCAGTGGTTAGAGCGTCCAGTATGCAGAACTGGGAACCCGGGTTTGATCCCCAGTTCCGGAGCGAATTTTTCTCCTTTAATAACCAATGGTAACCATAAGAGATAATTCTGTAGGACCAAAAAATTAATCTTTACGTAGATATTCATATAGGTTGAGAAACCCAGTTTTCCAACAGGGAAAGCATTCTAAATCGGTGAAACATGGTTACATTGAGAACCCCGTAAGTTCGTGACTTTTGAAGTTCCAAAACTAAAACAACTACGTATATACAAGTACGTTGTCTTCACAAGCACTCTATACACCAGACTTGCGGTGTTTCAACATAAAATGATGCGATTTTCATTTTTTCACATAAAATTAAAATCACAAAATGAGTGACTTGCGGAGTTTTAAAATAACCGATTCAATTGTGATAGAGAATTTTCCTCGGAGTCTCCCCGTGTCCCATTTTCCCCCACCTCTCTCTCCATTCCTTATTTCGCGGTACATCTCTGATTCGGGCTGCAGTATCGAGCCTAGAGACACAATGGAAGTCTGTTTCCGTTACTGATTTACGTGTTAATTTGCGTCGCCGATGTTAATAACTTCAAGAAATTAATATCTCCGTCCTCAAGCGTATAATTAGCGGAAGAGGCCACGGCGGAGTTGCCAGGCGGGCGGCACCTGTTTTTCAGGCTTGACAACATAAACAATCGTTGGAGATATTCACCATTGTGTACACGAGCAGTCACCTATATTATTATTATTATTATTATTATTATTATTATTATTATTATTATTATTATTATTCATAGAGTCCACACCTGTGGAGTAACGGCTAGCGCTTCTGGCCGCGAAACCAGGTGGCCCGGGTTCGATTCCCGGTCGGGACAAGTTACCTGGTTGAGGTTTTTCCCAGGGTTTTCCCTCAACCCAATATGAGCAAATGCTGGGTAACTTTCGGTGCTGGACCCCGGACTCATTTCACCGGCATTATCACCTTCATCTCATTCAGACGCTAAATAACCTAAGATGTTGATAAAGGGTCGTAAAATAAACTACTAAACACTATAGTGTTCTGACCATGGGCAGGTCTTTCACTGCAAACCCAGCATTCTCCAGTCCTTCCCATTTTCTGCCTTCCTCTTTGTCTCTTCATATGATCCATATATCTTAATGTCATCTATCATCTGATATTTTTTTCTGCCCCGAACTCTTCTCCCGTTCACCATTCCTTCCAGTGCATCCTTCAGGAGGCAGTTTCTTCTCAACCAGTGACCCAGCCAATTCCTTTTTCTTTTTCTGATCAGTTTCAACATCATTCTTTCTTCACTCACTCTTTCCAACACGGCTTCGTTTTTTATTCTGTCTGCTCATTTCACACGCTCCATTCTTCTCCATATCCACATTTCAAGTGCTTCTATTCGCTTCTCTTTACTTCGTCGTAATGTCCATGTTTCTGCTCCACACAATGCCACACTCCACACAAAGCACTTCACTAGTCTCTTCCTTAGTTCTTTCTTCAGAGGTCAGCAGAAAATGTTCCTTTTTCTATTGATTCCTTTGCCATAGCTATGCAGCTCATGTTACTGCTTATAGTACACCCCAAGTATTTTAAGCTAACCACTTGCTCTACTGCCTCATTTAGAATTCGCAAGTTTAGCTTCTTTACTTTTCTTCCTAGGACCATGCTCTTAATCTTATTGGAATTTATCTTCACTATTATTATTATTATTATTATTATTATTATTATTATTATTATTATTATTATTATTATTATTATTATTTGGATATTATAACTGTATAACTGAAATGATTGAGAAATAGATTTACTTTACAGAAAACCATTGCCAAATAATTCCGATGAGGACTTCTTATGAATACGTGATGAAATAGCAATGAAACTATTTTCTCTTCTACGCTGTGATAGCAAAAGTTTCATAGACGCAGTGTATCTCAACCTCTTCTGTAAGCGTACTCCCTTAGACTTCCAATACATTTAAATATGTTCGTAGTTGATGTCATATTATGACAAGTCAATTTTAAGGGAAGAGGATTTTTATAGTGTATTAAAAATTAGAAAAAAATGCCTAAAAACAGATTTTCATATATTTGCTACCATGTTTATAGTTTCTTTTGTGCTACTGAAGTAACCTAGAATGGAAGTTATCTACTGCACTGTAAGCTAAAAATTGATTTTTAAATTTTTAATGTATTTTTTGGCTGTGGATTTATCCCGGAATAGCTCAGATGGTAAGAGCGCTCAGCGCGCTAAGCTGAGGGTCCTGGGTTCGATTTCCGGTGCCGGAACGAATTTTTCTCCATTAATAAGTAATTTCTATTTCATATTTAAAAATAATGTTACTCGAAATCGGGATAGCATATTACATTCAAAACTCTGTATTAAAATAGGGTTTCAATATCACGAGTAAATTCAAAACTTTATAAATGAACTTCAATCTTTGGACATTTTAAATTAAAATTCCATAGAAAGAAAAACAATAATTTAGAATAAATTCGTACTAAAAACGAAAATTTCGCTTATACATAAAATTTTGCCTTATTTCGCGACTTTTAAACTTAGGATATTTTTACAGAGAAGGACTTGAAACATAATATTTTTGCTTTTATCAGCTGAAAAACCGTACTTCGCGAAAACAAGGTTTCCGAAAACTAATTATCTCTTTCCACAGCAGTAGCTTTTACGGAGTACGAAAGCTGATTGCCGACCGTTGCTTGTACAGATTCAAGTAAAATAATCCTGCAGATTTTCAGAGCGAATAGCTCATGTTTATTTGTTTATTTATTTGTTTATGTAACAAAAAATTGTAATACCACATTGGTGGAAAGTCCATAATTTTTTTGGGGCAAAATTGTTTTTTTCCCTTAACGTTTAACACCCTCTTATTCGGTAACTATTGCGAGTAAGATCGTGATTTTTGTCTGTATCGAAAGAAAATCTAATAAGGAATAATTTATACATCTGGCGTATTTCAATAGTGTGAAGAGTTTTCGTGTAAATTTAATTTAAAAACCACTAACTGAAGCTTTTGAATATTGTGGCTCGCAAAATTGTGGCTAGAAAGGGAGATGGGAGGCAGTCCACAAAGGCAGACATATCTGAGTTCGCTGACATCTTACGAGAAGAAGAAGGTATGTGTTAGCGACGATGTTGCCAGACTGCTGAAACTTCCAACTCAAATTTTTAATTAACCCTGCATTTAATCACAAAACTTAATATAGTCCAAGTTTTCTATTCATTGAAGTGAAGCCTAATGCCCCTTTAAATGTGCAGGATTATTTCACTTCCACCGTTTATAAAGGCTGTCACAATTTAATACAAAGTATATGATTATGTCTCGTCACGAGAATATTGTACGAAATGGAAATATAAAAATTGGAAGTTTATCTTTTGAAGAGGTGGAGAAGTTCAAATATCTGGGAGCAACAGTAACAAATATAAATGATACTCGGGAGGAAATTAAACACAGAATAAATATGGGAAATGCCTGTTATTATTCGGTTGAGAAACTTTAACATCCATTCTGCTGTCGAAAAATCTGAAAGTTAGAATTTATAAAACAGTTATATTACCGGTTGTTCTGTATGGTAGTAACACTTGGACTCTCACTTTGAGAGAGGAACAGAGATTAAGGGTGTTAGAGAATAAGATGCTTAGGAAAATATTTGGGGCTAAGAGGGATGAAGTTACAGGAGAATGGAGAACGTTACGCAACACAGAACTGCACGCATTGTATTCTTCACCTGACATAATTAGGAACATTAAATCCAGACGTTTGAGATGAGCAGGGCATGTAGCACATATGAGCGAATCCAGAAATGCATATTGAGTGTTAGTTGGGAGGCCGGAGGGAAAAAGACCTTTAGGGAGGCCGAGACGTAGATGGGGAGATAATATTAAAATGGATTTGAGAGAGGTGGGATATGATGATAGAGAATGGATTAATCTTGCTCAGGATAGGGACCAATGGCGGGGATCTGTGAGGGCGGCAATGAACCTCCGGGTTCCTTAAAAGCCAGTAAGTAACTAAGTAAGTAAGTAAGTAAGTTCACAATTTAATATGCAGGAATTCATCACTCGCAGTATCAGTAACATCAATTTATTGCTATCAAACAAAATGAAACAACGCCACAAAGCGAAGAAGGAGAAGAACTGAGGACACAATGGGAGTTTGGACGCTCCTTGCTCTCTGTCGCACAGTAATGGAAAAGTTGAGCATCAACACAGAGCAGATTAAACACAGTCCTCTGCCGCCCGCCCACAAACAAGGGAGCGCCATAAAGAATCGCAAAAAAGTCCCGCTTCCCACTCATCAATTTTCATGGCCGAGTGTCGCTCTGACGCAAAGCGTGGCCCGCGAAACGCATGAGACTTTCCTCATCAATCATTGCGGAAGGAAAGTGCGAGGTATAAAAATATTACAACACCTGAAAGAAACGTAAAAGCAAAACGTGTGCGAGGCGCTTAACCGCCTACTCCCTGTACCAGCCTTCAAGATCGTATCAGCACGCACAGTGGGTCTCTCACTTCTCACAAGTTATCTTTCATCTCAGATCGAAGCCTCAGACGTCATCAGACTTGAGATGCAGGGTTTAACAGGAAAGAGTTCGCCTGAGGAACTTCTTTTCGTTTGCAAGTCTTACGTACTTATCCGATAGTTTTATTATTATTTTTTTTTAATTATTAACTTATCTTCAGCGTCCAACTTTAACTGAAGGATAAGACTATTTTGAATTCAGACTAGAGTCGTGCACAACCGGTTACGAAAAATAGAAATTATATATTACTATTCAACGCCTGGCGCTGTAGTCAGTATGCAAAGCTCTTCCGTCTCGCGGAGTGTCTCAGGTCCGGTTTAACGAATATTCGAGCTGTTTCTCACTCGTTATGGGTGGACGGCAAAGGCAGACTACATTGAGCCATGCAGGAGCTCCAAGAGGCCTTGAAAGGACGCGATTATCATCATGTAGACCTATTATTTAATTGATAATTCTACTTCTCTCACTACAATCAATCAATAAATCAACCCACCCAAACATCCATCGACTCATTGATTCATTTATCCATGGATTCATTGAGTGATCAGTGATTCACTAATTCATTGATTAATTAGTGGATTGATTGATTGATTCATTCATTCATTACAGTTGGTATCGTCAAGAGCAAAACATGGACTACTGTACTTGGAGCATTTAGTGAAGAACCGTTTTCAGAACACGGTAGGGGTAATAGTAGGGGGAAGAAGAATAAAGGGCATAATATTTGCTGATGATATGGGGTTAGCACAAGAGGGGATGATACTAAGGGATATGATACTGGAGCTTAATCACAGCTGTGAGCAGTATGAAATGAAGATAGATGCAAATAGGACGAAGACCATAGTTATCGGAAGAAAACTAAAGGTAAACGTGGCAAAGGAAGCTTTTAATAGAAAAGGAGCATCTTCTGCTCTTCTGCAGATCTTTGGAAAAGTACTAAGGAAGAGATTAGTGAAGTGCTTTGTGTGGAGTGTGGCACTCCCCCTCGCGGTGTAGTATAAATCCTCCCCTCCGGGGAAAAAGGTCACAATTAGAGCTGCAGAATCGGGCTTACAACCGGTTTTCACTCGACCGGAATAAGAGCATCCGACCGAATGTTCGAATTTCAACCGGTTGCCCCTGATGTTTTGCAGGCTAAACAAAACACCGACATTTTCTCTAAGTACACAAACTGAGTGACAATTGAAGGATATTTACAATGTGTAATTTAAAAAAAAAACGCATTTCCTTAATGTGGACCTACAATTGATTGCATATTTTATTACACTTATCTTCATAACATATATAGATGAACAAATGGACACCGATAACAACGAAGGAAGTAAGTATAATGCATAATATGAAATCTGGTGTGTAAAGAAATGCAAGAATAGAATAAATTATAATTACTTAGCCTACTAAATAGAAGAGAAAATAAGAACATACATTCTATTGTAACATTTACACTTTAAATTCAAAATGCATAGCGCTAAAACAGTATTTGTTAATGCCTTTTAATTACTCTAAGCAGAGGCATTATTTCATTTCAAAAATGCATATGCCGGAGGGAAAAAGACCTTTGGGGAGGCCGAGACGTATATGGGAGAATAATATTAAAATAGAGGTCAGGGAGGTGGGATATGATGATAGAGGCTGGATTAATCTTGCACAGGATAGGGACCGATGGCGGGCTGATGTGAGGGCGGCAATGAACCTGCGGGTTCCTTAAAAGCTATTTGTAAGTAAGCGTTGATAAATACATATTGTCATTTGTTTTTGTTCATGGGTTGTTGTTTTCAATAAATATTATCTTGAAATTATATGCCAAAGGCTGCATTTTAATTTCTATATTCCAAACTTATGGCAGGTCTTCAATTACTAATATACCTAACTTAGGTGGTATAAAACTTTTTTGTGCGAGATCGTGCGTATTTGCTTGTTTTTAGCACAGAACCAATACGCGGTAAGTGTAAAATACCACATTCAGTATTCCCAACATAACACACATAACAATTTCCCTCTTCTTACCGCTTAAGCGCGACATTCATTTTACTGCTTTAGGCTTTTAACATATTATTTTTAGAGACGTTTAACATAGTAATAATTATAAATTGGAAACTTACCACTGCAATTTCACCTAAATTGCAATGTTAATTATTGTTTTTAAATATTTGCAAAAATTAAGTAAAGTCTACTACTCCACGAAAGCTATTGTATTCCTGATACAAGTAACATTAAGGAAGCCGTGAAAAAATCAACAAGACTCCAGATGCCGATGTTATTACTGCAATATGTTATATAAATAATATTGTTAAAGTATTAAAATGAAAAATAAATCATTACATAACCTTACCGTTTGTTTTAAGTTCGCATTTATAGACTGGGGGAAAAAAAAAGACAGACGTATATCACGGCCTGCTGGAGCATAGATATTTTTGTTTTCTAAAGTTGCTATCATTAAACAGAAACCAACATGGAGATTTCATTGCAACTAATTAGAAATTCGTCTTTCAGGTATGTAATAAACGATCTTCGCACAAAATAATGTACGATACACGAGCGGTATGTTTGTTTTCATGTTCTCGGAAATTAAAAACGCTCAACTACGTTTCGCTTTTTTAATCTTTTCCTCGAACATGAAAACGTCAACATACCGCTCTTGTAACGTATATTACTATTTGATGCGTGTACTAATTATTATTGTAACTGCAGATGTGGGAAAGGCAAGCGTGCAATGCAGGCCTATCTATGACTATATGGGAATGCAGTATACTCACGAGTTTCTTTCAAGAGCATACAACATAAATACACGCCGGAAAGCTCATACCTTGCTGTGCATGATGCTGACTATGTATAAGCCAGGGACATTTTATAGCTTGTTGTTTCAGCAGCATATAAATATTGGGGAAGCTATTTAACGTCTCAGGTTGACCGCCGGGTTTGCAGTTTACCCAACTATAAGTCTTGTGGAGCTGCGATATCCCAGGAAGCCCTATGACAGTAAAGAGAGAGAGAGAGATCTAGCGGCGGACGCTGCAATCTAGCCTGACATGTAAGCAACGCAAAGTGGGGCGTCCCCCGTATCAGATGTCTTTTCATTTTTCTAACCGGGGCTGTGCGCGTGATTGATGGATATAACAGCTTGAAAGCTTTTACTGATCTTCGGGGCGTGCACTTGGGTCTAATTGAAACTTATCTTCTATTTCATACGTGTATATGTGGTGTCCTATTTCTAAACATTTTAAAATCGACACTCCTTTTCTGTATACGCAATACGGTGAGAAATTGTGTTTCAAACGCATAAAGAAGTTGAGAGGAAGACTTCTTTAGCTACACCGTATCATTCTCAATCACTCGTCGCCCAATGTATACTCACTTTGCGAGATCTTCATAACTACCGGGATGTAAAAGGCAATGACAAGGTTATCCCTAATATAGGCCATGAAGACACAGGGTAGCGAGAGATTAGCCCTTAAATTGATAAAGTATCCTATAGGATACAACAGGTTAATAGGCTATATGCTATAATTTTAATAGAACAATAGAAAAAAAATTGGTAGGAAAATTAAAATTCCACAGTACTATAATATTGTACAACATATAAAATATGTACATTGCGATAGTTACCTTGCGGGACCGCATTAGGAGCGAAGACATAAGAAATCAGTGGGAAGTTGAGGAGATGACCGCAGGCGTCCAACATCATCAACGTAAATGGAGAAACCACCTTCTTAGGATGCCTGAAAATCGTTTACCAAAGAGACTTTTGTATTACCATCCACGAGGACGAAGAGATTTAGGCTGACCTCACCGACGTTGGACGGACCAATTCCATTTGTAGTTCACAGACGGGAAACAACCCAAAACTGTGTATTGGCAGAATAATAATAATAATAATAATAATAATAATACTAATAATAATAATAATAATAATAATAACAACAACAACAACAACAAGAACAAGAAGAAGACATTGCGATAGTTATTTCCTTTACAGTCCGACACGGTTTAGTAAACTAGTGTGAGAAATGAAGTTTTGCCAAGTTAAGGCTTAGGATACGTCTTTTCTAGATATTCGGCATTAATAGCAAAAGGAATGTCAATCCTACGTGCTTGCTGTCTTTATTATCACGGCAATACCCTTGTTACTCACTTTTGTTCGAGGCTCAGTAACTCCAAGTAGGAAGAATTAGATAAATATAGAAAATCCATGATCCCATCGGGAATAGAACCCGCGACCTTCCGATCTTAACCGCGATAATACCGAACATTGCTTATACCTATGTAAGTAAGTAAGCAAGTAAGTAAGTAAGTAATAAGAATAATAATAGTAATAATAATAATAGTAATAATAATAATAATAATAATAATACCGGTACCTACTTACTTACAAATAGCTTTTAAGGAACCCGCAGGTTCACTGCCGCCCTAACATAAGCCCGCTATCGGTCCCTATTCTATGCAAGATTAATCCAGTTTCTATTATCATATCTCATCTCCCTCAAATCCATTTTAATATCATCCTCCCATCTACGTCTCGGCCTCCCCTAAGGTCTTTTTCCCTCCGGCCTCCCAACTAACACTCTATATGCATTTCTGGATATGCCCTTACGTGCTACATCCCCTGCCCATCTCAAACGTCTGGATTTAATGTTCCTAATTATGTCAGGTGAAGAATACAATGCGTGCAGTTCTGCATTGTGTAACTTTTTCCATTCTCCTGTAAGTTCATCCCTCTTAGCCCCAAATATTTTCCTAAGAACCTTATTCTCAGACACCTTTAATCTCGCTCAAAGTGAGAGTCCAAGTTTCACAACCATATAGAAAAATCGGTAATATAACTGTTTTATAAATTCTAACTTTCAGATTTTTTGACAGCAGACTAGAAGACAAAAGCTTCTCAACCGTATAATAACACGCATTTCCATATTTATTCTGCGTTTAATTTCCTCTCGAGTGCCATTTATATTTGTTACTGTTGCTCCAAGATATCTGAATGTCTCCACCTCTTCGAAGGATAAATCTTCAATTTTTATATTTCGATTTCGTACAATATTAATTCACTTATCACAAAACTAAACTCTCTCAAAAATAGTGTGGCAGTAGCGTGTTATGATGAGCTGTTCTCTTGTTATCAGTTGTGCCAACTATACAATCTTCACGATTACTAGTCAAGAAGGCTTTGTTGATTCAGGTTCTTTATTATTAAAACAGTTGCATTCCACTTCAATCATCAATATTATTTTTATTTAAATTTAAATATACAGAATAAAGAATATAATTACAAAACAAACAAGAGAAATAGAAATAAAATAATACAAGCAATATAAAAGGAAGATACAGTAGTATTAACAAAATTTGAGACCGAATGAGCAGCGCTCGTGCTCGGTCGCAGTTCAGATATAATATTAAAATAAATAATAATAATAATAATAATAATAATAAAAATAAATAAGTAAAATAAAATAGGAACTAAAATATAATTACAGTGGCAATGGAATTATATAATATAATATTAACACTAGAGAAGAATAATATCGCACGTGAAAAGTAGGATTAATATATATTTCAAAATTATAGAATACAAATATAATATAGGTTGATTAATTCATACACATAGGCTATAAATTTATTTAATCAAATTGAAGATATTAACACGTTTCTAATTTTCTTGTTATATGTTAGTGGGTTACATGTTAGAAGTTCTGGGTGTAATTTAGTTAAAGCATTGTACAACCGAGGGCCAAAATTTATGCTATGCTTTAGACCAGCAGATGTGAGACATTTAGGTTCTACTAATGTTGAATTAATATTTCGTCTTGTGTCATAATTGTGTGTCAGTAATACAAACTTATTACGATTTTTATGATAAAATTTTAACAGCGTATACTTATAAATTTGTTCAATATTAAATACATTAAATTCAGAATAAATTAATTTAGTTGGATAATCGAAACGTTTTTTTCAAACAAATTTTAATTATTCGTTTTTGTAGTAAATTTAACGGACTAAGATTAATTTTTGTACTTCCACCCCAAACAATTATACCATATTGAATGATAGACTGAATAATGGCCAAATAAACATTTCGTAGAACTCTAATAGGTAAGTCGCATCGAAGATTAACGAATTTATAAATTGTTTTACGAAGCCTCTTACAAAGATAAGTAATGTGATGAGGCCATTTTAAATTCTGATCAATAATGATACCCAGATATTTGACATACGTGGCTTCTTTCAAAGGTGGACATTTACAACTTTTGGGATCTAAACAATTTTCACTACATATTAAACAATCTCCGATACGTGACTATCCATAATCTCATACAGCAGAAACTATACGCCTAACATAACCTAAATAATATAAACAAGATAAATGACAGGGGTTTTCCCTCAACCCAATATGAGCAAATGCTGGGTAACTTTCGGTGCTGGACTCCGGACTCATTTCACCGGCATTATCACCTTCATTTCATTCAGACGCTAAATAACCTAGACGTTGATACAACGTCGTAAAATAACCCAATAAAATAAATAAATACATAAATAAATAAATAAATAAATGACAGAACATTTTTAATTAAGGATGATGAAATAAACATGAATCATTTTAAAAGATACATTATTGAAAGTACAATGTTGGCAAACAAAGAAACAAATGCTAGGGAGATGATAAAAAAGAAACAAATGCGAGGGAGGTGAGAGGTAATGAAAACATGCTAGGTAGGTGATAAAAATTGTAGGATAAGCAGCCATGATTGGTTCAAACACTTCTTTCCGTACCGTTTATTGTTCAAAAGTAATATGATGTAGTAAAAGTGCAATAGTCCGTATAAATCTCAATAGATCTGACGATGTTGAGTTCCAATGCTTCTCTTATGAAGCTGTAAGCTAAACAGCTGCATTATGATGACTGCCGAAACGTTCAGTGTCATAAGGAATGACCAGAGAGCGATAAATTATCCATAAAGAGTGCAGAGAAATGAGAATTGCCGTTTATTTATTTCGATAAAGAAGAATTTACCTTACGATGCAGACATTCCAGGAAGTTGCTCTAGTCTAGGAAGCGACGCCATTATTTCTCATCCTTCAGGTTGCAGAGATTTTAAATTCTGGGGAACGCGCTGATGGTTTATGGCTCCACAGACGGTTAAGGTTCAGAGTTACAACTCGGCTGCTGCAAGCGGGTGGGAAGAATGCAAATATTGCAGCTCCCGCGGGGGTCCATGTAACGTAAGCGGAAGAAATGTCCGATGTAATCGCTAACGTAACCTGAAAACCTCTCTCACGTAGTGGAGCTTCCTCATCTTCGAACAAGCCCTGATATGTGAGCAGAAGAAGATAATGAAAATCTTATGCACTTACTCTGCAAGTACCCTTCATAGACGAGAATCTGAATATAGCTATAACAGTAGCAGAACTATGTGAGGTCTGCAATTTATATCGAATAACTTCAACTCAACTATTATTATACAGGGTGGGTCGTAAGTCGCTTTCCTGAAACACTTCCTTGAAGAAAAATGCCCCGAAACCAACTCCTGGCTCTCCTCTAAAAAGTTCCTTTCATCCTCGGAATACATCAATGCATCAAGGTGTCTTGCAACGTCACCGCAGTGAGATCTGTCCCTGGCAGAACCTTCAGTACTACCCGTTGTCACCATCCCGGCTGCAGTGAAACTGAAACACTTGGCCACGTACTGGGGTTCTGTAAGAAGGGAGAGCTACTGCGTAACAACAGACACCATCGTGCCCGTACAGCAATTGCCAACCTGCTAAGAAACAGAGGATGGGAAATACATGAGGAGATTCATTGTGTGTCTGAAGAAGATTCTCATAGAAGAGTCGATATAATTGCCATCAATAGAAGAACCCAGAAAGCGATGGTCTTAGACCCTACGATTTACTTTGAACGAGACACGAATCAAACACTGCAGATAAATGATGACAAGCGAGCTAAATATGTACCTTTTCTTCCATACCTCAGTGAAAAATATGGCATTTTGCTTTACAACTGGAATGTTACAGGCTTACTATTTGGAGCGAGGGGTTGTTCACCAAAATTTACATGTAATATCCTTAAATTCTTTCAAATTCCCTTTTATGAGGTTCAGAAAATTGTAATGGAAATTCTGAAGGCCTCTCTTCAAATTCTACACTATCAATCAAATGTTAACACGTAAATTTTTGTTTTAATGTAGAAATCGAATCATTATTTTGCTCATTTCATTTCCCTTTATCTTTTATGTTTGTTAATTTCGGATCCCAGTGGTCAACCTCATTTGAGGACGGATGATTTGAAAGAAATCTTAGTAGTTTAATTACAATCAGCTCCGGATATAATGAACCTCTGCGGACTTGCATATTTCGTTCATATATCCGAGGTTCACTAAATCCGAAGTGTCTCTTCCCTAACCTTAAATGACAGGAATGAATAAAATTGTAAATAAGACAATAAAATACTACACAATAATTAAAATATTTCATTTTTGTGGAATGGATTACACTGTATACTGTTACTCACAGTTGATTTACTTAAACTATACTGTCGACCGACGTCCGTTTGCGAAAGACCACGTTCAATGTCACTTATAATATTCGCCTTATCTTCCAAAGAAAACACTTTACACTTCGACATTTTTATACACTACATTCACTGTTCGAACACTAGAAACAGAATGATCATGTAGAAATGACAAACTCTGTTATGGTGTGACTGCGTACTCAGCCTTGGAATTTCCCAGGTCACTTATTGGAAACTAGGAGGATGTTGATGGAATTTGAAAGCCATCGGAATCTTACCTTCATTTATCCTCTGGACATAATGTCCGTCCCCTTTTAATAAAAGAAGGCAATTTCATTTTCTGTTATTTTGATTCTATCCGTCATAGTGGAAATGTTTCTGAGAACAAAAGGCAACCCTTTAACGGTAGAGGATTAGAAATAAACAGCAGAGTAGTGTGCCTGAGAACAGAATGACAACCCTTCGACGTTGGAGAGAGACAAGGTGGTCACGCGTTGCCTGGATTTACAGTACAGATCATTGTTTAGGAATCACTGATCCTACATTCTTTAAATTTTGTTCAGGAAGGTCTGACTTCAAATAAGAATTTGTCAGGATACAACTCTTGTAACTTGAATTTTTAAGGTACACTATAACCGAAGCGACAGTTCACTATAAATGGAAATATTAATGCACTTTTTAATATATGCGGGTCGGGACCAACGATTTAGGTCCACTATAGCCGAATGTTCACTATAACAGAATTCACTATATCCAGAGTTGTTTGTACATTCAATTTACATTTGACTACAATTCCTTTATAGATTTTGTTCAAAATGGATGCCCTGTTTCTCGATGCACAATTCGCAACGTTTAGACATTGGATGCCCTGTTTCTCGATACACAATTCGCAACGCTTAGACAGTGGATGCCCTGTTTCTCGATACACAATTCGCAACGTTTAGACAGTGGATGCCCTGTTTCTCGATACACAATTCGCAACGTTTAGACAATGGATGCCCTGTTTCTCAATACACAATTCGCAACGTTTAGACAGTGGATGCCCTGTTTCTCCATACACAATTCGCAACGTTTAGACAGTGGATGCCTTGTTTCTCGATGCACAATTCGCAACGTTTAAACAGTGGATGCTCTGTTTCTCTATACACAATTCGCAACGTTTAGACAGTGGATGCCCTGTTTCTCGATGCGCAATTCGCAACGTTTAGACAGTGGATGCCCTGTTTCTCGATGCACAATTCGCAATGTTTAGACAGTGGATGCCCTGTTTCTCTATACACAATTCGCAACGTTTAGACAGTGGATGCCCTGTTTCTCGATGCGCAATTCGCAACGTTTAGACAGTGGATGCCCTGTTTCTCGATGCACAATTCGCAATGTTTAGACAGTGGATGCCCTGTTTCTCTATACACAATTCGCAACGTTTAGACAGTGGATGCCCTGTTTCTCGATGCACAATTCGCAAGGTTTTGACAGTGGATGCCCTGTTTCTCGATGCACAATTCGTAATGTTTAGACAGTGGATGCCCTGTTTCTCGATGCACAATTCGCAACGTTTAGACAATGGATGCCCTGTTTCTCGATGCACAATTCGCAACGTTTAGACAGTAATTTACAGATGGCAGAACATACGAGTAACTCACGATTTTTATCGATTTTCACGAATGACTGTTCGATCATCTGTCGCAACTGATGCAAATCCTCCGGTTTATGAGAAAAAATATCATTTTTCAGGATACCCCACAGCGAAAAATCACATGGCTTGTGGTCGCATGATCTGGGTGGACATTCTGTTGTGTCAATCCATTCATGGAGTTGCTGGTTTAACCCTCACTCCTGTCGTGTTCTATCCTGTTGTCATATCAAGTGCATATCGACAAAACGACGGCTGTTTTCAAGACCTCACATCGGAAAAACAGTTGACACATGAACATGGTTGCCAACCCATCACTTTTTTACACCAGCTATTCGTTTGTTCAAGTTATGACATCTGGATACGTATAAAACCTAAGAACGAATATTGGAGAAAGCGACTTTTGACCTATCTTGTAGTTACAAACTACAGGGCTTTCAAAAATAAACAATAAAAACTGTTAATGACTTCACTAATTTTTAACACGTACTGAAAATCTTTACATAGTCTTTTTACAGAGGAAGTGGGATCTTTTGATGTTAACATCTATTCAATTTTAATAAAAAAAAATAAATAAATGATTTGGTGAGACGGAAATTACACTAGTCGCCACGGAAATGCTTGCCATATCCGATAAACCTAACAATGTGAACGACTTCATATTTTATAGTCTCCACACAAGGCGAGTTGGCATATAGATCATACATAACAACTTGGAAGAGTTTATTATAATGCATAGAGGAGTGCAATATATTAAAAAATAATGTTATTCAGTTGTGCTTTGACAAGAACGCGAAACAGATGAGTACACAATAGTCTACGTGCGTAAATGTAGAACGTTAATACAAGCTTGGCATTACATACAGATGTACTATAAATAATAATAATAATAATAATAATAATAATAATAATAATAATAATAATAATATTTGCGAGATATTCTCCACAGAATATAACAGTCAATTATTAACATTCTAATTGTCCGTGGTTCAAAAACAAGTTCTTTGCTTATCCTGTTAATAGCACATTTTGTTTAATGCATTTTTATTACAGGATTGACTGTACTTCATAGATTATTTTATTTTATTCATTAGACAAACTTAAAATATCTTTCAAATTGTATTTATTTATCCTAATTCCATTACCCTAATTCCTGTATATAGGCCCAGACGTTACACGCAATCAAAGGGTTTTGATCAAATTATCTGTCACTTTTCTTTTTAATGTAGTCATTCAATTGTCATAGTAACGAATTTTGTTTCTTTAAAACATATGAGTTCAATGTAATGTAATTTCGTTGTAACATTGTTTTATCTATAGTAATCTCAGACCTCGAGAGACATTTATTAGGACTATTTCGTGAACAAAATAACAATGTAAATAATATAGCCCTAAAATTCCCTCACAAAATGTTAATAATTGTATATTTATAAATTCTTAACCTATTTAGACATTGTGAAGTTGAAATAGATGAATATCGATTATTGCAATAAAGAACTTGGATGTCATTCAGTAATGCCAATTGAGAAATGCGAAATACAGGTTTAACAATGTTAATTACATGTAGACCTACTGCGCTTTTCTCTTGTTGTTATAATAGAAATATATTCATTATCTGCTGAAATCATAATTTAATTTAAATGGATATGGAATTAAAAGATGAAGATGTAGATGTAGAATTAGAAATTTCGCACTATATTTAGTACAATGAATTCATCCTCATCGATTTACGGGGACACAGTTGACGACACTGACTAAACAAAAGAACGACCATGCAATAAATTGATAGTGATAAATCTAGCTGCAAAAATTATCGCGCTGTATGACTCTGATTGGTTGGAATTAAAATTTTCATTACACTTGATTGGTCGAAAATGGAATGACATCATATAAACGAAATAATTAATAGAAATTGCTTTTATCAGTGTAGACACGTATCAAAATTAGTCAAAATTACGAACGCGGAAGCCAGGAATCGAACCGACGTTCGTGAAACAAGCCCACGATAAAGCATTGATCTAACAGAGAAGTTTCATGTGCCTTAAGACATCCAGCGCACAAAAGCCGTGGAGTCAGTTTCAGCATAGTACGAGTGTTATTAATTTCTGTGTTCTTACCACAAGATCTAACCGTGCCACCAGTACCAAGGTTAGAGAAGTCGGTGGTTTATGAGAACATTTTCTCCGCTTTAGAGAAAGAAATCAACTGTGTCATTACATAGCTGAATGCCTTCTCGGTAGCATAGTGCAAGAGAGCTGGCTGATCTCGTAGACATTTATTCGATTCCCGGTAATGGCTCGTACAGCCATTTACGGTGGACAAGATTTGAGAATGAGAGATCTTTCCGAGTGATTTCGTTTACATCGACGTCACAGATTTCATTCCACCAGCACTCTCAACCCCGCCGTACTATATCCCACATTTCATATAATTTCACCAAGTGGCGTATGGCTTCGTAATACCAAATGGACATAGCCAACGAGATGCAGTGCTTTTCTGTTAACGCTCTCGACAATGTACCTATTAATGTCTGAGACGCCTAAGGCGAGACAAAATTTCTCCTTTCTTATCGGATATTTACCGGCACTGCACCAACTGCAGAGGAATCTAGTGTCAGTTAAATTTCTGATATCGAGATTTGAATTCAGCGAGATGAATCAGAGGTTTGTCACAGGATTAAATGATATTAGTCTCATTCTGAGAAAACTTAAGGTACTTACCTACTCTTGGGAGAAAAATTTGCAGTTTTATCCGAATTTTAAAAACTCTTTTTTCCCTGATTACTTGATAAATAATTATGGATTTTCACACAAAATAAACAACTCAAATATTTTTGGGAGGGCAGGAGGGGGGGCTATTTTTTAATGCGAAAACTGAAATTTGTCTGTTTTAGTCCTTGGCCCATAGTTTTTATGTCAGAACAAAATTTCTTTCGCTGTCGTACTCCTAAAAGAACACACAATAAGTTGTGAAAACAGTTTCTTCCTATTTTATCCCATTAAGAAAAAATGCCATTTATGATTTTTTTTTAAATTTCGAACATAAAAATAAAAATTTAAGATCTTCAAGTTTTAAGTTAACTTTCTTAAGCAGTAGGACACTGTTTGTAGTTTGGCACTTAGCTACGTCAATCAGCTTCATTTTGGTACAAGACTGATGAAAATATCTCAATTCCAAGTGCAAAACTGCTGTAAAACTGAATATGGAGATACATCATCTACATCCCGAGAGTATGAAAAATTGTAACCAAACATACAGCTCCCTGACTGTATGAAAAATAATACAGTCAAACTCTACCGCCAAATTCGAATTGTTATTACACGAAAAATATATAAAATTGACAGAATGTGACGAATTGATACTCGCAGAACTGTACTTTCGGTTCAAATAAAGGGTGCTTCCGGTCAATAAGAACTCAGCTAATTAATTAACCGAACATCATAGAGACAAAACTGATATATTTTTTAAAACTAGAAAGTTCAAGCTTTCAGATGACATAAAAATAAAAAATAAAAATTTTCAAAGAAAATGAAAAATTAAGAGTAGATGGGTACCTTAAAAAATGCAACTAGGTAATGACCCCAAGCGAGATTCGAACCTACGCCCGAGAGCTACCTTCCGACACGAGTAAAATTACCCAGGATTTCCTTCTCTGTGGTTATTATATACAAGTTAATCCAGTGAGTTAACTGTGTAGTATATTTGGGCTGAAAATACATATAACTGCTGAAGTTTTCTTATCCCGTTCCTTCTCACAGTAGATCGTGTGGTCAGGGTCACATCAGTTCGCCCTCTCCGTTAAAAAAAATAGCCGAACAGCCGATAACTTGATGACAAAGAAAAACCCTTTTAGCCTACAGTGAATGTTTCCAAGAAGCGTAAACTAATGGATATCCAATTGTAATTTGTATGCAAATACAAAGCCTCTCGGCGGGAAGTAAAAGAGAATAAGATAGGATTTGAGTTGCTTCAATTGACTAAGACTTTTCCAACCCTTAAATCAACAAATCTCGTCTTTACAGAAAGTAATGGTTTCGGCGCAGGCTTGAGTTAAGAAAAGTGCTACAAATTTGACACATAGGCTACTTTCCTATTATGTGTACGTAGGTCTACCCAAATAAAACGAACTTTATTTTCTGCAATGATCCACTTGCGAATGAGTTTATGACAAAGAATATTACTTCTATAACAGTGGGGCGCTCTTCCCTAAGATTTTGTGTTATCGAGTTAGTGTGGGGTAATTTGCATAATGTGTCAATATTCACAACAGAAATTATACTTGTAGGCCTATGTATTATAATAATACTTTTTTTCCGAAACACAGGAAGAAAAACAAAGGAGGAGGTGTAAAATTTAACGAAAGAAACCAACTACTTAGTTGGCTTATTAATAAATCCAGGAAAAAGCAAATACATGAATGTATCCAGAAGAGACAACAGAACATAAAATCACAGATAAAAATGTAATAAAAATTGACATTTTTCATCGCATCTCAAAAGCAAACAGATGTGTTTTGATAAATGAATTATTTGTATATATTATGTAAAATATAAATATTGTTAATTCGTATATTGATTATTGTTATTATATTTGTGTGTAGTTATAGTAAAACATATGAATTTCATAATATCAGAATAAATGTTTATGTTCACCGTAACGGAGTTGATTTCGTTAAATGAATTAATCGTATATTATATTATATACAGAGTATTTACAGTTAATGTGTATCATGTTTACTATTATGTTTTATTTTACTAGGTTATTTTACGACGCTATATCAACATCTAAGGTTATTTAGCGTCTGGATGAGATGAAGGTGATAATGCCGGTGAAATGAGCCCAAAGTCCAGCACCGTATTGGGTTGAGGGAAAACCCCGGAAAAAAACCTCAACCAGGTAACTTGCCCCGACCGAGATTCGAACCCGGGCCACCTGGTTTCGCGGCCAGACGCGCTGATCGTTACTCCACAGGTGTGGACACTATGTTTTATAATATATATTGTATATATTAGTTTAGTATTATTATCGATCTTTCCCTTCTTTTTTTTTTTTGTTTTCTTGATCACCAGATGAATTTATTATTATACCCTTTTTATTGTGAGTTTTATTTAATTTTCGTATTTCCTTTCTTTATTATTATTATTATTATTATTATTATTATTATTATTATTATTATTTTATTACATTCCATTTTGTCATATTCGTCCTTACGTTTTCCATATTAACTATTTGTACTAACTGATTTGCTTTTACTATATTCCAATGTATTTTACTTCCTTTTTTTCTATTATCGTATTATTTTCATGTTGTTTAGTGTCGAATTTATTATGCTATTATCATTATTTTTTGTAATATGTTAGTATTCTGTTCTTTAACTTTTTCTTAAATGTTTGCTTCTCGTTACTTTGTGACCTGGTAGAGTGTAAGAGAATGCCCTATGGCCTCTTAACTCTACCAGTATAAATACAGAATTATTATTATTATTATTATTATTATTATTATTATTATTATTATTATTATTGTTATTAAGGTTTAACCTGTGGAGTAACGGTTAGCGCGTCTGGCTTCGAAACCAGGTGGCCCGGGTTCGAATCCCGGTCGGGGCAAGTTACCTGGTTGAGGTTTTTTCCGGAGTTTTCCCTCAACCCAATACGAGCAAATGCTGGGTAACTTTCGGTGCTGAACCCCGGACTCATTTCACCGGCATTATCACCTTCATTTCATTCAGACGCTAAATAACCTGAGGTGTTGATACAGCGTCGTAAAATAACCCAATTAAAAAAATATATATTAAGGTTTAAGATTTCAAAGAAAAAAATTATAACAGAAATTCAAAATCACTTTCTCCAGTCTGTAGATGCATAAAATATGCCAATTTGCATGGGCACAATTTAGATCCTTTTAAGGTATAGTTTCGTTTTAATTATTAGTATTTACTGTTATTGTTCTCAATTTTATTTATGTATGTTTTTGTTTATTTAAGATATTATTTATTTTGTTTTTGCACCTTTGTATCTTATATTTGTGTATTGTGCTGAACTATAATTGGCCTCTGGCTGTTGTTCAGCACACAAATATTAATAATAAATAAATAATAAGAAAATAAATAATAATAATTTATTTATTTATTTATTTATTATTATTTATTATTAATATTTGTGTGCTGAACAACAGCCAGAGGCCAATTATAGTTCAGCACAATACACAAACAGAAGATACAAAGGTGCAAAACAAAAATAAATAATATCATAAATAACAAAAACATACATGAATACAATTGTGTACAAACAGTAAAAACTAATAATCAAAACGAAACTAAACCTTAAAAGGATCTAAATTGTGCCCATGCAAATTGGCATATTTTATGCATCTACAGACTGGAGAAAGTGATTTTGAATTTCGGTTATAAAAAATATTTTGAAATCTTAAACCTTTTGTAGGAATACGAAGGCTGATATTGTTTATGATAGACTCACAATCAATATCACCCTTGATAACTTTGCAAAAAAATTGATAATCAAGATTTAGACGTCTAGCATAAAGGCTACAACAGTTAAAATATTTACAGGTAATATCATAGTTAAAGTCAGTGGAATTGGGTATATATCGAAAAGCACATAAGGAAATAAATTTTCTTTGAATATTTTCCAATTTAACCGAATCGGTTGAAGTAATGGAATTCCAGGCTACAGATGCATATTCAAGTTTAGAACGAACCAAAGTAAAGTATAGAATTAATAGTGACTCAGGAGTAGAAAAATAATAAGTTATAGACCTTATTAAACCAAGCATTCTTATTGAATGATTATAAATATATTGAACATGATCGTGAAAGTATAATTTAGAATCGAGTAGTACACCAAGATCTTTTATAGAATTTTTCCTAATAATACAGGCGTTATTAAGAGAATAATTAAATTTTATGGAAGTAGTTTTTCGAGAGTACGAAATGACAAAAGTTTTTGTTTCATTAATTTTCATTCCATTAATGTCAGACCAAAGTTCAATGGAGTTAATATAATTTTGAAGAGTTTGGCAATCGGCAGAACTATTTATTGAGCGAAAGATTTTGAGATCATCAGCAAATAACAGGTAGTTTGAACTTATTCTTTTACATATGTCATCAATAAATAATAAAAATAATAGAGGGCCCAATGTAGATCCTTGGGGAACTCCACATAAACAATTAAATGGGTCCGAGAGAGAATCACCAAGACGAACACAACATTGTCTATTAGTTAAATAGTTTTCAAACCAGCTCACGTAGTTAGAAGAGAGACCAAAGTTTTTTAATTTATTTATCAGAATATTGTGAGGTACAACATCAAACGCTTTGCTAAAGTCGATATAAATTAAGTCAATTTGACCTTGGGTTTCAACAACAGGCATAACAAGATTAAGGTAGGATACTAAGTTTGTAGTTGTTGATTTACCTTTAGTAAAACCGTGTTGTGCTGAATTAATTTTATTCTTAACATAAAATGAAACATGTTTGTGGATTATTTTTTCAAAAATTTTTGAGAAATTGTTTAATATTGAAATAGGTCTATAATTGGAAACAACATTTTTTTTTACCATTCTTAAAGATAGGAATAACGGATGCTTCTTTCCAAAGCATAGGGTATGTACCGGTTAATAAACTTAAATTAAATATAAAGGTTAAAACGGGTATTAGAATATTAGAACATCCCTTAATAATAAAATTAGGAATGCCATCAGTGCCCTTTGATTTATTAGGTTTAAGCTTTTTTATGGCTAATGAAACGTCTTCAACTGTAATTTTAGGTAAGGATAAGAAGTCAGTAGAATTATACTCCAACAAACAGAGATTAGAATTAGACTGTTTTTGAATCGATTTGAATTGATTAGCAAATGCATTAGCAATTTCTTGCTGATCAGTAATGTGAATCCCATTTATTAATAATTCGGTGGGATAATTATTGGATTTACGAAAAGATTCTACGTATTTCCAAAATTTCTTAGGTTCATTCTTCAAATTTTCATCAATGGATTGTAACCATTTAAATTTGTCAGATTTAATCATAGCTTTAACTTGTTTTCTGTAATTGGAAAAAATTTGATAATGGTGATCAGTTTTGAATTTCTTAAAATTTCTATGTGCTTTGTTCTTTTTCCTAATAAGTATACGCAAGGTATTTGAAAACCATTTAGGATAGTGCGATTTTTTTACGAAAGTGACAGGAACAGCAAGAGAAATAGCTTCGTTCATAATCTGGGATAACGCGTTAGCAGCAACGTTAACATCAGTAGTTTGATATATGGAATTCCAATCATGATTGTATAGAGTGGAATAGAGTTTCAAGTAATCACCTTGAGAATAATTTATGAAGGTACTAGATTGGCAGTGATCAGGTAGCGACAAATACACTTCAAGATTAATGGAGATAGATGGATGATAAGAATCCTCCAAAACTAGAGAATGATTGGCTAGTTTTACTGTACTATTAATAATATTAGTAAAGACAAGATCAAGTAGATTTTTATTTGAGACAGTAAAATTAATTTGGTTTAATCCCAGAAGGCAAGACGAGGAATATAAATCACTGGACTTAATTTTAGAGTAGTAATGAATATCATTAAGATTAAAACCAGTTGACCAATCCATACCAGGACAATTGAAATCACCAATAATTGCTATTCTAAAATTATGAGTATCAAGGTTTTTTACAAGAAAATTGAGGTAAGATTTTAAGTGATTATGACCGAAATCAGGTGGGAAGTAATGATTTCCAATTAATAAATTAATACCATCAGCCATTTTAATTTCAATCCAAACACATTCATTAATAATTTCTAAATCATATCGCCGACAGGTAAAAGGTAACTGGTTGTTAATCGCTGTTAGGACACCCCCACCTCTTTTTTTATTGGTGTCCTCATACGTTCTGTCTGCTCGAAACACAGTATAATTGTTAGGGAATGAGTTTGTATTTAATACTGATTCAGATAACCATGTTTCAGTAAGACAGATAATGATATCATTATTACTTATTTCATTTTGAAAAATTTCATCAATTTTTGTATTAAGACCACGAACATTTTGGTAAAATATCTCAAGATGATTATTAGAACTGTGCATTGAGAGTTAGAGAATAATATTAAGAGGCATTAACCCTAGAATCAACTGAAGTACCTGGTGGAGCAAAATGCTGCTCAGGTTTAAGTTTACCAAAAAAGGGTGCAATGAGGCATCCCGCAGGCCAAACATCAGAATTATTAATTAACTCGAAATCCCTCTCATCAACTGAGATATGAAAAGAGGAATACGACTGGTATTTTGTTTTCAATTTAGTTATTTCGAGAGACCTTAATTTACGTTGATGAAAGAGTGAATCCTTAATATTATTCTCGTTTACATTAGGACTAAATCTAGAAACAAAAAGAGATTTGGTTCTGATTCTCTCTGGAGCCATTTCTAAGTTGCTATTAGTTAGAGTGCCAACTTTAGGATCTCGTTTCTTAAATTTTTTGCGAGTGACAGTTTGAAAACCATCGGAGTCTACGTTATTTGATAACGCAACAGTGCTATCGTCTGTGCGTACGACAGCAGAGATTACCTCATTACTGTTATGATGAGTAAGAGCAAATGAAGTACTCGGTGCTGACTTCGCATGATTGCGAGAATTAACAGTGTCAGACAAAACACTACAGTAGGATTTAGTAACCGGGTGAACAGTGGACTGTTGACCCAATTTTGGGACAATCTGATCAGGCTTACAAGGACAGGAATTTTTTACCAAAATCTCGGCCATTTGTAATTTGAGGGCAGTATTCTCGCTCTTTAATTCACCCATTTCTTTTTCAAGATTTTTAACATGCTCCAGAATAACTGTTAAAGTATCTAGAATGGATTCACCATTCAATCGTACCGTCTCTATTTGAACAGAGAGAGATTCCTTACTTTGTAAATTAGGTAGTTCAAGTTCTCTAGTAGGCGAGATGATCTTCTTATCGGTCTTCTTGGTCGGTTTCACAGGAGTGTTATCACCATGAACCGCCTTCGCAGCACTGGTACACTCATCACACTTGAAGGAGGAAATACCTCCCTTCATGAAAAAATCGTATTCCACTTCACTCATATTTAAACAATCAAGATGAAATCTTAGGCCACAAGGCCCAACACACTTTAGGAACTTTTGTCTGCCGAAGAAAGCAGCGCTACATTTAGAACATGTATCTTTACTAGGCGGCATTGTACGCAGTTAACTAAGCGCCTTAAATAATAATAATAATAATAATAATAATAATAATAATAATAATAATAATAATAATAATAATAATAATAATAATAATTATTATTATTATTATATTTTCTGTCATATGTAGCACTAATATTTTGTACAGAGCTAGTTTCGCAGTGTTAATGCGTTTAAATGGGCAAAAACTAGCTGGACAGGCCATTTCAATTAGTAGCAATACCACTTACAGTTGTCATGCTCCATTACTGTTATGTGCCGAAGCTAGGTTATACCTTTCGTAGCGTCCTGATGTAAGCATTTAGGGTCAGAGTTTGAACTCTAAAACTCCAGGATATAGTAACCGATAACTTTCCTAATTTGTTTGGGAACGAAAATGTGTTGCCTTATAATTACAAGCTGCTTATAAATCCGTACCTTATGCATGGTTTATTAGTAACGTTTTCTGTCTCAACTTTGCATAAATCACGTATAAAAATTATATAGCGTACCGTTTATTAGTAAGACCATAATGGTTAGTCAGTTCTGTTTTGTATGCCTGGATTTGTGATCTCACGGGATGAGAGCCTCAACGTGTGTTCGTCGACTGTAGGTTGGGTAAGACCGCAAAAACCAGAACAAAGGTATGAAAACTCGACAGATAAAAATAAATAAGCACATAACGGTTTAATATTTCTAACCACTACTCAAATAACGATCACCACGTAGAATATTGGTTACAGGCTCTACGGTGCATTTCATGTACAAACCACAAAGTTCCACGACAGTGCAAATGTGGATTTATTTTACTGTCTCGTTACAGAAATACAAAGACAACATTGTAGTCCTTCAAGAACTCGATTTCGAAATTTACACCGAAATACATGTTTATATTTTTATGCGATTTAGCCTATGTCCTTTTTCCTATTAGTGTAAAATCTCTCCTTAAGTATTGGGCGAATTTAAATCATAGGCCTATTAAGTTTTGGGGACAAATACGCACACTTAACTGACTCCTTCACAACGGTTTGCTTGAATTTTTCTTGCGCGGAAATAAAAACGCAAGCTACCGGTGTAGCTCAGTCGGCTGAGGTGCATGTCTGCAGACCCGGAGTTGCGCGGGCGTGGGTTCGATTCCCGCTTGGGCTGATTACCTGATTGAGTTTTTCAGAGGTTTTTCTCAACCGTAAGGCGAATGTCAGGTAATCTATAGCGAATCCTCGGCCTCATCTAGCCAAATAGCATTTCGCTATCACCAATTCCATCAATGGTAAATTAACTAGTAGTTTATACAGCGTTTTAAATAACTCAGTAAAAAAAAAAATAGAAACGCGTACAGACAGTTTGCACCACTTTCTTCTAAACGAGTTCGCCTGGGTGGCGCAGTTGGTATAGCGCTGGCCTTCTGTGCCCGAGGTTACGGGTTCGATCCCTACCTAGGTCGATGTCCTTTAATTGTGCACATCGGCGACGCTGATGTAAATGTAACCTCGGCAGTTGCGAGCGTCTTTAAATAAAACATATTTAATTTAATACCCTAAAAGTCCTTATACATGCATATGTTTAGATTTCAGACGCAGCCACGAGGACAGAAGTTATTGTGATATTTAGATTTTAAAAAATTGGTTCTTATTTATAACGATTGCGAATATAATTAATAGTCGAATAAATTTAATTAAATTTATATGTTGCATTATCAATTATTATGTATATTTTTCGTTCTTATCTTTATTTAATATGTACCAAATACTATCTGTACAAAGTATTTGCATTGGAATTACTATATTTCTTCTGAATTGGTAGCCGTTAGTATGGGTCTATGATAAGAGAAATAAGAAGTATAATTCATGGAGGAAAGTAAGTCTATCCCTGTAGCAAACACCATAACAATGCAAGAGCATGATCCGTTGCTAAGCAAGTGACGCCACGAAAGTGACGTACTAAATTATTGCTGTTGTTAAGCGAGAGAGATTTAAAGATAAATACTTACTTACTTACTTCCTTACTGACTTTTAAAGAACCCGGAGGTTCATTGCCGCCCTCACATAAGCCCGCCATTGGTCCCTATCCTGAGCAAGATTAATCCATTCTCTAAAGATAAATACTGTTATAAAAATAAATTGTAATAATTAAGTACTTTTGATATCAAATACAAAATAAATTCTTAGAAGATAACCTTCAAATGAAATAGTATTGTTAAATTTTTCACCGTAATAATAATAATAATAATAATAATAATAATAATAATAATAATAATAATAATTAGGGCTAGGATTTTGATGAAATTGCATCTTTTTTCTAGTAAGCCAGAAACATAGCTGCTTTAGTATTTACATGTTAGGTGATAAACTGAGTGTTTTAAGACATATTTGTTAGGGCATTTTTTTTTGCATTTTTTGCCTGTTTCAACTCATAAGGGCATCTTTTGTTTTATTCGGTCATTTTTTTTAGGCATTTTCATTTAATTTTGGCCATAAATTCCCATTATTAATGTAAAATAATGTTTATTTCCTTTGATATTTTCTTTACATATTTTGTCCATTAATACCCATTATTTTGTATAATATTTTAATCGTATTTCTACACAAATATTGCCATTTTAACGTAGTACACCTCATGTACTGGATCAGTCCAACCACCCCTTCAATACAGACTACATGGAAACTAAAAGTAAAGTAAATCCATGACGCTACAGCCCATGAGGGGCCAAGACCTACCAGCCGACTGCTGACCTCACGTCCACATACCGAAGCAGAGGTAAACAATCATACATGGAAACTACATCAAAACTACATCAAGTAAAATAATTAATTAAAGTGTACTACTTAGAAAAAATTATGTAAAATTCAATTCAATTACTACTAGTCTAATTATTAAGTAGTACAATAGTAATATACGTTACAAGAGCGGTATGTTGACGTTTTCATGTTCGAGGAAAAGATTGAAAAAGCGAAACATGAAACAAACATACCGCTCGGTTATCGTACATTATTTTGTGCGAAGATCGTTTATTACATACCTGAAAGACGAATTTCTAATTAGTTGCAATGAAATCTCCATGTTGGTTTCTGTTTAATGACGGCAACTTCGGAAAAACAAAATATCTTTCTTCAACATTGTTGCTATAAAATGTTTTCTGAGTTTACTGTACTCCAGCAGGCCGTGATATACGTCTGTCTTTTTTTCCCCCAGTCTATAAATGCGAACTTAAAACAAACGGTAAAGTTATGTAATGATTTATTTTTCATTTTAATATTTTCACAATATTATTTATATAAAATATTGCAGTAATAACATCGGCATCTGGAATCTTGTTGATTTTTTCACGGCTTCCTTAATGTTACTTGTATCAGGAATGCAAAAAGTTTCGTAGAGTAGTAGACTTTACTTAATTTTTGCAAATATTTAAAAACAATAATTAACATTGCAATTTAGGTGAAATTGCAGTGGTAAGTTTCCAATTTATAATTATTACTATGTTAAACGTCTCTAAAAATAATATGTTAAAAGCCTAAAGCAGTAAAATGAATGTCGCGCTTAAGCGGTAAGAAGAGGGAAATTGTTATGTGTGTTACGTTGGGAATACTGAATGTGGTATTTTACACTTACCGCGTATTGGTTCTGTGCGGAAAACAAGCAAATACGCACGATCTCGCATAAAACCTCTTTTCCTACTAAGCCAATTATGTAAGATCAATTTTAGGGCATTTTTAAGAGAATTTTTAAAAGATTTTTAGGTCATAAATGCATTGTTTTAGGACATTTTTTCATGATTTATAGGTCTTCGAAATCCTAGCCCTAATAATAATAATAATAATAATAATAATAATAATAATAATAATAATAATAATAATAATAATAATAATAATTTATTTTATGGTGCATAAGTCTGGACACAAAAACGGGAAAGAAAAATTCCTTACCATTGAGATGGTTTTTAAGACATTCGGCAAGAATTTCAAGAAGGGATAAAGTGAGGAATATTATAGTAGACCCCTCTAAGAAAAAATGAAATTCACAAAAATATTATTTAAACAAATATAAGAACTTCAGTTAAAATGGTGTGGACATGTAATGAAAAGAGAAAACACTGAATTGAATAGAGAAGTTTTGACCTGGAAGCCACCTGGAAATAGGAAAAGATGAAGGCCACAACTTACATGGGCTGATGGAGTAAGGGGCAGCATGAAGAATAGGGACATGCAATATCTAGTTATCTGGAGAAAGAAAATTGTATCTTTTGTTTGAGAAAACCTGTGTACATAACAGAAATATTCCATACAGAGAATAATAGTAGTAAAAATAATAATAACAATAATAATAATAATAATGATAATAATAATAATAATAATAATAATAATAATAATTAGGCCTTTATTTTACTTTATGGGGCCCGAAGCATGGAGATTAAAACGGAAAAATAAAAATTAATTGCTTATCACTGAGATGTATATTACAAGCGGTTCGGCAAGGATTTGAAAAAATAATAAACTGATAATGTGAGAAATATTATAGTGTGAGAAAATAGGAGTCGGAAAAATTACTAAAAAAATAGAACTACAGTTAAAATATTATATGCACATGTAATGAGAACAGAAGTCTCTGAATCGAATAAACAAGTTTTGAATTGGAAGCGATCTGGATGAAGGATGCGAGGAAGAACACAACCTACTTGGGCTGATAGAATAAGCGACATCTTGAAGACGACGGACGACGGAGATTTTCTGGACTGAGTTGTCTGGAAAAAGAAAACTACAGTTTTCTTTTTCCAGAGGAAACATCTGTACCTATATCAGAGACATATTCAACAGATATAATAATAATAATAATAATAATAATAATAATAATAATAATAATAATAATAATAATAATAATAATGATAATTTCAATTCAGCACATAATCTTACTGCATATTTACCGTTTCTCTCCTTCTCTCGTCGAAGCTATAATGACTTGCAGCCAGTTGTATGTATAAGACATTTAACTCTTGTACAAAGTAAACAAAGAAATTCTTTCCGCCTCCTTTTGTCACACATTCTATTCAAGTATTACATCACTAAAATTATTAGAATTCCTCTTGCTCCGCGGTACAAAAACCAAGTTGCTTTAGCACTCGAAACTTTCACCGCCACGAAATTGGTGTGATCTTCCAACAGGACGAGAGCCATTAGCATTGTTCCCCTCAAGTGTCGTACGAGTTGGCCACATACTTGGAATTCATTCACGAAGCTGCAAGTGCCTCCAAGTGCTTCCGACAGCCAGACAGTTTCTTCTGCACGTATTACAAAATAGTTATACGTACAGCCATTTGTATTACGATAGCGAGCAAAACGTCGGTACAAAGAGCATTACAGTTACCGATCTGCAAGAGCAGCAGCGGCGTATAGATGTCTTTGATGAGTGCAGAGCAGGTAAGAGTACTTTGTGACAAAAAAAGCAAAGATGATAGATAAATGTTCGAGGTATAGTGTCACACAGGTTTGCAAACTGTAAAATAATCAAAAGAAAATAAATATTTAAAAAAATGAATAACATTTATTTATCCGACGAAAATCAAATCGAACTGAATACAGAGCTTTCAGAGTTAAGAAAATACAACTAGATATACAGGCATCTTCTTAGTGGATATCTTCCACTCTTTGTAATATAACTAAAATAAGTTATTTATATACTTCCCAACGTATATAAAATAAAAGTAGGCCTAAATCCATTTTATTTATTCGGTTATCGGGAATATAACAAACTAATATTATACGCATAACTCAATTTGTAAGCAATATAAAGCATTTATATTTTATATCTTAGAAGATACGCAAATAACTTGTTTTAGTTATATTACAAAGAAAAGGCCTATACAGAATGAACCGTAAGTAATGTCATTAATTTCAGGGGGTTATTCTTTGAGATATTTCGAACAAAAAAGTTTAATATAATTTTGTTCGTTTTTGCTTCCTTTTCGAGATGAAACTTTATTATATTAAACACTTCACAGCGTGTTTTGGAAAAGGGATTGACTTAATTCCCAATATATACTCAGTCAATTTAAGAGAGTTGTAAAATGTTAAATGTTATGTTTTATTTAACGATGCTCGCAACTGCCGAGGTTATATCAGCGTCGCCAGTGTGCCGGAAGTTTGTCCCGCAGGAGTTTCTTTACATGCCAGTAAATCTACTGACATGAACCTGTCGCATTTAAGCATACTTAAATGCCATCGACTTGGCCCGGGATCGAACCCGCAACCTCGGGCATAGAAGGCCAGTGCTATACCAACTACGCCAACCAGGCCGACAAGAGAGTTGTATATTAGGATAACAAATTATTTAAAGAATTTTGGTTTTGCCCTTTAATTGTATGGAAATTTGATTCGAATAAATGTAACTTTTCATTCTAAAAGAAATTTTAAAATGTTACGTTTGTTTGGATCAAAATAATCTCTGCGTATTTAGAGGACGAAACTAAAATTCTTTCAATAATTTATTTGTTTAGTTTAGTGTCCGAAGACAGGTTCGAACTTCATAAGTGACACAAATAAGCCATCACTCATGAGGAAAATGAGCCAGGAGATAATGATCCAGGGGGCAGTTCCTTTCTTCCTCCATTGCATACATCGCTGACTAGTAACATATTTCATAAATCAGACTTAAAATTGCCTAAACTTCTAACGCTCTATAAAAAAATTACAATACAGACCCTAACGTCAGCAGATTAGTCTAAATTGGACATGAAAAAATCTTGGAAATTAACATCCTAACTTTAGTAAGCAAAATCTCACATCATGTAATTTTCTGGGTACAAAAGCATGTGGAATTAAGATTGTCTTAAGAAATCTATGTTTAAAAACAATGAAGAAATAACTTAATCAGTGGGCCATGTTTAGAAATTAGCAGGGCCTGACAATGTGTGAAACAAGAGAACACCATTTATACAGATGCCAAAAGAGTTAATAACATAATAAGTAGGCCTAAAATCAAATTAAATTCTATCAATAACAAGCACCAATAATAATCCAGGAATAACATAAAGGATTTGTCTTTCGCACTTTATCCGAAAACCTGTATAACGTTGGATGTAACTGAACAGTAAAAGAAAAAATAATAATAATGGCTGACTCGCCGATTCTTGTAGAAAAAAGGTAGAAAACACAACGCAGCACAAGCTAACCGGAACATTCTCACTTTCTGCTGTTATAATCCACTTACACACGTTAACACACGGTACACAACACGGCAAAATAGTTATTTCAATCTTCCAAGTACTAAAATCTTCAGCTTACGTAATAAATGCCACTTACAGGATACGAATACAAAATATTTCAAAGTCATACCTACCCCACAAGACTGAGGGAGTATACATAGCAATGCCATTTCGTTCATCTGTCTTATTTTATGTTGTTGGTAATTGTTACTACGAAAACCATTAAAACTTACAACCACCACATTGTGGAAACGTATCTAAATATATTTTTTTTCAGCATCACAACGTCTCTTTACATTTCGCATAATAAAGTAAAAATATCTAAAATTTAAAAGCAGAAAAAGAATTGCTAAAATCTCCTCTTAATAATAACGCGCAAGCAGAACTTATTCTATGTGAAATATTTTGTTTAGTAAGGACTCAGTTGTAACCCTGTCAATTGGAACTTTCTGCAGGATTTCATCCAGAGAGTTTTAATTTTTTATTCCGTAATAATTACAATTTCGCAGCTTACTTCAAGCACTGTATTTGTTCAAGAAAGTAGTGGAAGATGTAATATTTACCGTAATTGTAAATTAAACAGTTTTTTTTTCTTTGTGAGTTTTGTGCTTCGGGTGCATATGTTTATACTGCTCACTATTACAATGTAGCATGAATTTCCTCTTATAAAATACAGCTAAAAATCAACACACTTGTTTACTTTAATTCAATAAATCGTTAACTCAAGTGTAAGGTACATAATACGCGTCCCTCAGGTTATGACTCTGTATATATCTGCAGTGCAAATATCATGCCCATGCACACAAGTAACATAAAACAAAACCGACAATTCATTTAAGGAAATAAAACCGCACTGTACTTCAGTCTTGCACGGCAATACTTACTCTTTCACGATCGTGTTTTTGTTGTATTTACAGCTATTGTTATTAGGCCTTGGAAGTTAGAATTCTCACACAGAAATTTGTTGCCTGATAAAATCGTTGGTGAGTCATGTAATTGTCAATTATAGAACTATTTTAAATACGTTTTAAAGAACTATGTTAAAGTAGATTTAATGTTAAACATCATACTTGAATATAGGGGAGAGTCGGGTAGTATCGGACATCGGGTAGTATCGGACAGTGCGTTTTTTTCACCTACCACCATATGGTAGTACCTGAATGAGATGGTTACGTTTCTCTATGTGACATCACAGAAACGTAACCATGTCAATCAGGTACTATCATCGTGTGGTAGATGAAAGAAACTCACTGTCCGATATTACCCGATGTCCGATACTACCCGACTCTCCCTTACTTCTTATTTCATGTACTTTTACTAATGTAATTAATTAACTAACTATAGTCGCGACGCTGTTATTCCCGGCGTGATTCCTCCTCTTTGCTTACGTCTTAGGAAGTGAAGGCTCTATAAAGTCTAGGTAGGTAGTATCGTTCGCCATTTTTGTTCTTTCGTTGCCGAGCTACCATACGCGGAATCTATTTGCCACACCGTTAAACATTATCATGTCGTAGCTCCTATGATAATAAATCAAACGCCCTGTAACTGAGCGGAAAATAACGTCTTCGTGTGCTTTCTGTGAACGCAACGAAAGAACCAAAATGGCGGACGATTATATTAAGCACTTATCGAGCCTTAAGAAATGAATAACGTCTTCATAATCGAATCATAAGACGCACACGTTTAAATGTACCCGACCTGCAACGCGATTGGCTGCCGGAAATTAGAGCGACGGGACTATAATTAAAACTGTTGATGTCTGTTGATTGCAGAAATGACTTAAGTCCAATAGTTTTAAAAATTAATATCACACAAGCTACAAGTGAAATTTGTTTTATTTAATGTTTAATCAATGAGCGTATATGTATTACTTTTAAAGAAATAACAACTAAGTTATTTTAATGTGACCCAGAAAATACTCAACACTTTTTTCAGTTTCCTGAAAAGAAGGTTTTCTACTGTTATTTAAAAAGAGGCCTGAAATGCTTATTGCTAACATGTTAAGTTTCATTGTTATTGTTGAAAAGTAAAATAATCCCATTCTCAATGACAATGTAAGATCTAAATTATAATTATTATTTGTTAAAGCATATTATTAAAATAGATCTGTAAATTGAAAATATTCTACATTCCATTATATTGGAAAGGGAATAAAAATAAAAGTAAAACAAATCATCTCTGACCAGTTAATTTCGTTTGTTATAAACAAAATAAAAAGGAGTTTCTTTCATTTAGCTACCTATCTACCTCTTTTCTACCTATATTTTTGAAACTCTTACTTACTTACAAATGGCTTTTAAGGAATCCGCACCCTCACATAAGCCCGCCATCGGTCCCTATCCTGAGCAAGATTAATCCAGTCTCTATCATCATATTGCACCTCCCACAAACACATTTTAATATTATCCTCCCACCTATGTCTCGGCCTCCCCAAATATCTTTTCCCCTCCGGCCTTCCAACTAATACTATATATGCATTTCTCAATTCGCCCATACCTGCTACATGTCCTGCCCATCTCATACGTCTGGATTTAATGTCCCTAATTATGTCAGGTAAAGAATACAATGCGTGCAGCTCTGCGTTGTGTAACTCTCCATTCTCCTGTAACTTCATCCCTCTTAGCCCCAAATATTTTCTTATAAACCTTATTCTCAAACATCCTTAACCTATACTCCTCTCTCAAAGTGAGAGTCCAAGTTTCACAACCATACAGAACAACCGGTAATGTAACTGTTTTATAAACTCTTTCAGATTTTTTGACAGCAGACTAGACGACAAAAGCTTCTCAAACGAATAATAACAGGCATTTCCCATATTTATTATGGGTTTAATTTTCTCCCGTGTGTCATTTATATTTGTTACTGTTACTCCAAGATATTTGAATTTTTCCACTTCTTCAAAGGATAAATCTCCAAATTTTATATTTTCATTTCGTAGAATATTCTGGTCATGAGACATAATCATATACTTCGTCTTTTCGGGGTTTACTTCCAAACCTATCGCTTTACTTACTTCGAGTAAAATTTCCGTGTTTTCCCTAATCGTCTGTGGATTTTATTCTGACATATTCACGTCAACCGCATAGACAAGAAGCTGATGTAACCCATTCAATTACAAACCCTCTGTGTTATCCTGGACTTTCCTAATGGCATATTCTAGAGCGAAGTTAAAAAGTAAAGGTAATAGTGCATCTCCTTGCTTTAGCCCACAGAATAATACTTAATAAAATATAATAATAATAATAATAATAATAATAATAATAATAATAATAATTCACGCAGCAGTGGCTGGATAGTGAACTTCGCAAGTCGGTGGTGCCTGTAGTTTCGTTGCCACATTAATCACGAATATCTCGCTCGCTCTGAAGGTAGTCGCGGGCAATAACTCCAGCTCCGAATGACAAAACACGACGTCGACTAATTAAGAACAGGTTCTCCGATAATTGCTGTCGGGTCGGATCCGTCTGCAGTTTCTGTGGTCACGTCCTCAGCGGAGGAGAGGTGCTGGTCTGATATCACAGGGGGACCCGGTAACACAATCCGATGTGGTGTGACCAGTTTCGGATAACGGAAAGGAAACTGCCTACACAAAGGATGTTGCTTGCACAAAAAGAAAACTTTCTGCGCACGTACATTTATGCCAAGGGTAAAACTGGACACAGATTTTCACTTTTGCACTTGTTAGCTCGTTTGTAACTTCAAGGACAGAGAGACACCAATGTTCTGATTGATGATAATGATGTTTAGGAATCATAACAAAAATTAATGAAAAAGATTTCAGTTTTTTTTAAAGAAAATCAGAAATGAAATAAAAAATTCTAGAAGTGCAAGATAAAACATTTTATATTAAATATTTAATTTTAGAAATTGTATATCTATGTGTAAAATTATAAAGTGTGTAAATGTAAGTTTTTTCAAGTATGTAGTCTACTTTTTTCTGTAAACTATAAATAATAAATATAAAAAAATTCTAGGAAACAAATCTCTAGAATAAGATTACAACGTACAGGGAATTTCTAAAATAAATATCTAGGGAATTTCATAATCATTAAAAAAATAACACACATTTTTATATAGTCAATTAGGTCAAGTACTCCCAAATAGACTGCTGAGAACAATCGGCGAAAGATACCTAGAGAAGAATAAGGAAGTGTATATAATATTTGTGGATCTAGAAAAGGCGTTTGACAGAGTGGATTACAATAAACTTATGAGGATCCTGACGAAAATTGGTGTGGATTGGAAAAGAGAAGGCTGTTAAATGACCTTTGTATGAAACAACGAGTCAAAGTCAGGATAGGAGAAGAAATGTCAGAAGAAGTGAAATAGGGAGAGGGGTACGACAATGATGCCCTTTATCACGTACCCTGTTCAACATCTATTTAGAGGATTTTGTGAAGAACAGTTTTCAGAACATCGGAGGAGAAGAATAAAGTGCAAAAGATTTGCTAATAATATGACGTTGTTAGCAGAGGAGATGATACTAAGGGATATGCTACTGGAGCTAAATGACAGCTGTGAGCAGTATGGGATGAAGATAAATGCAAACAAGACGAAGACCATGGTCATAGGAAGAAAAATAAAAAAGGTAAACGTGCGAATTCTAAATGAGGCAGTAGAGCAAGTGGACAGCTTCAAATACTTGGGGTGTACTATAAGCAGTAACATGAGCTGCTGCCAGGAAGTCAAAAGGAGGATAGCAATGACAAAGGAAGCTTTTAATACAAAAAGGAACATCTTCTGTGGACTCTGGAAAAATAACTAAGAAAGAGACTAGTGAAGTCCTTTGTGTGGTATTGTATGAAGCAAAAACATGGATATTACGACAAAGTGAAGAGAAGCGAATAGAAGCATTTGAAATGTGGATATGGATAAGAATGGAACGTGTGAAGTGGACAGACAGAATAAGAAACGAAGCTGTGTTGGATTGGGTGGAAAAAGAAAGAATTATACTGAAACTTATCAGGAAGAGGAAAAGAAATTGGTTAGATCACTGGCCGAGAAGAAAATATCCTACTGAAGGATGCACTGGAAGGAATGGTAATTGGGAGACAAGTTTTAGGCAGAAGAAATTATCAGATAGATTATATGCGGAGACTAAGAGGAAGGCAGAAAATAGGAAAGATTGGAAAATGCTGGGTTTGCGGTGAAAGACCTGTTTTGGGCAGAAAAGTATGAATGAATCCTCTGGGATGAAGAAACTTCAAGCAAAAATATAGACTTTATTTATAACACCACCAAAAGCACAACCACAATATGGTATTAAAGTAGCCTATCTGAGTTAAAAGAAAGATGAGTAAAGACTCTTAAGACAACAGATATAGATTCCTGTGGATGTGCCACTGGTAGATCGAAGCTCGAAAGTATTTCTAACATCATAATTACGGAAAAATTATGGGAGTGGGTCACACAATTCTGTAACTCTAAGGCAAAATGTGATGTCATTTCTTGCAGTTTTTCAGGAGCGAACATTTGAAGTTTGAACGAAGGTATACAATTTTAATAGACTATGGGAGTAATTAAAATAAATTGAGGGGCGTTTTCACAAAAGTCGTTATCTACAAAATCTTCTTTTTTTTTCAAGACAACTCTTTTCTAAAATACACAACTGACGATACCGCGTTTTGAAATATCTCTTTTATTTCAATATCAATTTACTGATATAATTACCAACTTTAGCTTAATTCTGTTAGCACCATTGGATTCTCCTGACCCAAAAACTTAAGGATACGCTAAAACCTCAAAATCGAAAAAAATGTAGATAACGAGTTTTGTGAAAATGCCCCTCAATTGTATTATTAACATTTATTTTCAACCTGCAAGAAACATAAATGTACTCGTAATTATGCACATTTATATTTAATATAGCATAAGTTATCACCTGAATACAACCCAACCGCATCTTAGTTACAATCTAAGACCCACATTTCCGAGCTTGAGGCTCTGTTTTGGCTTGAGTGGCAGGGATATTCGAGACGTCATGCATCATGTTATAATATATGAACGTCGTGACGGACTGATTACACTGCGGCCTCGTATTCGGGAGGAACCACTTCGGAAACTGAACACAGCACGCTGCAGGCGACGCGGAGGCGCACGAAGGAAAAGAAATCGGCGCCGAACCAGAGAAAACAAAACTACGGACATGTGCCCGGCTTTCTACACTTCTATGCGTTAATGAATCAAACAACGAGGTCAGTGGAGGAAGCGGCAAGGAGAGATATTTTCTCTCATGTTCTGATACCTTTATTTGGCAGAAAGAATTAAGAAAGCGTCAATAAAATACTATTAAACGAGCATTTCCTTTATATATGCAAATTTTATCTTGAAGGGTTTTGATGAAACAGAGTGAATCTACCGTTTTTGAGTGTGAGCCTTTTTGGAAACTCATTTAGGGGGTTATGAACCAGATTTAGTGGGCTAAATAAGCTGATTGACTTCTACGAACCAATAATAAATCGAAGGGACACATTTACAACTCGAACAAAGAACCGATGTACGAAGTAGTAATACATGGATGAATTTACGTTTAAACCCTTGACCGCGCCCCCCACAAGCCGCGATTTTGAATTGCTTATGGAACTCGACTATGAAGAAAGAAGCAGTGACAGTTACCATGACAACACGGAGATCTTCAGCAACGCAGCCGAATAGCTGCAGAGCATAAGATTCTCTGATTTGTCTTCATCTTGATGATTTTGAGTTAGTATTATAGTTTTGAAAATAACACAGCAAAATATAACATTTTTATACCCTCACCTCCTTTTACCGAGTGACGACCGGTCTTACAGATATGTATTGTATAATAATGTAGTTTGTTTTGTGTATTTTGTGTTTCATGTTCAGTAAAGAATAACATTTTGTTTCAGAACTTCTTACTGTAGCATAATGCAAAAAAAAAAATGAAATACTGATTCTTAATAAATCTGATTGGAATTAAAATTTACGGGAGAAGGCACTATGTCCCAGCATTGCGACCTGTTACGATCTATATCGCTAACCCTCAAGCTAGGGGAATTCCCAAACTCACACCGGCTGACTACACTAAAGTTCGCTTCATACCCAGGTTGCTATGGAATAATGACGAAATGAAGAAATGGTGTAGATACGAAACATGGGAGAACACCGAAAAAAATCCCAACTGCGATCTTGTCCGCCACAATCGTTACTATGGATTTTTATATGAAAATTTCCAGACTTGAACGGGACTCGAACACTTCCGACATATTCTTCTGTTTGATTTTAATAGAGGAGCAAAGGCAGCGAAGGCGGCTGGAAACATCTGTAATAGGGAGAATGCCATCGGAGGGAGCACTGCAAGAAAATGGTTTTGTCATTTCAACACAGAATACTTCGCACAAAAGTTAGTGTCCATTCACAGAAGGTGATATGCGTCTGGTGGGATAAAAAAAAAAGCGTCGTGTACTACTAGGTGTTCAGTTCAAAGTGTGTCATGGCTCGCTGTATGTCGTCATGTGGCTAGTCGATGAGCCTAGAGAATTCGATCTTCCTACACTTCCGCAAAGGCGAATTACCTATGTGGTAGACAAGTTGCCTAGCAAGTACGGCGTTCATTCTGAAGAGTACGTACCGATACGCACGATAACGCTGGTAGTGGCAGGAATGTGAACTGTTTAGAAATACGTAGTCTACAGAGGTGAGTTTTTTTTCTTACTGTCGGGATATGGGGAAAGAGTCAAAACGATTACTTACGTATTTGTTGACATTAACTTCGACGGTCAACATGGACACGGAGCATTTGATTTGTATTGTGGAATGTTGCCGTATGCAACCGATGATAACAAATACCCTGCGTACGACTTGCTCGAGCAAAACACAGTTCGAAAGAGGTTATGGTAGCACACAGACCGTACAGACCGCCATCTGTTGCTACGACGTTCAAGTTATACCGTACACGTTCTCAAGTTCAGATTGAACGCCTTAAATATAGGCAACTTCTCTGACATAAAAGCTGTAACTCGCTTCAAATCGCTGACTCACAGCAGTGACGTCATGACGCATTTTGAAATGAACACCCAGTACGTATTGCTTCCCATGAACGTCACCATAACTGCTGACATTTATTGTTAACAACTCAGACGCCTTATGGCCGGAGTTGAAGAAAAACGACCGAGAAGACTGCTGCAACACGATAATGCACTCCCGCTTGCCGCTAACATGATGAAATCATCTATCCACTAGTTTAGTTCAGAGATGATTCCCATCCGCTATATTCTCTCGATCTTGTGCCCTCAGATTTCCAACTTTTCCATTCTCTGTCCAACAATCTTCAAGGGAGCTCCTTTGACAACGAAGATGCTTTACAAACTTCTTTAATTCCAAACCAGCAGGTTTCTTCAAATGCGGAATCGAAAAACTAGAGAGTCATAGATAATCTACGAGTAGAAAAATATACAGAATGAATAGTAAGTAATGTCATAAATTTCAGGGGGTTATTCTTTAGTTTTTAAGACAAAAATTGCTTTATATGAAACATTTTATAGTGTATATTATTATGATGTACCGAAGTCCATAATTATGATATTTCCGTGCAGAAATTCTGCGTCATCATATCCCGGTGACGGAGAAAATTTTTCTCTGTTGCACTCATCCTTCATCATATGATGACGCAGAATTTCTGCACGGAAATATCCTATGTACTTCGGTACATCATATTAATATATGATATGCGAAAAATAATCCCTTAGTGATTTAAGACGGCGCTTACTCCTTCGGATCCCGGCCACTTAGCCACTCACAACGAGTGTACCTCTGCACATTGTGCCACTGTCATACATATATGACGCAGTGCATGAGGTTAGAGCCACTAGAGAGAACCCTAGAGGTAGAACTTAAACTGAGAGGATTGAATCCGACATCAGGATGGGAATGCGGTGTGGTTTAGTAGATAGAGCGTCAGCACGTAGAGCTGAAACCCCGGGTTCAAATCCCGGTGCCGGAGAGAATTTCTCTCTGTTCCACTCATCCTTCATTTTATAGTGTGTTTTGCGAAAGCCATTGATTTAATTATCAATATGCTCAGTCAATTTAAGAGAGCAGTGTATTATAGAAATAATTCTTGAAAAAATAATTTAGTTTTGTCCTTTAAATGTGCAGAAATTTGATCCTAACAAATGTAACTTTGTAAGATTCCTTTGCAGAACCAAAATTTATATTTGCTCAGATCAAATCTTTGCACATTTAAAGGACACAACTAAAATTCTTTCAATCATTTACTATCATAATATACTGTTCTCTTAAATTGACTGAGCATATTGGTAATTAAGCCAATGGCTCTCCGAAAACACGCTATGAAACGTTTCCTATAAAACAATTTTTATCTCGCAAAGGAAGCAAAAGCGAGCAAAATTTTTATTAAATCCTTTTGTTTGAAAAATTTTAAAAAATAATTTTTTGAAATTAATCACATTACTTACGGTTCTCCTGTATTATAGATTAATTCCTATCTTCTATTCATCTCATACAAAAATTTTCGTCACATTGAAATAACTGTGCGAAATTTTGCAACACTCAATCAATCTTAATTATTCCCACTAAACAAGTTCCTACAGTAGAGATGGCGGCCGATTTCGCGGTAATTGTGCGAGGCGCAGAACAGAAAATACCGCTGAGCTTGCGGTGTTCGTGGAGCGTCATATACGGAGGATCCTGTATAAAATAGCAGAGCTCCCAGGTCATTTAATGATATTGGAGGAAAATCATTGCTTGAATGTAACACAGAGAGATAAAACGTGAAATAAAGGGCATACACGCAAAGAAATAAGCATTCACTTCCTTCATCCGCATCAAAAATGAATCCTCTTGCTTGTGCAGAATATCAAAAGGGTCAAATTTGCATGTTGGTACGACTGCGTCGCTGACTACTTGAGCGCGAAATGCTTTGTGCAATGCTTCAAACATAAAACTTAATGAGAAGTTTTCAGCCGGCGGCGACGGGAATCACTTAGCTCACGAAGTGGAAACAAGCCTCGCCAGACTTCAGAAACAAGGAAATTGCTTGTACCGATTGCTAAACACTTCTATAAGTTCAGTCGAAATCCAAACTCCAAACAAGTGAGCAAAACTTGCACCTTTAGCCGACAGGATGACTGCATCTCTAATCGTCTTCGAGGACGGATATTATGACGTTGCTCCTCCAGTGCATATTCTAGATATTAATTAATTCCAGTGCAAATGCCATCATTATTGTGTACATACCGTGTGCTCGTTTCTAAACTTCCCAACTTGAATAACTTTAGATGTGTAGGGGACACACTTTTGAGGAAAAACATGTCGATTTAGTTTTCGAGGGGCATGTTAAAAACCATTGCCTATTGAATTTTCTGTTTCACTTCTTCACTCCCCGGCCCCACTCTTGAACTTAAAATTGCACGCCCTATCTTCAGAAATTTTAAAGGGGATCATAAACCTAATCGTCTACAATAATAATAATAATAATAATAATAATAATAATAATAATAATAATAATAATAATAATAATAATAATAATAATAATAATAAATAACAATAGTAACAATAATAATAAATAATAACATTAGTAACAATAATAATAATAATAATAATAATAATAATAATGAATAATAATAAATAATAACAATAGTAACAATAATAATAACAGTAATAATAATAGGCTAATAATAATAACAATACTACTTAATACTTACTGCTTTTAAGGAACCCGGAGGTTCATTGCCGCCCTCACATAAGCCCGCCATTGGTCCCTATCCTGAGCAAGATTAATTCAGTCTCTATCATCATATCCCATCTCCCTCAAATCCATTTTAATATTATCCTCCCATCTAGTCTCGGCCTCCCCAAAAGTCTTTTTCCCTCCGGCCTGCCAACAAACACTCTATATGCATTTCTGGATTCGCCCATACGGTTATAGTAACAATAGTAATACCGGTAACAATAGTAACAATAATAATAATAATAATAATAATAATAATAATAATAATAATAATAATATCAAACTTACAAATGGCTTTTAGAGAACTCGGAGGTTCATTGCCGCCCTCACATAAGCCAGCCAACGGTCCCTGTCCTGAGCAAGATTAATCCAGTCCCTACCACCTTATCTCAACTTCCTCAAATCCATTTTAATATTATTCTCCTGTGTACGTCTCGCTCTCCCCAAAGGTCGTTTTCCCCTGGCCTCCCAACTAACATTGTATATGCATTTCTGGATTCGCCCATACTTGCTACATGCCCTGTTCATCTCAAACGTTTGGGTTTATTGTTCCTAATTATGTTGGGTGAAGAATACAATGCGTACAGTTCTGCGTTGTGTAACTTTCTTCATTCTCCTGTAACTTCATCCCTCTTAGCCCCAAAATGTTTTCTTAAGTTCATTCTCAAACATCCTTAATCTCTGTTACTCTCTCAAAGTGAGAGTTTAAGTTTCACAACCATACAGAACAATCGGTAATATAACTGTTTTATAAATTCTACTTTCAGCTTTTTCGATAGCAGACAGGATGACAAAAGCTTCTCAACGGATTAGCAGGCATTTCACATATTCATTGTGGGTTTAATTTCCTCCGGAGTGTCATTTATTTTTGTTACTGTTGCTCCAAGATATTTGAATTTGTCCACATCTTCAAAGGATAAATTTCCAATTTTTATATTTCCATTTCGTACTATGTTCTGGTCACGAGACATAATCATAAGTTTGTCTTTTCGGGTCTTACTTCAAAACCTATCTCTTTACTTGCTTCAAGTAAAATTCCCGTGTTTTCGGTCCATCCGTGCGTGAGTTAAAGCCATAAATGAATCATTTAATGAATAAATAAGATGCGATTACACGTATTGAAAGTAAATATACGCCATTTGTAACAAATGACAATAGAAACAATCACAATAGTAGTTCACGGTTTACTGATAAATACCCAGAGATCATACACAAGCGATATGATCTATTATGTTAAAATGTTTTCAAATAAACTTAAAAAACCGGATAATTCCATGAGGACAAGAACTTCAGTCATACCAGGCAAACAAGAGATTTCTTTTCTTACCTATAGTAATAGCACAGAATCTTCATAATGGTGTAATATTAACTAAGCTTTCATTAATGAAATTTTTTCGGGCTCTATCTCAGAAAAGGATGGACGAAATTATTATTTTTTTTTTAGATGGATAATATTTATCACTTAAATTTAAAATTACGCCCGAAGATAAGGGATTAAAATTAATAATTCAAATGTGGGGGTAGGGGTCAAGGGGTAGAACAGAAAATTCAATCAGCATTGGTTGTGAACTTCCTCCTCGAAAACTAAATTGACATGTTTTTCCTCAAAATTGTGCCTCCTGAACATCTAATATTATTAAAGGTGGGAAATTTTGAAATGAAGGCACGTTATGTTTTAATTAGTTAATTAACACAAAGTTTTAACTATTCTCTTGTCTAGAGTCAATAGGATTGGTCATAGCGAGACGAATCAGAGGATTCACTATAGAATTGCCTAACATTCGCCTTACAGTTGGATCCTCGGGAAATAATATAAAGAAACAGCAATGGCTCAGTAGTGAATTAAGCCGGAGAGTTTTTGGATGTAGAACTACGTACGAAGGTGGTGAAACAAAGTTTTGAATTTATTTCGTTTATTAAATGAATGAAAGGATTACATCGTACAGTAACTGGATTCATTCTATGATCCGATACAGACGATTGCGTGACACGTCTTGCCGTTCTACAGTCACAGTATCCACGGAGCCTACGCTCTCTCTGTCGTCTCTTTTACTCCACGGTGGTGGTCTTGGGCTTGTTTTATTTGTATTTTGATTCTCTTCTCCCCTGAATTTTAAAAGTTCACAAATTTTCACGATTATGATTTGAAAGTTGAAGGTCTAAGAGGGGCAGAAAAGGCCTGACGACCTTATCTCTAACAGGTTAAATAAATAAATACTAAGTAAAACAAATACTAAATAATAATTTACCAAATATCATTTTTTTCGTAATTATTTAGTCATTCTCGTCGCGCTCGATCAATCGACCCATGAAACATTCGGATCGGTTCAGATTTCATAGACAGTCGGAAAGCAGTTTTCGAGGCATGTTTTGTCCCAGGCGTTGAGGGTGCTCCTGGTTTCGTGCGGAGTTTTACAGTAATAGGATTCCTTTGTCTACACGGTGGTATACTTTTCATTTCTCTGTGCTTATTTATTCATTCAAAAGTCATAAGCGATTCTAATGTAATTTTTTTTTCGACATAGTTACCCAGAGGTTGGCGACATGTCGATTCGAATACAAGACACAGGTCTAGCCTACATCAAAACTCAACCGGATAATTGGCCCAGGCGGGATTTGAACCGTCGCCCGAGCGTAATCTCGGGCCACTAGTTACTGTCATTACTTCAACACCACGTCACGTACATACACGTTTATTCAGAGCCATTAAAATAATACAAATGTATATTTCTTGCTAGAAACTTGAAACAAATTAAAACTTCACTTGCGAAAGAAATGTTGCTAAACTTCCGTCCGAAGTTTTTGCCGGAGTAAAATCGCTGTATTTTCAAGAACCAATATAAGTACACGTAGAGTGAAATATGGGTTAGAGAACTAGAGACAAATGATCGCAATTTCTATTTCAACTGTTACCAAAAACCGGAGGAAGGCAATCCAAATCGAGTAACTGGAAGAAGAGATAAAAAAACTGAGAGATAAATAATGACGTCTGGGAGATGGAAGAGGAACAACATTCACGAACAGGATGTACAGTCCAATGCAGAGGACCAAAAGACGCGTTCTCGCACCACAAGAAATCAGACTTTAGGTTGCAGGATGTACTTCACTATGTCTAAAGTGGAAGTAAGTTAGTATGAATTAAGAATTTATAGCATAGATTACAGAATATTACTGCAACTTAATACTCTTTTGTTTTGTCAGTTACTTAGGAGATGGCGAATGGAAGAAATGTGACCTTTTTGGCTGTGGGTACTGATTATGACAAACATCACTCAGATAAGCAGGTTATTATCCATTCCGAAAACATTTGTTACAATAAGCGCATGGAAATTAATGGATACTGAATATTTTAATAAAGTAGATTAACTATTAATAATTCCTAACTCTAGTATAAATTATAATTAATAGCTTAACTTTTCGCTTTCAATGCACAAGAGCAATGACAGCTACCAATGAAGTCTCCATACGGTAGAACTGCAATAATCCTAACATCAAACATCCGGACTGCCAATTTATCCGGATCGATTTGCAGAAAATATGAGGAGTTCCTCTTACTGTTTCATTATACAGAGTGTTAAAAAAGTCGTGTAACCTTACAATGTAACACATGAAATTGTCTTTTATTTATGTGTTAATTTTTTTTTGTTTTATTTCCCAGGTCCTAAGGAACACTTTTTCTTGAGGGGGCACTTCAACGATGCCGCCTACGTGACTCAACCGCACAGTATTCCACACAATTGCAAGCGAATATTCAGAATTTCCATCAGTGCCATTTCACATCAAACACTGAAACAAGTTTTCGAGAACATTATTAAACATATGTGCTTGTATGAATCACAGAACAGCGGCCACTTCCAGCACTTACTCTAAAATAAATGTTTCCTCATAGGATTGCGTTTTTTGAACAGCCTGTATGTATAGTACTTTAAACATACTTTTTGTGTTGAAGTATTTGTAACTTTTGTTCTTTTAAGATACTTTTTTATGTTTAAATGTCTGTACATTTTGTTCTTTTAATGTACGCAGTACATGCATAATTATTTTTACAACCGTGAACCATTTGCATAATAAAATATACAATCAATTAAATATCTGCATTATTTTTTACAGAAATATTCTAAAGACCCACACCAACAATTACTTTATCTAGGATCTTTTACCTATTCCTTCAGGAAATATTTTTTCTTAATAAATTATATTTAGAAAATTTAATATTGAAGATAACGATTAAGAAAAAAAGGACGGGTGCACCACAAAAATATATCTTAGGCCTATACAAAGCGCGTTGGACCGAAATGGTCAACAAACTTTTCCAGGAGTTCTCTATCAGAGACCGGGTTCTTTTAAGTATCCTAAATCTACGATGCTTGACCCAGAACTTTACTTAACTTCCGGAGGAAGTCATGTCAAGGATTTGTTCAAAATCCAACGCTCTAGGCAGGGTCTGAACCCTCGCACTTGGGATCCGATTAACATAGAAACTGCAAGAATTACATCAACAACACAGTCTAGGATCTTTTACCTATTCCTTCAAGAAATATTTTTTTCTTAAGGGGTTAGGTACTGCTTACAGCAGCAAAAGTTTGCAAATATTCAACTTTTTTTTCTCCATTACTGTACCTTGTACAATAATGAAAATTAGTATGTGTAAAACACTGTCCTTCTGCTATATGGAAAAACTGTTTTTACGATTAAAAAATTTATTTACATTTTTTTTTTTCAAAATTCAGTTCACTGTGCAGTGATGAAGCTTTTCCAACATAACTCAAAAAGTATCCAACATTCTGTGATGAAATTTTGTGCATGTCAAATCTACAATATGATGCAAGATCACTTTTCTACCTTTGACAGACTGTCTGATAAAAAATAAATTAATTTAAAAAAATATGTATTAAGGAATGTAGTTGAAAGAGCATGATATTGTAAACATGAGTTTCAGCAATAAAATAAAAGAGAGAGAACATGAAAAAGTTAACAAGTTTATGGGTTATGAGGGAAACGCTTTATCACTGCACAGTGAACTACCACCATTTTGAATTTTGAAAAAAAAAATAAATAATTTGTTTTAAATCGTAAAAATATTTTTTTTTTCATATAGCTGAAGGACAGTGTTTTACACATACCAATTTTAATTATTGTACAAGGTAAGTAATTGAGGAAAAAATGTTGAATATTTCCAAAAACTTTACTGCTATAAGCTATTCCTAACAAGTTAATAAACATTTTTTAGAAAATTTAATATTGAAGGTAACGAATAAGAAAAAAAGACGAGTGCACCACAAAATATTTATTATACAAGAACGTTGGCACGAAATGGTCAACAAATTTTTCCTGGAGTCCTCTATCAGAGACAGAGTACTTTTACGTGCCCTTATCTACGATACTTGACTCAGAACGTTACTTTCCTCCCCGAGGAAGCCATGTCAAGGATTTTTTCAAAATCCAACGCTCTAGGCAGGGTCTGAACCCTTGAACTTGGGATCCGATTAACATAGAAACTGCAAGACCACCGACGGCGACTACAGTGTCTGAAAGCTGCACACTTTCGCAAGGAGTTTTTGTGCACGGGATATTCCTTTACTGACTTTCATGGCTGCGAAGTATTTCAACTAGTTAAACGAGTGTCTCGCGTATGCATAACGATAATTACCCGAGCAGAGGGAAGGAAAAAATATGTGTTGGAAGTAGGAGCAAACAAGTTGGATAAGAATAGACATAAAGACGTAAAGAATTAATTAAAAAGAAAGGCTGGGCTAATTACTGTCGAATATTATAGTTGGAGTGTCCTCATCATTATCGTCAATTAGGGAGTTGTAAAGTTGGCACTACACTCAGTGCCTTTAAACTCTCCTCCTTATTAGGGGCATTACGATTAACTTTATAAAGAGTTGAGCTGGCAGCCCGAGAAACTGATGTGGACGCGATTCGGAAATAAGCATCAGGAAAGATAGTGCGAGAGAAGTAAGAATGGATAATGCAACCAGGAAATAGGTGCCGTGTTTCAATTATTTATGACATAATATGTTTTTAGTAGTCCTCTGCCGTCTAGTGACTACGGTGCACTTCTCAGGATACAGGTTCGATCCTGGCCGAGGACGACAAAATTTTAGTACGACATTCCTTGGATTTGGAAGTAAAGCGATGGTCCCAGAAAGTAGATGAACTGTATACACAGTGATTGCGTGACTTTGTTACAAAGTTTTAGGAATAATAGAGCAGATCATTATGAACAACGTTCATATAATGCAGTGATGTCAAAGCAAGAGCATTTTTTTTTACCTTAACGTCGTGCGCGGGAATTAAGTGCTAGATATGGAAGCAGGAAGGATTATGAATATGAATAAGCAGTCTGTTGGATTAAGAAAACAGTGGTGTACAAGACGGAACGTGAAATTTTTATGTCAAAATTTGTAATACACTATTTTTTTTATTTTTTATTTTATTTTATTGGGTTATTTTACGACGCTGTATCAACATCTAGGTTATTTAGCGTCTGAATGAAATGAAGGTGTTAATGCCGGTGAAATGAGTCCGGGATCCAGCACCGAAAGTTACCCAGCATTTGCTCGTATTGGGTTGAGGGAAAACCCCAGAAAAAACCTCAACCACGTAAATTGCCCTGACCGGGATTCGAACCCGGGCCACCTGGTTTCGCGGCTAGACGCGCTCACAGTTATTCCACAGGTGTAGACGTGATACACTATCTTCAGTAATACGTGTTTACAATATATTAGATTTACGAAAATGTTGTTTCAGTATCTGTAAGGCTCTAAATAAACATATCTGAAAATTTCACTTTTCTGTAAAATAGTTGAGAAAATATTTATTTTGAATAAAAAAAGCATGATTGTGGTAAATGAGCAATAAAATTAAAACTTACGTTCTTATAATGCACTTATAGGTCTCAGACAAATCTAAAAATTAACATGGATACAGTTTTAATAAGTTCTCTTCCCTTTATCCATTGAATCAGTGCTGACAATCCCTGTATACAGCTCGAGCAAGCGGCATATAGTCTACTACATCTTTCGTCTGTCTCTTTCCTCTCCGTTGTAAAGCGCTGAGGCTCTCGTGAGCTCTAAAGCGCGCTTGCCCATATGGGCATCAGTTGATATGAGTGATATAATATATAGTCATTCTAGGAGATCTCGACACTTTTAAGAAAAGTAGCCATTGCGAACACTGTTCCTAGTGAAAAAAGTTCGAATTATAATAGACCTCTGTTGACTTGTTTGTAATCTCTGTGTAAGTGAATCTCGAGGCACCAACTTAAGTTTTACGTTCACAGAAGGCGGTAAACACAATACAGTAGAACCTCGATTATTCGTTTCTCGATTAACCGATCATGGAATTATCCGATGGTCCCTTAAACGCGTGTTTCACTACAAATTGTACTTCAATAAGCATAAACTCTGATGAAATTTTTAGTGTAAAAAAGTCACTTCAGTCTCGGACATTGTATTTTTTTAGTTGGTTATTTAAAGACGCTGTATCAACTACGAGGTTATTTAGAGTCGATGAGATTGGTGATAGCGAGATGGTATTTGGCGAGATGAGGCGGAGTATTCGCCATAGATTACCTAGTATTCACCTTATGGTTGGGGAAAACCTCGGAAAGAACCCAACCAGGTAATCAGCCCAAGCGAGGATCGAACCCGCACCCGAGCGCAACTTCAGATCGGCAGGAAAGCGCCTTAACCGAATGAGCCACGCCGGTGGCTGACATTGTATTACTTCGGAGAAGTTAGAATGGAGGTCAGAAAAAAAATCCTGGAAGTAAAGCCCAGAAAATATTCACAGACTTCTTTAAAGAATATAAAAATAATATAACAAACAGAACAGATTATCCGTCTTTTTCGATTAACCGTCTCTCCCCTACCCTTTATTATGATGGATAATAGAGGTTCTAGTGTACATGTAGTCCCGCGCCGTGGCGTCGCGGTCTAAGGCATCCTGTCTAGGACTCGCGTTACAGAATGCGCGCTGGTTCGAGTCCTCATAGGGGAAGAAATTTTCTCATGAAATTTCGGCCAGTGTATTGGACCGGTGCCCTCCCAGCATTGTGATGCACTTAGAGAGCTACGATAGGTAGCGAAAATCCTGTTTCGCAACCCAGGTATAACGATTGGGGAGATCATCGTGCTAACCATACGATACCTCCATTCTGGTTGGATGATCGTCCACCTCTGCTTCGGCATGTGGACGTGAGGCCAGCAGCCGGTTGGTCGGTCTTGGCCCTTCAAAGGGCTGTAGCGCCATGGATTTTTACTGTACATGTAAGTTACACTTTTCTTTTCGGTTATGAAATATAAAATACCATCTTTAATTTATTGTACTTTGACTGGACATGAGTGACATTAGTAGATGTACAAATTATTGTATATAAATTTTTGTAAAGGCGCCAAAGTCATTATCCTAAAAAAAATTATCTTTGTTTCAAGTTTGCTGTCGTCGTTTGCATGAAGGTGTAACTCAGGGAAATTGCGACACTGTGTTTAGAGGAGATCTCGACATGTGTCGTTCTCCCTGATTTCGCTTGTGGTCCTTCTAAGATGACCTGGGGAGCTGTCTCTATCAAAATACTTGTTTTTTTTCTGTCTTAAGAGAGTTCACAGAGCTTTTTAGTGCCACTTTGTCCGTCTATCTGTTTTTCTTTCTGTGTATGACATTTGTCATACCATGGAACGAACTTTAGTATCCCTGTGTCGTAGAAGTATAACGCCTGGGAACGTAACCAGTGTGTGACAGCCGTTTGCACCTGTATGTTGATCCCACGGTGTGACAAATGTCTCAATTCCGGCGGGTAATATGTTAAAAATATATCAACAATTGATGCATTTATTCCAATAAATATTGCCATGAAATTATGTTTTCTTTCTGTAAACGGTCCCAGGGAAACTTGCTTTCTGAGCGGCCCTCGTAACTGCGCTCGAGTGGCCAAAATTTGTATAAGCACTTGTTTTGTCATTATTAACATGGTGGAAGAAAAAAAAACTAACTTTTTTATCTGCCCCCATGAGAATGTTTGCTTGTAAGCAGTGCTGAATTTAGATATGTTATGTCTAGATTGAATTGTATTCTCATAGTTATGAAACAAAATGTATGAATTCTTTAAGATTGTTTGAACCAAAATGCAACACTGCTACAGTATTTAATCATAGTAGTAATTTAGGTCCAAGAATATATAACAAATTTATATTTAAATATCCTAATCTTGTCAATTCTAATAGTTCTAGTATTACATTTAAAAAGTTATGTATGGATTTTATAAAAATTGAAAATTGTACAATTAAATTTACATATTCTTATTGCGTAGTAGACGTAAGACAAATTGTATTATATACTTCTTGAGCACGAGTTCTACTCTTTCAGGAGCGAGCTAAAGTTTTTCTGTATATTATATTTTATGTTACAATTATTAGCAAAATAAATAAATATATATATAAATATATATATATATATATAAATAGACAGACAGTTTAGATAGATAGATAGATAGATAGATAGATAGATAGATAGATAGATAGATAGATAGATAGATAGATAGATAGATAGATAGATAGATAGATAGATAGATAGATAGATAGATAGATAGATAGATAGATAGATAGATAGATAGATAGATAGATAGATAGATAGATAGATAGATAGATAGATAGATAGATAGATAGATAGATAGATAGATAGATAGATAGATAGATAGATAGATGGATGGATGGATGGATGGATGGATGGATGATGGATGGATGGATGGATTGACGGATGGACGGATGGACGGATGGACGGACGGAAGGACGGACGGACGGACGGACAGACAGAGAGTCAGATAGATAGATAGATAGATAGATAGATAGATAGATAGATAGATAGATAGATAGATAGATAGATAGATAGATAGATAGATAGATAGATAGATAGATAGATAGATAGATAGATAGATAGATAGATAGATAGATAGATAGATAGATAGATAGATAGATAGATAGATAGATAGATAGATAGATAGATAGATAGATAGATAGATAGATAGATAGATAGATAGATAGATAGATAGATAGATAGATAGATAGATAGATAGATAGATAGATAGATAGATAGATAGATAGATAGATAGATAGATAGATAGATAGATAGATAGATAGATAGATAGATAGATAGATAGATAGATAGATAGATAGATAGATAGATAGATAGATAGATAGCTCATTGGTGAGCATTTTATGACAAAGAATGATTTTTTAATTCTGACTTTTATTGGGTGTACTTAACAAGGTCTATAACACTAATTGTGTCCAAAGACTCTAATATAAAAAAGATTATTAACAGTAGAAATTGTTTGGTCTTCCCAAGTTGTTTCGGGAATTTACGTCAATTCAGAATCATCCCTTGTGAACCCAAATGCTCGAGACAACTAGGTGACGGAATGACAGCTGCAGAGTCAATGTGACTTCTTGGATCAAAGAAACCACCGACTAATCGGATCGTGTTAGATTAACGACGTCACATTCCTGAGCAAGTGAGACCCAAGTGATTTGCTGCAACCTGGTGTGGATAGTTGCGGTATTATGCTGGTAACATTGTTTTGCGACTGTCATGGGAATAGCTACGGTGCCACTCCGCATTCCAATTCCAGCCCTATCTATAATATAGTCCAATGCAGTAAGCGTGTATCAATAATTAAATATTTCAATAACTGGTATAATCCATTCCGTGAGACGAGCTGACGAAACATAACGCCCTAATTTCGCTTTCTCACCTAGCAAGAGGCGTGCCCACAAATGTCAAGGATGTAACGCAAAACTCCCCATAGAAAGGAGTTCATATAATAGCAACGTCTGAGGAGAAGTTGGATTATTTAGTATAAGACTGGATTGGACTTTTTATATTCTTTGTAAAATACAAGATGGGTTAAAAGTCGCTTTTTCCAAAATAAGACTGGATTGGACTTTTATACTTACTTACAAATGGCTTTTAAGGAACCCGAAGGTTCATTGCCGCCCTCACATAAGCCAGCCATCGGTCCCTATCCTGTGCAAGATTAATCCATTCTCTATCATCATATCCCACCTCCCTCAAATCCATTTTAATATTATCTTCCCATCTACGTCTCGGCCTCCCCAAAGGTCTTTTTCCCTCCGGTCTACCAACTAACACTCTATATGCATTTCTGGATTCCCCCATACGTGCTACATGCCCTGCCCATCTCAAACGTCTGGATTTAATGTTCCTAATTATGTCAGGTGAAGAATACAATGCGTGCAGTTCTGCGTTGTGTAACTTTCTCCATTCTCCTGTAACTTCATCCCGCATAGCCCCAAATATTTTCCTAAGTACCTTATTCTCAAACACCCTTAACCTATGTACCTCTCTCAGAGTGAGAGTCCAAGTTTCACAACCATACAGAACAACCGGTAATATAACTGTTTTATAAATTCTAACTTTCAGATTTTTTGACAGCAGACTAGATGATAAAAGGTTCTCAACCGAATAATAACACGCATTGGACTTTTATATTCTTCGTAAAATACAAGGTGAGTCAAAAGTCGCTTTTCCCAAATAAGACTGGATTGGACTTTTTATATTCTTTGTAAAATACATGATGGGTCAAAAGTCGCTTTTTCCAAAATAAGACTGGGTTGGTCTTTTTATATGCTTTGTAAAATACAAGCGGGTCAAAAATCGCTTTCCCCAAATACGATTAGATTGGACTTTTTATATTCTTTGTAAAATACAAGGTGAGTCAAAAGTCGCTTTCCCCAAATAAGACTTGATTGGTATTTTTATATTCTTTGTAAAATACAAGGTTGGTCAAAAGTCGCTTTCCGCAAATAAGACTGGACTGGAATTTTTATATTCTTTGTAAAATATAGGGTGGGTCATAAGTCGCTTTCCCCAAATAAGATTATATTGGACTTTATATATTCTTTGTAAAGTACAAGGTGTGTCAAAAGTCGCTTTCTCCAAATAAGACTGGATTGGTCTTTTTATATTTTTTGTAAAATACAAGGTGGGTCAAAAGTCGCTTTTCCCAATATTCGTTCTTAGATTTCATATTGTAAACGGGAGAAGAGTTCGGGGCAGAAGAAGATATCAGATGATAGACGACATTAAGATATGTGGACTATATGAGGAGGCAAAGACGAAGGCAGAAAATAGCAAAGATTTGGAGAATGCTGTGTTTGTAGTGAAAGACCTGCCCTTGGGCAGAACACTACGAATGAATGAATGAATCTGTAAATCTGTACCTAACTATTGTGAATTGTATATCAAGAAATAGGGCCTTCATTTTAAAAAAGATCTGCAAAGGAATGTGTAATCAAATGCAAACTGAATGTAATTAAATGTAAGAAAGTGTTTAGGGAAAGAGATTTTTGACCCAATATGTATACTGGGTGTACAAAAACATATGGCATCCATTTCAGCGGTGGAAAGATATAAAAACATTAAAAAAGATAATATAAAAATTAATCCCGTTTGACCATAATTTACAGTTCTTCTCTTATTTTTTTTATGTAGAGTATGTCTTTTTTTCGTGAGTGACAGCCAAATAATAATGGTATTAACAGTCAGGCTATGAACCAATGACGCAACCTCTCCTAGCTAACGGGTAAGAGGGAGGAAAGTAAAGTTCTGGGTCAAGTATCGTAGTTTTAGGACACTTAAAAGAACCCTGTCCCTGATAGAGGACTCCTGGCAAAATTTGTTGACCATTTCGTGCCAACACGCTTTGTATAATATATATTTTTGTGGTGCACTCGTCCTTTTTTTCTTAATCTTTACCTTCAATATTAAATTTTCTAAAACTTTTTATTAAGGGGTTAGGTACAGCTTACAGCAGTAAAATTTTTGGAAATATTCAACATTTTTTCCTCCATTATTGTATCTTGTATAATAATGAAAATTTGTATGTGTAAAACACTGTCCTTCTGCTATATGAAATAGTAATATGCGTTACAAGAGCGGTATGTTGACGTTTTCATGTTCGAGGAAGAGTTTGAAAAAGCAAAACGTAGTTGAGCTTTTTTAATTTCCGAGAATTGAAAGAAAACATACCGCTCGTGTATCGTACATTATTTTGTGCGAAGATCGTTTATTACATACCTGAAAGAGGAATTTCTAATTAGTTGCAATGAACTCTCAATCTTGGTTTCTGTTCAATGACGGCAAAGTTGCAAAACAAAAATATCGATCTTCAACATTGTTGCTTTAAAATGTTTTCTGTGTTTACTATACTCCAGCAGGCCGTGATATGTCTGTCTTTTTTTTTCCCCAGTCTATAAATGCGAACTTAAAACAAACGGCTTCCTTAATGTTACATGCATCACGAATGCAGTAACTTTAGTGGAGTTGTAGAGTTCACTTAATTTTTGCAAATATTTAAAAACAATAATTAACAGTGCAATTTAGGTGAAATTGCAATGGTAAGTTTCCAATTTATAATTATTACTACATTGAACATCTCTAAAAATAATATGTTAAAAGCCTAAAGCAGTAAAATCAATATGTCACTTAAGCGGTAAGAAGAGGGAAATTGTTATGTGTGTTAGGTTGGGAATACTGAATGTGGAATTTTAGACTTACCGCGGATTGATTTTGTGCGGAAACCAAGCAAATACGCACGATCTCGCACAAAAATATTTTTACGGTTTAAAAAAATTAGTTATACTTACTTACAAATGGCTTTTAAGGAACCCGAAGGTTCATTGCCGCCCTCACATAAGCCCGCCAGCGGTCCCTATCCTGTGCAAGATTAATCCAGTCTCTATCATCATACCCCACCTCCCTCAAATCCATTTTAATATTATCCTCCCATCTACGTCTCGGCCTCCCTAAAGGTCTTTTTCCCTCCGGTCTCCCAACTAACACTCTATATGCATTTCTGGATTCGCCCATACGTGCTACATGCCCTGCCCATCTCAAACGTCTGGATTTCAAGTTCCTAATTATGTCAGGTGAAGAATACAATGCGTGCAGTTCTGTGTTGTGTAACTTTCTCCATTCTCCTGTAACTTCATCCCGCTTAGCCCCAAATATTTTCCTAAGCACCTTATTCTCAAACACCCTTAACCTATGTTCCTCTCTCAGAGTGAGAGTCCAAGTTTCACAGCCATATAGAACAACCGGTAATATAACTGTTTTATAAATTCTAACTTTCAGATTTTTGGACAGCAGACTGGATGATAAGAGCTTCTCAACCGAATAATAACAGGCATTTCCCATATTTATTCTGCGTTTAATTTCCTCCCGAGTGTCATTTACATTTGTTACTGTTGCTCCAAGATATTTGAATTTTTCCAGCTCTTCGAAGGATAAATCTCCAATATTTATATTTCCATTTCGTACAATATTCCCGTCACGAGACATAATCATATACTTTGTCTTTTCGGGATTTACTTCCAAACCGATCGCTTTACTTGCTTCAAGTAAAATTTCCGTGTTTTCCCTAACCGTTTGTGTATTTTCTCCTAACATATTCACGTCATCTGCATAGACAAGAAGCTGATGTAGCCCGTTCAATTCCAAACCCTGCCTGTTATCCTGAACTTTCCTAATGGCATATTCTAAAGCGAAGTTAAAAAGTAAAGGTGATAGTGCATCTCCCTGCTTTAGCCCGCAGTGAATTGGAAAAGGATCAGATAGAAACTGACCTATACGGACTCTGCTGTATGTTTCACTGAGACACATTTTAATTAATCGAACTAGTTTCTTGGGAATACCAAATTCAATAAGAATATCATATAATACTTCCCTCTTAACCGAGTCATATGCCTTTTTGAAATCTATGAATAACTGATGTACTGTACCCTTATACTCCCATTTTTTCTCCATTATCTGCCGAATACAAAAAATCTGATCAATAGTCGATCTATTACGCCGAAAACCGCACTGATGATCCCCAATAATTTCATCTACGTACGGAGTTAATCTCCTCAAAAGAATATTGGACACAATTTTGTACGACGTCAACAAAAGTGATATTCCTCGAAAGTTACCACAGTTCGTTTTGTCCCCCTTTTTAAAAATAGGTACAATTATGGACTCCTTCCATTGTTCTGGTACAATTTCCTTTTCCCAAATAGCAAGTACAAGTTTATAAATTTCGCTATATAATGCTCTTCCACCCTCTTGTATTAATTCTGCTGGAATTTGATCGATACCTGGAGACTTGTACTTTTTCAGATTTTCTATCGCAATTTCGACTTCTGAAATCGTGGGTTCGGGTATAAATGGCTCAGCAGTTTGTATTTCAATATCGTCCCGATCATTTCTATTTGGCCTATGTACATTTAGTAGTTGCGCAAAATAGTTTTTCCATCTGTTTAGGATTGATGAAGAGTCTGCAAGCAAGTCACCATTCTCATCCTTGATCACGTTTACCCTTGACTGATATCCGTTCTTAAATTCCTTTATACCCTTATATAAATCTCGAATGTTTTTATTCTTACTATTTGTTTCTACCTCATTCAGTTTTTCCTTCAAGTAACCTCTCTTTTTATTCCTAAGTGTACGACTTGCTTCCCGTCTTTCATTGAAATAATTATCTCTATTCTCCTCAACTGGATCCTGTAAGAATTTCAATTTTGCCTGTTTCCTTCTTTCTACTACCATGCAACAATCTTCATCAAACCACGGTTTCTTTTTCTTAGTTTCATAATAACCTATGCTCTGCTCAGCTGCAATTTTGATACTATCTCTGATATTTTCCCACACGCTATTAACATCTAATTCTTTCTCAACTTCGTCGGAACTTTCTAAAGTGGCAAACCTATTCGAAAATCATAATGGTGGTAGTTCACTGTGTAGTGATGAAGCTTTTCCCTCATAACTCACAAACTTGTTAACTTTTTCATGTTCTCTCTCTTTTATTTTATTGCTGAAACTCATGTTTACTATCATGCTCTTTCAAATACATTCCTTAATAAATATATATATTTTTTTATTTTGTGTTAGAAGAAAATACTGATATTTGACCATCCTTTAAACGAATTTATTTTCTATCAGACAATCTATCAAAGGTAGAGGAGTGATCTTGCATCATATTGTAGATATGATGTGCATAAATGCACACAAAAAATTTCATCACACAATGTTGGATAGTTTTTGAGTTACGTGGGAAAATCTTCGTCACTGCACAGTGAACTGAATATTGAAAAAAAAAAAAAAATGTAAATAATTTTTTAATCGTAAAAACATTTTTTTCGTATAGCAGAAGGTCAGTGTTTTACACATACTAATTTTCATTATTGTACAAGATACAGTAATGGACGAAAAAAATGTTGAATATTTCCAAAAATTTTACTGTTGAAGCTGTATCTAACTCCTTAAGGAACGGGTAACTATTACTTTACAACCAAGGGATCTACTCTCTAAGCACTATAATTTAGTACAGACTCCATCAAAATATCGAGTTTCCAGTTCGTACGTTCATATGACTGAAATGCAGTGGGAAGAAAACGAAGGACTTGCAGTTCGCTGTACTTCCACTGACGTGCGATTCATTTTCACAGAGCGCGGGATGTACCGCACATTCCACCCTGACAAGAAACTGTAATATGCGCAAGCTACTAATTAGTAATCAATATCATCATCAATCTTGTTAATAACACTAATTAATATTGCATTAAACGCAATGAGCGTACGTAGTCTCCCATCACGCTGCTCTTCCTGTTGGAGGGCACAAGTGTCATGGTGCACGCCCACCTGCTGTGGCATTCGTGACGTCAAAAGACGCGACGTAGGACGAAAAGAAAATGATGTGCAAACAAATTGGGATAAGCTCTTTATTGTTTCCTTTGTATCAAGTTTCCTCTGACTCTGAAAATAAACCTAACATCCTTCAGGGAATTTTAACCTTCTGACACGTCATGTCATTCAATTTAAATGATTCTGGCACATTTCATGAGACTGATTTATTGTCCATTACCATCATATTCTTCGGCAATAGCTTCATGGTTCAATAATATATTGTTCTCGATTCGCTCATGGATGCATTATAGGGTTGAGGTCTCATGTGTTTCCTTTCGAACCGTTACCTTTCAAGGAATTCGTGAAATAAAGTACCGTATTTATGTGGGAGTCTTAGTTCCTTTAAACTGTATAAGAGAAGCAGAAACATAATTACTGAGATGCATAGGCTATCGACTCCATCATAAGGGAATATATCTATTGGAACCGTTACAAAAAGCTACTTTTTGCACGATGGTGTTTTTTTTTTTTTTTTTTGTATTTGTAGCTATTGTTGTTAAGCCTTCAAAGTTAGAATTCCCACACATACTTGTTGCTAGGGAAACGAGTCTTCTATAGTAATAATAAATCTGTAGCCGAAATTTTTCTGGTAATTTTCGATTTTCCAAAAATAATTGGTCCTAACATATATAATTAATCGCCCTGAAACCGAAAATCGCTTTTTTGAAATTCTTGTTTGTATGTCTGTCTGTCTGTCTGCCTGTCTATCTGTCTGTCTGTCTGGATGTTTGTTACCTTTTCACGCGATAATGGCTGAACCGATTTATATGAAAATTGGAATATAAATTAAGTTAGTTGTAACTTAGAATTTAGGCTATATGGCATTCAAAATACTTTATTTAAAAGGGGGGTTATAAGGAGGCTTTAATCAAATCAATCGAACTATCTCTCTTATTATTAATTTTCATGAAAAATATTACATAACAAAAGTTTCTTTAAAAATAATTTCTGATAAGTTTTATTATATGCAAAATTTTGATAGGACTGATATTTAATGAGATAAATGAGTTTCAAAATTACAATAACAACGCCATCTAAGGCGGTGTAATGAAATAAAAAACAAATGGCTTCGTCTATAAGGGGCCTTGGACAACAACAACCGAAAGCTATAAAACATAGCCTACAGAGAATGTTTCTGTGTTTGTATGAAGTAATATCGGAAGCTAAATTAACCGATTTGTATAATTAATTATTATTTCACCATTGGAAAGTGTAGTTTCTCTAGATGGACATAATGCTCTAATGTTATTACAGTAACTTCTGAGTGAATCGAGGACAGGTAAGATTAAAATAGCTTCTTATGCTCAGAAAACTTGATAGGCTATTCTGTACATTCGTTTCCTGTATTTCCTAAAATAATTTTTATGACCAAATGAGTGGTCTCTGGATCAAAATGATCGCATTTTAATTTTTTAAATACAATTTAAATTAAGTAACATAATAAAAGATATATCCTTCTATCAAACACGAATGTTCCCTGGATCAAATGTCCTATTTTAATTATGTAATTACTTTATATTTATTTCTAACGGGTGCAGCGGAGCGCACGGGTATGGCTAGTAAAGGAATATATCTATTGCATCCGTTACAAAAAGCTACTTTTTACACGATTGTGTTTTTTTCTTGTATTTACAACTATTCTTGTTAGGCCTTCAAAGTTAGCATTCCCACATAAAGACTTGTTGCTAGGGAAACCATTCTTCATAACATAAAACTATACTGAAATAGATCCATTACAATGCACTTACTGTTACTTAGTTACCATTACATAATATAAATATTTTGTGTCTCTATTGTATTGATTAAGGCTGGCTGAATGGAAGAGGAAGCATTATGGCGTTAACTCTGCGAGTGAAAATAATAATTATGTTCTATTCTATTACAGTATAGTTTTGCGAAGGCTTTGGAATAATATTGCTCTACTCGTTTTTTTAACTTTTCCTCGATTTTGTAAAAGGCACTTTCCAACCCTACTATTACTGGACTGGACCAGAAATAACTTTAAGGCTGGAATAGATAGTAGGTCTAGGGCTGGACTAGAGAGTGTTTCTAGTATTAGAATAGAGAACAATTCTAGGACTGAACAGAGGACAATTCTAGAGAATAAGATTAGACTAAGAAACTTCTCTGGGACTAGACTAGAAAATAATTCTTGAACTGAACTGGCGAATAGCTTTAGAACTAGACTATTGAATAGAATAACCCAAGGAATGGATTAAAGAACAGTTCTAAGACCGCTAGAAAATAGTTCTAGGACTGGACTAGAAAATACCTCTAGGATTGTAGCAAATAATAGCTCTAGAAGACTAGAGAATAGCTCCAGAAACGGACTAACGAACACCATTAGGACTAGACTAGAAAATACTTCTTGGAGTGGACTAAAGAATAAGTCTAAGACTAGACTAAAGAAAAGAACTAGATCTGAACTAGAAAATAGCTCTAGGTCTAGAATACAGAATAGCTATAGAACTACACTAGTAAACAGCTTTGTGACTAGACTACAGAATATATCTAGGACTTGAATAGAGAAGAGTTCTATGATTAGAGTAGAGAATAGGTCTAGAACTGGACTGGAAAATAGTTCTAGATCTAGAACAGACAATATATCTGGAACTAGACTAGAAAATAGCTCTAGACTGAGCTAGAGAATAGTTCTAGAACTAGACTACAAAATTATCCTTTGAGTAGGCTAGAAAATTGCTCTACAATTAGACTGGAGAACAGCTATAGGACTACACTAGTAAACAGCTTTGTGATTGGACTGTAGAATATGTCTAAGACTGGAATAAAGAAGAGTTCTAAGACTAGATAGGGAATAGCTCTAGGACTGCACTGAAAAATAGTTATAGGTCTAGAACAAAGAATTAAAAATAGCTGTAGAACTGCACTAAAGAACAGCTCTAGGACTAGACTAAAAAATGATCCCATGACTCGGCTAGAAAATTGCTCTAGGATTAGACTGGAGAATAGCTATAGGACGGAACAAGTTAAAAGTCGAAGGACGAGACTAAAAACAACTCTATGATAGACTAGATAATACTAAAGGGCTGAACTAGAGAATATCTGTAGGATTAGACCGCGAAACAGCTCTAGCATTAGACTAGAAAATAAAATCAGGACGAGACCATCAATTTGTACGACTACACTAAAGAAATAGCTTTAGAATTAAATTAAGGAATAGGACAAAAACCGGACTAAAGAATCACTCTAGGCTAGACTATAGAATATAACTTGATACCGGATACAAGAGGTAGGTTCCCCTCTCCTTACATTTTCTGATTGTGGAACCAATACGTAACTTTGAAACGTTAAAAGTTTCGGCATCTATACATGGTGCAAAATTCCAAATATCTGGCACCACGTGGGACAACGTCAAAAACATTGTATAACTAGATTTTGAGAGTTTTAAAGTTGAGTTACTGAAATGAAAATTCAGATTCGATATTTTTTTGGTCTCCTACGAGCGCTACTTCATCACAAACGTACTACGGGAAGTAGTTGGGTAGTTCTGAGGCACAGTATTTTGATTTAATTTTCAATAACTATGTAGCCGAAGGAAATGTAAACGGAATTTAACTGCTAGAGAAGGGTGGAGCATCTTGCTGTAAGATTCGATTTTCAAGTAGGAATTCTGTTTCCAAAATGGGAGAAAAACATTCCTAGCGATAATCGAAGGCCAGTGAACTTACCAGCTACCTGACGCCTATTCAGTATTCAACCAGTTCGTTTTCAACCTTTTATATAAAAATTATTTTATTTAATTATTCTGATTCATGATAAAATAAAGGGCGTTGAACAGGTTAACAAAACTGTTATATTTCTAAAACATAACCTACAGGAAAGATCTACAAAATATGAAGAAAAAAAAAAGAATTCAACGTTATGACGTACGTTTTCGGTTTTCACAAATAATGGGATAAAAAGGAATTCTTAATCGATATTTGTTCATGCTTATAATGTATGTTGGATATGAAATAATATATTTCTAAAATACATTCTTTGCATATTGCTTTCTCAGAAGGTTCAATATTTTTAACGTTCAAAATCGTTGTAGAGAAACTAAACTTACCTTACAAAATACTTGTATAAAGGTCAACTGCAGCAACGTCTTACCTGAAACAAGAAAAAAGAAAAGGTGAAACGAAGAAATTGATGGTTTTCGACGTCTCGTTTATACTAATGATTTTACTGCTGTAAGCTTTACCTAACCCCTTAATTGTGAATACTCGCGTTTAAATACACTTTATCCATGACCATAACGAAAAGCATACCTTTACTAAATACTTTTGCGTTTGTAAAGTAGGCTTTTATTCAACATTACTTTATTTCACTAGTGAGATAAAGACTTTACCTCACAGTTTGAACTTTATCTCACAGTTCATTAGTATTTTCCTAGTACCCGGGCACACACATATACTTTTCCAATGAACTATTCTATTACTCAAGAAGATAATATATTAGTTACTAGATGTCACTATCTCTACTTCTTTATTACCATTCCTTAAATATACATACACTCAATCTCTTTCTCTTTTCTCTATCTGCTACGTCGTAATTTGTACATTACATCCATATCTAATATACATCTTTTTAAAATTTTGTAATAATTTACCTTTTTGGGATGCGAAGAGATTTGAACCTGCGAAGTTGGGTTTATAGGATTTTAAAACAACACGCGTTAGCCAACTGAGCTAAACAGACACAATGATTTGTTAAGTTTTAATATTCCTCTTAAGTTTACAGAAGTAAAATGTGAAATTATTTTAATCACATTAGTCCCGTGAACACTTCTAAATAATCCCTGAAACTTCAAAAAGACGAAAATACACGTTTAAAGTGAAAAAATATATATTAAAATTATATAATTAATTATAATTTGTTATTTATCAAACGCCTTAGATACCATTCTTTACTAATCATGGCCTCCTACATCATGACCTACCTAGTACACGTATTGATTCTAAAATCCATGCCATGGTATGTGATTACATGAGGACTTATTTTCAACATATTTTCTTTTATAAGACATAATTTTTGTTATGGTCATGGATAAAATTACGTATGGTACTTGTGAGCGTGATCTTTATTGCACTTACCTCACAAGTACCATAAATAACTATATTTTAGCAATGTTTCCATACTCGTTGTCGTTTCCGTACCTGGTTTATTGTGAACCAACCTTAAGACTTAGAACTGGGAAGTTATGAACCAAACAATGCGTAAGAGGCCTTGCAGTTTGTGTAACACAGTATATACAGCATAAAACGCCCCCTACAACAATTAATCATTCAAAATCAATATCAATCAACAGAGTAATGATGTTATATTTATCGCAAAACAGTCGTAAGATTTGTACCACTTTATGCGATTCCGAAACACGCACAAAAACCGACAAATGTATTTAATACCACAATAAACTCATTGGCTGTTCGCAGAAGCAGAAGCCCCACAATTTATTGGATAAAGGACGCACTCAATGTCTTCATAACAGTGTCAATAACAAGTGGCTCCAATTGATACAGACATTCAGAACGCGATGGGATTAACCAGAATCGCTTCATAGAGGGACAGTGTTCGTTAAATTTGGTCATAATCTATTGCAGTTACTGAGACAATAAACCGGTGCATTGCCACAATAATTGACACGAACAATAGCCAATGCCAATGATTCATACAGCGCGTATACCGTGCCACTTCGTGTACTCACAAATGAGGGGAGATGAAACCGCATTTTTGTGAGAATGTAAATTTCTATGTTATTGCTTACTGTTGTAAATGTAGCAAGTTTTGTATTATTAGGCGATGAAACAATAACAAATTTATTTATTATACAAACTGTATAGGACATAAAAAGTTGAGTCCTATAGAATACTATTAATTTACTATTCTAATGGATGAATTTATTATGAAGCAATGAAATACTTGTTTTCCGCGCTGCAGACTCGGGTAGAAATCCCGAAGAGATAAAACATAAATTGTGGTGAAGAAGGATCATGATATTTCTACAAAATTCCCGTTTCCTTGATATTACATCCATTCTCCATAGTAGATAACTGGTGAAATAGCAAATGCAAACTATTACACTGTACTACGTTATCCAGGAGACCAAACCATAGGAGCTAGGCTGTACAGAGAACTTTCTACAGAGTAAATAGGCACTTAAGTTCCTGATTCGAGCCAATGTTTGTAGTTTATTTTTTTAAATACATCTCATATCAGTTTATTGAATTACAAATGAAATGAAATGAAATAGAACGAATTAAAAAAATACAAGATGACATAAATACAAAACATACACTATTGCTCAAAAGTTTTCGATCAGCTATGAAAACAAATATATACTTTATTTCAATGTACAAACACATCGGAAAAACTAAATAGACCAACAAAACAAATATTTTCTCTCCCTAGCATCATGATAGGATAGAATATTCAAAATGAAACCCCTGTTCTAACCACAAATCCATAGTTGTGATAGGTGATCGAAAACGCTTGACCGATAGTGTATACTGTCTGAAAAAAAATCTTATACCCCTCTTTTTCAGACAATACACAGTCCCATTTTCCCCAATCTCTTAAAGAAAGTCTAGAGAGAAAGATACAGTTTCTTTTAAGTTTGCTCCAATCACTTCAGTAGAAGTAGAAAGATCTTTTTCCCCCATAAAAATGTTCTCTCGGATAGGCGGCTCACTATGACAGTGACATGTAAGCAAGGAAAGTGAGTACCGTATGTACTAGTTTATTAAGTATTTGTCTATTTTTTGTCTTAGGCCTATATATTATTTTAATGTACCGAAGTACATATGATATTACCATGCAGATATTCTGCGTCATCATACGATGAAAGAGTAATGGAACGGAGAAAAATTCTCTCCGGCGCCGGGATTTGAACCCGGGTTTTCAGCTCTACGTGCTGATGCTTTATCCATTAAGCCACACCGGATACCACCCCGGCGTCGGACAGAATCGTCTCAGATTAAGCTCCAACTCTTGGGTTCCCTCTAGTGGCCGCCCTCTGCATTACGTCATAGATGTCTATGAACGTAGGACCGAAGTCCACACATGTGCTGAGGTGCAGTCGTTATGAGTGACTAGTTGGCCGGGATCCGACGGAATAAGCGCCGACTTAAATCACTAAGTGATTTACGCATATCATATATATTATTTTAATGTACCGAAGTACATATGATATTTCCATGCAGATATTCTGCGTCATCATGCGATGAAAGAGTAATGGAACGGAGAAAAATTCTCTCCGGCGCCGGGTATCCGGTGTGGCTTAGTGGATAAAGCATCAGCACGTAGAGCTGAAAAGCCGAGTTCAAATCCCGGCGCCGGAGAGAATATTTCTCCGTTCCATTACTCTTTCATCGCATTTTTTGTCTGTTTCCATGATTAACAAATGCTATTTCACTGCCTATTTTTAGTGCCTATATGCCTGCCAATTTTAACCAAAATGAATGCCTAAACATCCGGGCTCTAATCATAAGTATTATTATTATTATTATTATTATTATTATTATTATTTCTTTCTACATATTTTACTAGAAATGGCCAGACGAGAAATTCTGAAAACTGACTCAGACACATGTTGTTGAACAAGATACATCCGTATAATCTATCTTCTTATTTAAGGGAAAAAAAGACGTCCTTCGCTATAAAGGTGAATTAATATTAATTGCATTAGAAAATTCACTTAAAACAAAAAATTCTCCGTGATCATGAAGTGTCACTGTGTACAACTTTCTTTGCTGCCGGCTAGGAACCAGCCTGATCACCCACTATTAAAATTGTGAATAATTACAGTGCGACTTGAAGGTGGTTAAAACAGGAGAAGTCACAAGCAGTGAGAACAAAAAATGGGTTCGGACCGTGGGGTAAGATTAAGTACACAGATTGCATTCTCTTACAAACTGCAACAGGTTTTATTTGCGAAAACCTGCAATGATTCTGAAAAGAATTAAATCACTGTTAAAACCTGTCGTCAGAGAATAAAAAAAGTCTGCGTTTCTCATCTTAAAGGAGGTACGAGATGAGAAATTGATGCCAGTGGGAGAGTCATACAACAGAGGGAAGGCATAAGTGGTTGTTCACAGTTCGTGATGTGTGCAACTAAACATAGAATGTTAAATCACATCCATTAAAGCATTGTTTAGATATTGGACTTCCATTTCCGACAATTATCTTTCTCGTACTCCCGGTTTTTAAGTATCCATCGAACATTCTCTTTGTTAGTAGTTAGTTACTGGCTTTTAAGGAACCCGGAGGTTCATTGCCGCCCTCACATAAGCCCGCCATCGGTCCCTATCCTGAGCAAGATTAATCCAGTCTCTACCATCATATCCCATCTCCCTCAAATCCATTTTAATATTATCTTCCCACCTACATCTCGGCCTCCCCAAAGATCTTTTTCCCTCCGGCCTCCCAACTAACACTCCATATGCATTTCTGGATTCGCCCATACGTGCTACATGTCCTGCCCATCTCAAACGTCAGGATTTTATGTTCCTAATTATGTCAGGTGAAGAATACTGTACAATGCGTGCAGCTCTGCGTTGTGTAACTTTCTCCATTCTCCTGTAACTTCATCCCTCTTAGCCCCAAATATTTTCCTAAGAACCTTATTCTCAAACACCCTTAATCTCTGTTCCTCTCTCAAAGTGAGAGTCCAAGTTTCACAACCATACTGAACAACCGGTAATATAACTGTTTTATAAATTCTAACTTTCAGATTTTATGACAGAAGACTAGATGATAAAAGCTTCTGAACCGAATAATAACAGGCATTTCCCATATTTATTCTGCGTTTAATTTCCTTCCGAGTGTCATTTATATTTGTTATTGTTGCTCCAAGATATTTGAATTTTTCCACCTCTTCGAAAGATAAATCTCAAATTTTTATAGTTCCATTTCGTACAATATTGTGGTCACGAGACATAATCATATACTTAGTCTTTTCGGGATTTACTTCCAACCCTATCGCTTTACTTGCTTCAACTAGAATTTCCGCGTTTTCCCTAATCGTTTGTGGATTTTCTCCTAACATATTCACGTCATTCACATAGACAAGAAGCTGATGTAACCCATTCAACTCCAAACCCTGTCTATTATCCTGAACTTTCGTAATGGCATATTCTAGAGCGAAGTTAAAAAGTAAATGTGATAGTGCATCTCCCTGCTTTAGCCCGCAGTGAATTGGAAAAGCATCAGATAGAAACTGGCCTATACGGACTCTGCTGTAAGTTTCACTAAGACACATTTTAATTAATGGAACTAGTTTCTTGGGAATACCAAATTCAATAAGAATATTATATAAAAATTATCTCTTAACCGAGTCATACGCCTTCTTGAAATCTATGAATAACTGATGTACTGTACCCTTATACTCCCATTTTTTCTCCAATATCTGTCGAATACAAGAAATCGAACATTCTCTAGTCAGATTATTGTTATATCAATTTCTTAGTATAAGAAATACAACTACAAAGTAACGTGTTGTAGATTTTTTAAGGAAATACACATTTTTAGCATTGATACTGCAGCTTCTGCTTCAGTACAGCCGTTTATTTGACTACATTCGAGGGTCAAACCGTGTTACCTTCTTCAATTCAGGATTTTAAGAAATATGATTGTTTTGTAATGTGTAAAGATAGAGAGATTTGGAAGAGATGGACGGAGAAAGGTGAACCCGACGCCTAACAGCATCAGGGATTAGAAGAAGAAGAAGAAGAAGAAGAAGAAGAAGAAGAAGTAGAAGAAGAAGATTGTTTTATTGTAATCCTCATGGGAAACTAAATCATTAGGAACAAACTACAGTTTTCAACTCCCGAGATGATAATTTTATGAAATTTCAAGTTTAAGTTTGATTAAAGAATCTTTTGGTTGAAATTGTGGAAGGGAATACATTTTGATAAATCAATTTAGAGAAAATATATTTTGATTGGAAGGCAGTGCGGATAAAATCACATAAGTGACAATTACAATCACATGAAAGACCAACCGCAGTTTAAAAAAGCAGTTCCCTTATTGACTCAAGAGAGGAAACAGTAATCTTACTCAAAACAGATCTAGGAGAAAAACTTCTTTTGATTGAAACCCCACTTTGGATGGAGGAGATATCATGTTTAGAACGAAACTAACATCACAGATGGGAAGGCTTTGGTAAGCCGAAAATAACGATGTGCGTAATTCATTTTTATTATTATTTTGTTTTAGAGAAAACAGAGTTTGAATGTTTTATCCTCATTGACGATAGGATTATTATTGACCACTAATACCTTTTAATAGTCGTAGGCCTATATCTCTTCAATACCATTTCTATAAACAAAAACAAAATTGCGAATACAATACAGGAATAGTTATTTTATTTGAATGTCTGCAAAATTAAATACATACCTATTAAAATAATAACATTGATAAATGTTCAGCTTGTTGTTTGCGAAGAGAGTAATTCTGTTTATATCTTTTGAATGATAGATAAAAAAAAACAGAACTATAAACGGGATAACATGGCAAAGTGATAAAAACTAATAGCTACGAATCGCATACACCATTTGGACAAAAATATCAGCTTGCTTTTAACATAAAGAAGTAGCTCAGGCGGCCGGTGCGCTATTTGCCTTCCGATTCGAGTGGACTTGAGTTCTATTCCCGCTTGGGCTTATTTCCTGGTTGTATTTTCCCGATGTTTTCTCTAACTGTAAGACAAACGTCAGGTAATGCATGGCGAAACCTCAACCGTATCTCACCATATACCATCTCGCTATCACCGATTCCTTCGGCGCTAAATAACCTAGTAGTTGATACAGCGTCGTTAGCCGAGCAAAGTACTTTGCACCTTCCGTTAATCACCAGATCAGTGGATACGTCACAGCAATAGTAAGACTTCGATACCTATAGTTTACCTTAGCAGAGGAATTATTTTTAGTGACAGTTTTTTTTTTGATAAGGTACGAAATTTTTCACACTCACTTTCTTTGTTACATTTACCCTTCTAGGTACCTAAACACCATATTTAAGCAAAACAGACTCCAAAAAGTGACATGTAAAAAAAACGAAATATACCTTATCGCAAAAACTACGAAATATGTACGAAAATTTTATTCACTGTTTTTAAAAAAAGCAAAAACAACAACAAAACAAGTTTGTGACTTTTGGTTTAGTCAATTTGCCAATCGCTCAGTAATGCTAATGTTTCTATACTTTCTGTATGTATTAGTAGGCCTATATTGTGTATTGTGATATTACGATACAAAGTTGGGAAATGCTTTTTACAAAATGGAGGTAAAATTTGAAAAATGAATAGTGCGAGTTTTTCAATTTACGAGATTTTGTAATGCACTTCACAAACGTGTATTGTACAACATTTTTTGCACGATAATACGTTTAAAATTTCAAATACATTATATTTTGCATTGAAAATTTATAGCAATATTATTCCAAAGCCCTCGCAAAACTTCACTCTAATGGTAACTAAGTAACAATAAGTGCACTGTAACAGGTCTATTTCAGAATAGTTTTTTATGTTATGAAGAATGGTTTCCCTAGCAACAAGTTTCTGTATTGGAATTCTAACTTTCAAGGCCTAACAAGAATAGCTGTAAATACAACAAAAAAACATAATCGTGCAAAAACTCAATTTTATTATCGGGAAAAGATCGATTTCTGTAGTCGACTGTAGCAAAGATTGAAGAATACTTTATGCAACATACAGCATTCTTCAACATTTGCTGTTTCAATATTTTGATGCTAAGAGTTTTTTGGAGGGCCAGTAGAGACCACAGGGAATTTGGTGTGAATTATTTGGAGGAAGTGTGGTTCTCTACATCTAATGTGAACAGTGAGAGAGACCTTTCTGCATAGACAGAAATACTCACTGACTGTCGCACAAATCTTTGTGCGGACAGTGTACAAATCATGCTTAATTTGTATTTTAGCAATCCGATACATGTATAAGGTACATGTCCCAAATAACGCCACCTTAACACTTCAGTCACTTTTGCTCTGGAAATAAGTTATGTACAAACACGAAAATTATGAAATAGAAACTGTAATCTTATCTTTACAAAAGATCACAATGAAAATGGATATATTATATACCGAACAAGAATTAGAACTCAAATAGGAAAACTTTGTAAACTGGCGTTATTAGGAACAGGTTGTCCAATTAACGCCACCTATTTTCTAGTAACCTATACACTTATAATTGTTAATGAATTATTTTTCCTAAGCAACACAAATTGAACTAAGTGACTAAATTTGAGTTTCTATTAATAAAATATACAGAATCACTCAATACTAATGGAAGATTCTTGATCTGAAACTGAAGCACCAGATGGATTAGGAAAATGTGTTTTCCAGTGACTCCTTACTTTAAAAAAAATAAGAGACAATGTGATACAGTAGAAAGTTATTAAACACAAAAGCATTTAACTTAGTTTAATATGAATGTTTTCGAATAAGTAAAACAAAAAAACTAAATTATGTAAAATAAAAAAAAATTAAGAGTTCGATAAGCAATTGAACCAATAACATCACTGCACATTCTGAAGTTGAAAGCTTAGTGATTTTCCTGATGTTTTCACACTGATTCTGTACTGTCAGCCTTAGTATTAACATAACCTAAAATTTTGTCTGTAGACCTTTAACGCCACATGGCGTTAAAGCGCTACTGAGTACTTGATAACATGACATGCCTGTTTCTCTAACATTTTCAAATTTTATAGATAGCAAATACTTTCTATATATAGAAGAATGTTTAAGGATCACGAAAATATATAGTTTAATATAGTTATTATTTGCTCAACACACAAAATAAAATATTGCCTCTTACCTTGATATAAGAACAGCCATTCACTATCAACACACAACAGGAAAATGATGGAATACAATGTCACTCGTAAATGTCAGCGGACAGCTAGTAACTCATTTCATCACTAGATTGCAAGCCAACGCAGGCTGCAGTAGTGCACTACCGAAAATTTGTGTCGTTAACAAAATTTAATAGGGTGGCGTTAAAGGTATACATGGCGTTATTTGGCTCAGGGGCCTTATGTGTAAATTAAAAAAAAGTAACAACAAATTGTATATTAAACATAATATAATACATTTAATTAACAACTCAGTTCACGAAATACCCACCGAGCTGTCAACTTCTTTCATGAAAAAAAAAATTGTAAAGTGTAAAACTGTCATTAACTGCTATAAATTCCCTTACCTTTCGTTCAAAAACCTCCCTACGCCTCATGTTATTAGATCCGTGAGAAGTCAAGTATCGTGTAATAAAAATGGACATTTGAAACCGACTCTCAAAGAGTTTTTCATTAAATTCTGGGGGAGCCAGTGAACTGACCAGTGTTGTAAGTTACCCTAGAAACAACGCAACAGTGGCACTGCTTTACAGAATGTGAAGGAAGGAATATAGCTGAACTTCGTGGCCGGGAAAATCGAGCATCCTGTACATAATGTCTTGAATTATATCACATTGTCACACAGAGATTTCATTATTTTCGTCGCAAATTACAGAGAACGCACGCCTTCTGTCTGTCCTGCGACATTTAAGTCTCCCATGCAGACAATTAGCATAATTTTACAATTTTATTAGCCTCTGTTTGCGCACAATGAACTATCAGATAAACAGCCTTTAATGTGTTTTTTGTATTTACGCAGAGTAATCTTGATTGTACAGCTAATTACATTACAAAACTAGAATAATTCAAGATAACGAAATTACAGTCCTTTAAAACTAGAAACTCTGCTTCTACTCACTGGCCAATGCATACAAGGCGAAGTATTAAATTTAAATTACCTAGGCTATATTAAAGAATTCCAGTTGGTTAGTGCTGTCATTATTTTTGTTGTCTTTCTACTTTCTATTTAAATTAAGTATTTAACAAGGCTAACGTGACGGTGAGAAAAAGGAAGATACTTCAACGTTTTCACGGAAATACGTTTTCAAATTTATGCAACATCCTTGGTCTTGTCCCTAAAAACTCAGTTCTCACCCAGGGATATTACAAAACCTATCGCTATTCTAACACATATAGGCTATAGGGGAGAGTCGGGTAGTATCGGACAGCGGGTAATATCGGACAGTGAGATTCTTTCATCTACCACACGATGATAGTACCTGATTGACATGGTTACGTTTCTGTGATGTCGCATAGAGAAACGTAACCATGTAATTCAGGTACTACCATATGGTGGTACATGAAAGAAACGCACTGTCCGATACTACCCGATGTCCGATACTACCCGACTCTCCCCTATTCTAATTTTGAAACATACTTGGTGACACGATCTTAATTATTAAAAAGTTAGTTCGTAGTTTTAATACAGTGACCGTCAACTCGACCGAAAGCGGGCATGGGCGCTCAGCACTGCTTCCGTTAGGGGCAAGCGTGCATTACCTTATCCTCGGCATTATGCAACCCTATCTCCAGTTCAGTAGCGGCTCTTGGCAGAAGCTAACTGCAATGTTGAATAGAAGTACAGGGACATCATTTTATTTTTACCAACATTTCTTATATTAACCTGGCTATACCTTTGGATTAGCGGTTGAGAACCGGAAACACCGTTTGCTACCCCCTTCTGCGACTGGAGTTCGATGATACTGGCGTAAAATACAAACAAATCACTGTACTAAGTATAGGAGAGAAGAAGAGTAGTTCATCCATTTACGTAAACTAGGAGATATCGCGATTTTGAGTTTGATAATTTTCATTAGGTTTTTGTTCAATCAAAATACAGTACTGTATTAACAATATGTGTTTTTACTCATGTACTGAGCTATCCATGCGGACGTATTCATTATGCAGTGTATATTATACTGTCTACAGCACATTAGCGTACAATATAGAGAATGAAGTTAAATTGAAAAATAAATTATATTTAAACACATTTCTGAAAGTGGTGGCTGTTCATTTCGATACAGGTTTCAGATCTTTTGTGCATATTATCGCACTATAGACTACTGTACCTAATTCCAATTACCAGTTTCGTCCTTCGTACTAGTAACTCATGTTGAAATAATTCTGTACCTACTCTATAAAAAAAGTACCTTACGTACTGTAAATTCAATCTTCACTTCTGCCCGATCCGAAAAGATAAAATTACTCAGATATGCTATATACTGTCCGTCCAAGTGGTTTTGTCGCAGGGTCGTAGAAAGAGGGGAAATCATGTGACAGTTAATTACTTAACGAGGCCCTTTTATTTAAGTTATTTTAAACAGTTGTATTACTTAGACGTCCAATTCCTAACAGAAATTAATGTTTTCAGAAAAGGGCTAAGACAGCCCACCCACTAGCCTTTACAGAGGGGCGAGCAGGAGCGGGTGGGGGAAACCCGGATACGTCGTAGGCAAACGGACGACAGTACCTGTGCGAAAATATGATTCAATATCGAAAGTTTTTTCGTCATTGGAAAACACGAACATATTTCTGGAACATACTATATTCACCTCAGTACTATTTACTATGATCGTAAGGCGACTTTGACTGTATTGGAAGTTTACTAGTAGGGGTGGGAGTGATGTACATTCAAAAACTTAGGTACGATAAAAATTGAAATTGTAGTAGGACTATGTCTGAACGGTCGTCGTCTTCTTCGGAAGAGCCGAGATCGAAGCCGCAACATTGAGTATAAAAGGCCAGCGCAATACCGACTGTGCTATCCAGGCCGACTTGACGCTGAATAACCTAGTAGTTGTTGCAGCGTCGTTAAATAACCAAGTAAAATAATAATAATAATAATAATAATAATAATAATAATAATAATAATAATAATAATAATAATAATACGTGCGTTACGTGCCTTCCATTTGCAGTCTTATGAGGGAAGAAAAAACTGGATGATCACCCTGTATAATGAACACACTGTACATTGCAGACAGTGCGTCATTTGTTACTCAAGCCGCCACGTTAGTTTCGACGGAATGAGGAGAGATAGGTCGTGGAATGCTCGTTTCTAGACGCCCTGACGACGGAGAACATCCCGGACGACAAAAAATGGTCACTCAAGACGGGGAATAAAGTGGAATGGAATCCTGATTGAATGCAATCCTTCACATCCCGGAGAAGCGTTTAGACGCGGCTTGCAATCCTCTTTTGTTATGCAGGAGACGGTGCGAGGCGAGAGAATACAAATTGAAACAGATCAGGCAAAACCGCGCCCATGTACAAATGCGACGTCATCCTGCGCTCTCGACTTTCCGCAATGATGACACATACGACTATAATTTTATTATTCAAGGGCGGTTTTTATTTTAAAATTTACATATAAAGACGATTTTGGGCTTTTAAAGCGTGAGTTGACATCTAATTTATATGAGACGTTTCATAGGATCTTTACGTGAAAGACTCGTCTGATCTGTTTCCTCTGTTATGTTTTTTTTAGTAGGTTATTGTACGACGCTGTATCAACATCTTAGGTTATTTAGCGTCTGAATGACATGAAGGTGATAATGCCGGCGAAATGAGTCCGGGGTCCAGCACCGAAACTTACCCAGCATTTGCTCGTATTGGGTGAGGGAATACCCCGGAAAAAACCTTAACCAGGTAACTTGCCCCGACCGGGAATCGAACCCGGGCCACCTGGTCCGTTATGCTTGACTAGCTCAAACAAGCGAATTAAACTTTTCTTTCTCTGTCCAATGGCGGTTATTTGACTTCACGTCATTTACCCAAGCGTCACCATCTAAGAGCGATGCGCCGAAGCTGTACTTTCTGTCGCCATAGACGTTGCCCTCGGTGCACCATGGGAGACGAACTACACAGCACCACATAACGGTTAATGGATCAATAGTGGAATTTAGATAGGAGAAGCGGAAGTACCTTGCGAAAACCTACCACAAACACCGTCTTTGTACACAGAAAATTCCACTTGGGCCAGCGAGGGTGCGAACCCGGGATACCAGAATGGAAAGCGAATAAGCGCGTGACGTCACACACAGAAAACATGCCTCCAGGAAGAAGTTGCGCAGAATAATATAAGATTTTATAGGAAAAGAAAAATTTGGTGAGAAGGATAGTTCCCAATTTGGTAATAATTTATCGAAAATTGTTCCTTCTGTAAATCAATTATGTATAAGAAACCCTAATGTTTTTATTTATTTACTAGAGCTTCCTCAAATTAGAGGCTGCCATTAGACAAAGCATACAAAACAATACAAGAACAAATGGATGATGAAAGATAACAGAGTAAGAAAAAAGTAAACAAGTACGCAAACAAACAAACAATGGCAGTATACAGAATAAAAAAGTTACAAGTAACGAAGCAATGAAAGCTAATAAGAAAAAGGGAAATGATAATGATGCGTCAGTTTTTTCAGTACACTGAATTAGAGTCCATGTAGTTGGAGGTTCATTAACTCTTAAATTGGCAAAACTTCATTTCTCACACTAGTTTATTAAACCGTGTCGGACTGGATCCGACAACCTGATCGCCTCACTAGCAGTGAATGGAGACAAGCTCTTAAAATGACAGCTAATGTTTGTGTCCGGTGCGTGCTATACCAGGAAGGTCCCGAGACGGAAACCACTGTCGTCGTTGCGTCAATGAGATTGAAACTCTTGGCCACGTTTTGGGTGCGTGTCCTTTCAGCGAGACACTGCGGAACTCTAGACATCACAGAATCAGGTCCATGATTGCCGAAGCATTGAGGAAGAAAGGTCTCACTGTGCACGAGGAAGTCCATGGCATCTCTCAAGAGGGATCCTGTCGGCGAATTGACATGCTTGCCATTCCACCAGGCTCTACATCCGCCTACATTATCGACCCGACAGTCAGGTTCGAGGCATAGGAACAACAGCCCGCTGAAGTCCACGCAGAAAAGTGCAGAATTTATGAGCCCACAGTTACATTCTATTTGGAGAAATATCGCCTCACCTCCATTGAAGTAGTTGGGCTAATGGTTGGCGCTAGGGGCACAATACCTCGCCTCTTTGTCAGTTTCTGCAAGAAGTTCCAGCTGAACAACGACTTCATTCGTGATGTTTCCCTTGCCGCTATCAGAGGATCACTTGCCATTTTAAAATACCATCTGTACTTTGTTTCCTAAAAAGGGAGAATTTTGCTCGAATATCTAATCTGTTTGTTTCCTATGTTTATGCATGTTATATGCATGCTATTATCTTTCCTGTACTTAATTTTCCTTTTTGTTCCTTCCCCTCATTTCTCTTTTGTGGTCTGTTTTTGTTTTCACTCAATATGTTTATTATGCTTTGTCCAATGAGGCAGTCCCGTCATTGGGAAAGCTGAAAGAGTGTTTTTCAATGTGCTCTTTGCTGTGAAACAACTATCGCAATGTTTATATTTTATATGTTGTACAATATTATAGTATTGTGAAATTTTAATTTTCCTACCAATTTTTTTATTGTTCTATTAAAATTATAGCATATAGCCTATTAACCTGTTGTATCCTATAGGATACTTTGCGAATTTAAAGGTTAACCTGCTACATAATAATTTTATATTCAAATATTAGGCTACTATTAATATACTATTAATATTATTTACTTACAAGTGGCTTTTAGAGAACCCGGAGATTCATTCCCGCCCTTACAAAAGCCCGCCACTGGTCCCTATCCAGAGCAACATTAATTCAGTCCCTACCATCATATTACACTTCCCTCAAATCCATCCTCTCATCTCCGTCTCGCCCTCCCTAAAGGTCTATTTCCCTCAGGTTTCTCAACTAACACTCTATATGCATTTCTGGATTCATCCATACATGCTACATGCTCTGCCCATCTGGATTTATTGTTCCTAATTATGTCAGGTGAAGAATACAATGCATGCAGTTCTGCGTTATGTAATTTTCTCTATTCGCCTGTAACTTAATCCCTCTTCATCCAAAATATTTTCCTAATCATAATACTTCGGGTGTTATAAATAAATAACGTGGAAATAGCAAAGTTTAATGTTAATGCGAAGATAAAGTTATTTTAATACAATGTCTAAATTTTAACGTTAATCAACGTTAATCCTGGAACCAAAGTTCCCCAATCACGTTTCTACCAATTAATTATGGCTGCTCTTCAATCGTCACGTACGTGCATAATTGTAGTAAATGCATCATTTCTACTAAGTAAAAGAAACATTGAAGACCTTATTTTAAAAAAGGGAAAGCTTAGGTCTACTATCACCGAACACTGTAAAAGAGACAATGGAGAAGCAAATCGTGTTAAAAAAACTGACAGCGTCACTGGTAACCGGAAGACAATCCTGCGTTAGCGTTATTGCTACGTTTAAAGAACCGTAATTTCGAAGCAAGCGTCGCAATTTCGAGAAATGGTGGCAATTCAAAATGCCCTTAAGTCTGAAACGCTTCAAGTTGAAGAGGCGCACTTCTGGGGAATGATCCTAAGGGAAACTGGCTGCAACATAACTTACGAACGAATAAGGAAAACTCTCTTCCAAAATTGTACAATGTAAGATTATACAGAAAGAAAAATTGACAGACATTTTAAGTGAAGTGGATACCGTTGATGACTAAAAATTACATTTTTCAGTTTTTGTCTTTAAAAAATTCAGAATTTTCTGTGGATTAAAATATATCTCTAGGTCTATATATTGTTAATACTTCTTTAGGACAAAAATAGTATTTGAATAGATCGCGCATCAATTTAAATGCCAGATGAAAATTCTAAATTAGCCTAAGTGCTTTTTTTTTTACATACATTAACAATTTTCATGCAACCACAACTGGAGGTGATCTGAGATCAACTGCAATATACGGAACGATAACATGTAAATGCTGTCCATCGTTAAGAGGGCAGTATCGTCTACACAGATACAGCTGTGGATGTAGCCAAAGGAGAGGAGATGGATGAAAGCATTAAATAGTAGAAGCCCAAAGAGTGACCCCTGGGGTCGAATTTCACGAGGAGTGGAGAATTTACTATCTTCTTGGGTTTTGAATGTACGATGACGACAAAATGAGATGTACCATTCCATCTGAAACTTAACCAGGAGATCCTCATGCCAAAGCTTGTCGATAGGACACTAAACATAGAACGGAGCGAGACGGACCGCGTAGAAAACCTCTTCTGTTTCCATGGTACCACAAGTGACGCCAGAGTAAACTATCATTTACATGTTAACACGTAAATTTTTGTTTTAATGTACAAATCGAATCATCATTTAGGTCGTTTCATTTCCCTTTATCTTTTATGTTTGTTAATTCCGGATCCCAGTAGTCAACCTCACTTGAGGACGGATGATTTGAAATCTTAGTAGTGTAAAAAAGTTAACAAATTTTTCCTTATGCACGTCGAAAATGGACGTTTCACTTTGAAAGCGCAAGTTTCAAACTAATTTTGAAATTATTTGTTGTGCCCTACAGTTCGTATTAGCAGCTATCTTGTGTTTTCAACCCTTCGTTTACGGTACTTGTCCGTTAAGGGCTTCGTAAGGAATGGTACGACCTGATTATTTTGGAAGGTTCATTTATAAGACAACGCATTTCATATAGTGAAGTGAAGTTATTCAGAAGTTAATCTTATAGGACGTGAAAGCTGTTAAGAAAAGCCATACTGCAGGGAGAAATGCAAGAAAATGTTCAAAACTCGGAACATCCATCATAACTGTTAACATGTCTGGCTATGAAACGAACCGATCCGGGTTCAAATCCTGGTAGGGACTAGTTACCTGGTTGGGTTTTTTTTTTCGAGGATTTTCCCCGCAGCCAATTAAAACAGAATTGCTGGGTAACTTTCGGAGTTCGACGACGGACTCATTTCGCCTTCAATAATTTAAAATTCGTCTATCATCTTTCAATACATCACGTAGGGAATATTTTAAGAGTTTTAATATTTTAACAGTTTATGCTTTATATATTTTTAAGCTTAAGCAATTAATGCATTCTAATAAGAAACATTTTTATCCAAATAGTGATTTTCATTACTATAACACTCGTTTTAAGGAAAATTTTAATATTCCAGCACATCTATTGACAAGTTTCAACAAAACGTATATAGTCTATGGCTTAAAAATATATAATGGTTTGCCTCATGAAATTAAAAATACGAATGATTTAAGATATTTTAAAAGATACATCAAAAGAATGATGTATAAAAATATGTATAAAAAGAATTTTAACAAACCTCTGTCCCTACAAATTTAGATTAAATACGTTTGGGTTTACATTGGTCCTAATTTATTGTATTTTTATTTATTTTAATTACTGTTTTCTGTTTTAATTGTTTTCTCTCTCTCTCTTTGACAAGTCCTATTGTTTTAACTCTTTTATGGACAAATAAAAATGAAATGAAATTAATAGTTTTTTGTCGATCTAGGATGCAACACGATGTAGTAACGTGACTACATACAGATGAATTCGATCTGGAGGAAGTTCCAGAAGGTCCAGAAAACAGAAGGACTTTGATAGCGGACTCCGTCGGAAATGGGTGATGTGTAGCTGAATCGAAAGATGGCATCAAATAGTGAATCACGATATGTACAGGAATGCGGTCGTGTGAGTTTATAACAATCATCTCTATCTAATAGGGGAGAAACACAATAAGCATCAGACTGCGATGGAAGTCTTTGGGTCTTCATCTGTAATAAAAAAATGCTGTAGGCGAAGCTGGATTTCATCGCCTGCATCTGCAACAACCTGACAGGAGAAAAAAGCCACATGCGTACTGTGCTCCAACCACGAGAAAGTCTCTGCCGGATGAGACGAAGGAGGGTAATGCTGTGAATGAATGTTGATGTCATAAGATGTCATAAGGTCACACACGTGGATATTCGTATCTCTATTGGCTAGCTCTCACAGCACAAACCATAACATTGCTACAGACATATTGATACTACCCTAGTTACAAAATTATATCACAGTTAATCTCCTGATCTTTTAATCTCTCCATACAGGAAATAACATATGCAGGAGAGCGCATGGTTTTTAAACTGGCGTTATAACGGTATTATTCGGTATCTACTTCGTTCCAATAGATGACGCAGTAGTAAGCACATTCCTTTCACGGTTAATCTCCTGGTTGGAGAACAGTACATAAAAGTCATTCTTCTACTATCACAGTTCTTATGAAATATCGCGTACTTCATGCAATCATAATAACATATGACACGAACGCGTATATTTTATACTAGCCGTACCCGTGCGCTCCGCTGCACCCGTTAGAAATAAATATAAAGTAATTACATAAATAAAATAGGACATTTGATCCAGGGAACATTCGTGTTTGATTGAAAAATAAATCGTTTAATATGTTACTTAATTTAAATTGCATCCAAATAATTAAAATGCGATCATTTTGGTCCAGAGAGCAATCATTTGGTGCAATGACAATTCCTTTAACATGTTTCTTAATTTTTATTACATGCAACCATAGTTTAATGAAGATTGACATCATTTAGATTTAATGTGTATATTTTATTTTACTTGTTATAGGTTTCCATTGAATTATGGTAATAACTTAATTTTAACCCTTGTTTTCTACGTATTCAGTAAACGGCGCTTGGCCTACTATGGTTCTTAACCCTTCAAATAACTTAAATTATATTATATAATATTACATATTATATTATATTATATTATATTATATTATATTATATTATATTATATTATATTATATTATATTATATTATATTATATTATATTATATTACTGTATATTATATTATATTATATTATATTATATTATATTATATTATATTATATTATATTATATTATATTATATTATATCAGAAGTTACTGTAATAACATTATAGCATTATGTCCATCTAGAGAAACTACACTTTCCAATGGTGAAATAATAATTAATTATACAAATCGGTTAATTTAGCTCCCGATATTACTTCATACAAACATAGAAACATTCTCTGTAGGCTATCTTTCATAGCTTTCGACTGTTGCTGTCCAAGGCCCCTTATAGACGAAGTCATTTGTTAGATGGCAGTTATATTAATTTTGAAATTCATTTTATTTATTTTTATTTTAAATATCAGTCCTATCAAAATTTTTCAAGGAATAAAACTTATTGCAAATTATTTTTAAAGAAACTTTTGTTATGTAACATTTTTCACAAAAATCAATAATAAGCGAGATATTTCCATTTATTTAATTAAGGCCCTCTTATAACCCCCCTTTCAAATAATGTATTTTGAATGCCATATAGCCTAAAATCTAAGTTACAACGAACTTAATTTATATTTCAATTTTCATCGAAATCCGTTCATCCATTATCGCGTGAAAAGGTAACAAACATACAGACAGACATACAAACAAAAATTTCAAAAAAGTGATTTTCGGTTTCAGGGTGGTTAATTATATATGTTAGGACCAATTATTTTTGGAAAATCGAAAATTACCAGAAAAATTTCGGCTACAGATTTATTATTAGTATAGATGTTCCAGAGCCATGGTGCACAATACAAACACAATTCAACTCCGAGCGTACCACGTGTAGCTATCCATAATTAGATTCAGTGTATTAATTTGCTTTAATATGGGAATTAACCTCGAGGGTGTGTGAACTGTGTACTATGGGATGCAGTCTCCACATCTCCTTCATCAAGTCTTGGCTGTGTTTGTATTGCCCCTGGAGGGCGGCAGACCAGCAAAGTTATATTAGACGTACGTAGTTTCTACTCGCTGGTACGCCTATACCTTCTGCTGTCATGTCAACTCAGTACGTGCCGCTGGTCAATGCATTCCTAGGGGAAATATTAGTCTTAACGCGCTACTGCACGGCGACCAAACGCAAGAGATAACTCGACACGGACGTTGCTTCCACAACTTTATTCCAAAAAAATAAATAAAAAATAAGGATTTTACTTGGCGTTCGACTGAGCGCCTCTCATCTCGTGTTATTTTTACGAAGTCGGATATCGTGTTAGCTCCCACTGCTCTTCAAATTTATGGTCGAAAGTTCGATTAACAAGAATTTTTTATTGTTTTGTTTGTAAACTAGGTCATCATAACGGCTGATTCAAAAGCTTAATTCATTTTTATGAAAATTTGATTTCGTATAAACAGGTACACTGCAGATATAAAATAATGATAATGTTAATTGTAATAAATATAATATAATATAGTATAATATAATATAATATAATATAATATAATATAATATAATTATTAATGCATTTGTATTAATTTTAGATCTGGTTCAGTGTAAGAGAAAGCCTTAAGACCATAACTCTCCCAGGTAACTTACTTACTTACCTACTGACTTTTAAGGAACCCACAGGTCCAATGTCGTCCTCACATAAACCCGCCATCGGTCACTATCCTGAGCAAGATTAATCCAGTCTCTACCATCATATCCCACCTCCCCCAAATCCACTTTAATATTATCCTCCCATCTACATCTCGGCCTCCCCAAAGGTCTTTTTCCCTCTGGCCTCCCAACTAACATCCATATGCATTTCTGAATTCGCTCATACGTGCTACATGTCCTGCCTATCTCAAACGTCTGGATTTAATGTTCCTAATTATGTCAGGTGAAGAATACAATGCGTGCAGTTCTGTGTTGTGTAACTTTCTCCATTCTCCTTTAACTTCATCCCTTTCAGCCTCAAATATTTTCCTAAGAATCTTATTCTCAAACACCCTTAATATCTGTTCCTCTCTCGAAGTGAGAGTCCAAGTTTCACAACCATAAAGAACAACCGGTAATATAACTGTTTTATAAATTCTAACTTTCAGATTTTTTGACAGCAGACTAGATGACAAAAGCTTCTCAACCGAATAATAACACGCATTCTGCGTTTAATTTCCTCCCGAATGTCATTTATATTTGTTATTGTTGCTCCAAGATATTTGAATTTTTCCACCTCTTCGAAGGATAAATCTCCAATTTTTATATTTCCATTTCGTAGAATATTCTGGTCACGAGACATAATCATATAGTTAGTCTTTTGGGGGTTAACTTCCAAACCTATCGCTTTACTTGCTTCAAGTAAAATTTCCGTGTTTTCTCTAATCATTTGTGGATTTTCTCGTAACATATTCACGTCATCCGCATAGACAAGCATCTGATGTAACCCGTTGAATTCCAAACCCTCTCTGTTATCCTGGACTTTCCTAATGGCATACTCTAGTCTAGAGCAAAGTTAAAAAGTAAAGGTGATAGTGCATCTCCTTGCTTTAGCCAGCAGTGAATCGGAAAAGCATCAGACAGAAGCTGGCCTATACGTACTCTGCTGTATGTTTCATTCAGACACATTTTAATTAATCGAACGTCTGCCAGGTAAAATAAAATAAATTATTATTATTATTACTATTATTATTATTATTATTATTATTATTATTATTATTATTATTATTATTGTTATTATTATTATTATTATTATCATCATCATCATCGCAGGCGCTGTGTTGTGGTCCCCATCATTTACATTTTCGTAATTTACCAACGCTTAAACTGATATTTGTTCCTGTTTCTTCATCTCCTCTTAGTCTTTCTCCCCTAGACTATAACTCTGTTTCTTTTGGCAATATTTCGTCTCGTCTTGACATGCCGAGACAATAAAACAAGCAAGTCAATACGAGTAAGCATTCAAAAATTTCATCTCGAGTAGCTCGTCCACAGCAGGGTCATGAACCCGAATGAAACTGCATCCCATCAACGTCTAGACGAGCGAATGCGTCCCAGCACGCGCCTCAAGAGTGCTCCATTGTAATGTGCGACTGCTGCCCAGGACAAACAACTTGTGGCCGGCAAGCCGACTCATCCAAACTATTGGATCAAGTTTCGATAATGGCTCCTTCGGGGAGAGGGAGGTCAAAGCACGAACGAGTTTACAGTGACCGCCGCCTTGTCGGTGGGGGAATTTGTACTCGCCAGCATTATTGTTCACTGCTGGTTTCTGTATTTGCTCAGAGACGAACTTCAACTTGTCGCCAATTGAGCATCGGGCCTCTGGAGCACATAAAACTTTTCTTTCTAGTTTCATCGTAGTCCGGGGCCCTCCTATCGCTTACCCTTCAACTTATATTGGGTCACGGCTTAGAGATTACAATTTCAACGAGGGTAGGGACCTCACAGTATCTGCGTGGGTGGGGTTGGTGACATATTTCATACATTCCTTCGGCGACGTATGGAACTATTACAGAGTCCGTTCTAGTGCACTATTATCCATACGACCAGCGCGTCTATTTTCCAGATCGGGGAATCAATTCACATTCAGGCGAGTCCAAGTGCAATTGGAGGGAGTTACGCAATAAGAGACCAAGCGCCAAAAACCTGTTTCGAGATATTGGGTATTGATACAAATCTGTTTTTTTCTTATAAAACATTTTATGGAAGAAATATTATAACATCCATACTATTACAAAAAATAGCACAAATAATATCAAAAAAGGCTAACCGATTTTTAATAAGAGACCAGTTGAATTGATATTTCAAAGCAAAATAGATAGATAGATAGATAGATAGATAGATAGATAGATAGATAGATAGATAGATAGATAGATAGATAGATAGGTAGGTAGGTAGGTAGGTAGGTAGGTAGGTAGGTAGGTAGGTAGGTAGGTAGGTAGGTAGGTAGGTAGGTAGGTAGATAGATAGATAGATAGATAGATAGATAGATAGATAGATAGATAGATAGATAGATAGATAGATAGATAGATAGATAGATAGATAGATAGATAGATAGACAGACAGACAGACAGACAGACAGACAGACAGACAGACAGACAGACAGACAGACAGACAGACAGACAGACAGACAGACAGACAGACAGACAGACAGACAGATAGATAGATAGATAGATAGATAGATAGATAGATAGATAGATAGATAGATAGATAGATAGATAAATAGATAGATAGATAGATAGATAGATAGTAAATAAATAAATAAATAGGTAAATAAATAAATTTTATGTAGTAAACGAATTTTTGCTTATAAATAGCAGCAAAATTCAGATATCGCATTCTTAATTTTTTTTTTCCGAATTAAATTAGCCTGCCATCAACAGATTTGTGCAAATATCTCGTTTTTTTTTTCAAATTGTCGGTTGGTCTATTATTGCGTAACTCCGTCCAATTTGTGATTTATAAAGAACATAAGTTATGATGGCAGATTTTATCCGGGTATTTTGTTTTCCATGCTATCACTTGTCGCTTATCTATGCATTACGTGGCGATCGACTGAAGAAGCAAATAAAAAAAAAAACATGATATAATAAATCTGGTCCAATGGATCTAGGCTGTCACATAAGCACACATACAGAATTATTAACAATAATTAAAGCATAATTGCAATTAAAACTGAATTAGGAGAATGTGAACAAAAAAATATTCGTAAGATATGCCAAACCTTGTATTTAGAAAATAATATTTTATGGAAACAAAATGAGTTTGCGACTATTGTTGTTCGAGTTATGACGTCATCGAGAAATTTTTTTAAAATGACACCCTATAGTTTTTTAATAGGTCTATCATCTGAAACAGCATATATTTTGTATTGCTATGCAACATGTGATATGTTTTATTATGGTTATAATTACTACTGTAAAAAATGCCCGAGTATAGGCCTGCGCCCAACTAAGGAAAGGATTGACCAAAGAGCATTACAGCAAACAGCTTGGGGGGGGGGGAGGGGAAGACAGGGGATTTGTAGAATTCCGACAATTGTGTGTAACGTTTAATTCGTTGGTGGTTTGTGATTGTATGGATTTGGATGTTTATAGGCTGTGATGTATATGAAATAATTGTTAAATTTGTAGGCCCAATCTTAAACAACCTATGTTCCATTACTTTTAAATAATCGTAAATCACAGCATGACGAGAACCATCTTACAAGCAAAACATTCTCATGTGGACAGATAAAAAAGTTAATTTTTTTCTTCCACCATATTAATAATGTCAAAACAAGTGTTTATAAAAATTTTGGCCACTCCACCGCAATTACGAGGTCGTCCAGAAAGAGATTTTTACTGGAGCCGTTTACAAAAAAGAAAGCACAATTTCTTGGAAAGATTTACTGAAACAAATACAGCAATTATTGCGCTATTTTTTCAACATATTGCCCACTGGAACTGAGACATTTGTCGTACCGTGGGATCAATATTTGTATCCCGACCAGCCTCATGGTCTAGTGGTCAGAGCTTCTGGCTATAGTTCATGAGGTTCCGGATTCGATTCCCGGTTAGAATTTTTCCTTAAAGGGGATTATTCCTGTGTTCGTCCATGATCTGGAATTTGGGTTAAGTTCAGATTTAAGACCTCTCTTGGCACCACATTATCATAATCATCCTATCAAATCATCGGGGTAATGCAACTCCGCCTTCCAGGAGCCCCAACCTCAGAAGTGGGTTACAACTAAGCCACTGCCAGGAGAGAAGACCAGAAATGTCGAAAAGACAACTTGGTGCCATTGGATGAAAAAAATTGTATCCTTGTGTCGTGTTGTGCACCTCTCTGTATGTATGTATTTTCGATTATTAAATATATTTGTCATCATTATCATAAATATTCCAAAGTCTTATTATTGTAACGTGTGACTAGTCGGTGATGTATGCAATGGAGAGGGAAAGAAACTGACCATTGCACCTCATTATCTCCTGGCTTAGTTGCCTAATGAGTGATGTCTTATTGTTGTCACTTGTGGAGTTGAAACCTGTCTTCGGACAGTTAAATCAGTTAATATGAATAAAGCCATATAACCAAATATATTCCGTATGGCAATACAAGCAGAATCGCAATAGTCCACGGCCTATTGATATATCCAAAGATCCTACACACGCGGTTTGACCTAGATGTTAAAACGTGTATAAATAAACCTAGGGAAAAAAGTGACATTTCTGGCCAGAAGAAGTACACAAATCACAATTATACAGGTATGAGATAACAACTAGAATTTCGTGTTGGCTTGCAGCCATTTCGAGCCATAAATTTTGTAACCTCAGTGGTCTGATTTGCCTGACGCGAGCAGATTGACGCTCAAAATGTATCAAGTTTAGTTGAAGTTCCACTTGAAACCGCTGAATTACATTGTGTTGGCTGCTTTGCTGTGCAGACAAAGGAAGGGCTGGAGTTACCATGCATAAACCACACAACAGAGCAATCGGGAACGTGCATTACAGATGGAGCTGCGGAAGTGAAACAAAATTTCCACGAAGAAGACAACGGTGTGCACACTGAACTTAGGAGGTAGGTCACCCCATACTAACAGTAAATAGATCGGACTGAGCAATACCTGGTTGAGGTATTTTTGGGGTTTTCCCTCAACTCAACATGAGTAAATGCTGGGTAACTATCGGTGCTAGACCCCGGACTCATTTCACCGGCATTATCACCTTCATCTCAATCAATCGCTAAATAACCTGAGATGTTGATACAGCGTCGTAACATAACTACTAAAAATACAATATTGTGTCAAATTTTATCTTCAACTTATAAAAAAAAAAAAATCGGAGCATAGGTGTGTTAAAGTAATGAAAAAGATTGTGTTCTCCATTTAGGCCAGATTTTTCTGTTGCTATAAAGGATTCCCGGTTAAGAAAAAAGCAATGTTTTATATGAGTTTTGTCTAACACACTGTAGAAGCTCTGTGGTAGATAGGCGTTTCTATGGCAACTGGTCATTTAATGGAATACCCCATATTATGCCTAATGTATTTCTCTTAACCTGAAATCTTCTATAGCAATAAAAACAAAACAATAACAAAAATAGTGTGAATGACAGAAACATCTGAATACATTATGTCAAAGACACCTAAGCTATATTTAAAGCAGTTCTGTTTCCACTACACACTGAAGAGAATTTCCACTCTCGCGTTCGGTTCACAACGGGGTCCTGTACTCTCATTTTCATTCGGCTTCCAACATATGTAGTTCTTTATGAATCCTTGTACCCTTGGGCACGCCTCTTAGTCCAGTTCGCCTATAATGAGGATATTTTGCTCCGGATTTCTTGGGCATGTTTTACATTTTTACTACTGCTCTCGTACTCTTGCAATTTAACTCAAAGAGAAATGCTATTTTTATCCATTCAAAGCACTGTTTTTAAGCTACAAAACGAGGTATTGCTCGCTTCTGTATCTCAGTTCTCACTGCTGCAATCGGTACTTACTCACATTGTTGCACCGCGACGAGGTTTCTAAAGATGGCCTTTTTCGCCCCCTTCCCTTGACTCTTACGCACTTGGTCCAGTCGATTTAAATATAGTTCAAAAGCGACATAGGTCCTATAGACAACTGTAAAGATTTTACTAATGTAGCTCTTACAGCTTCCGTGCAAAAAGTTTCGAATTTTGCACCTCTCACACACACTTGGGAAAGGATGTAGTTCTACGTCGAAAAGGCTGAAGGCAATGAGTTATAGCATTCAAAAACAAACTTCGTAAGCATTTTCTTATTGAGCAGAACACAATCTTCGAAAAGGTTACTGCTCTGTTCCTCTCCAGAACTGTAGAATTAGTCACTTAACGTTTGATGTTTTGCTACGTAATCACCAAATATATAAGGTACTTAATAGCTATTTGTACATTTAGCATTTTTGTCTATTGTGATTTTATCTCCCTACTTGTATTTTTTTCTTTTTTATATTACTTGTATTTTTAATTTAATTTCTTTTTTCTTTTAGTTTCTCTTGTATTTCTGATGGCCTTAACGTCACGAGATTAAATAAATAAATAAACAAACGAACAAATAAATAAATAAATAAATAAATAAATAAATAAATAAATAAATAAATAAATAAATAAATAAATAAATAAATAAATAAATAAATAAATACATAAATAAATAAATAAATAAATAAATAAATAAATAAATAAATAAATAAGTAAATAAATAAATAAATAAAATAAGTAAATAAATAAATAAATAGGTAAATAAATACATAAATAAATAACTAAAAAAAGTAAATAAATAAATAAATAGAGGCCTAGTTTTTTTATTAAAGGTTAGGCATATGGAGAAGGGTGTTAAGCATGTCTCTTTCAAAAGTTTAGACAGCCCCTAAATACTATTGAAATGCTTATTTTGGAAGCTATTTCTCTCTCTTACTGTTAATATTACCAGCTGAGTTTTTGTATTTGGCGAGGCTTTACGGGTGATGGACCCCGGATGGATCCGTACGCTTAGACACGCTTCGTACCATTGCGCGTACTAACTTCTTATGAGATTATTGCCATTGCGCGTACTAACTTCTTATGGGATTATTGCCAAAGTCCCACAGGTGGCCTGGGTGGCATGCGTGAATTCGACACTGACAGGTGAACCATCCTTGTCTCAGTCCCTGATAGAGACAGGTCTCATTCCGCGGACTAGCACACTGATAAGTCTCAGAGACTCGCAGCCCCCAGCCTTATGAACATGAGAAACCTTACTACCCCTAAGACTTCACCCCAGCCTATTGTTACTATTTATGTTGACACCTAGATGAAATGACGGGATGGTTGAAGATATTGGTGGAATAATAGAGGAAACGGAAGTAACCCGAGAAAAACCCTCTGCAACGTCTTTGTCCACTATAAATTCCATCACGACTGACCGGGGATCGAACCCGGACCACCCGGATTGAAGACCAGCGCGCTAGCATTTAAGTCACAGACGCGGTCAACTTTTCGTATAGCCTATTCACCTTTTCCTTAGGCTACAGTACTTTCCCAAAATATATGACCTTTGAAAGGAAGCTTAGACCTGATGATATTGCAAGACTCTCTTGCAAATTAAAAGTGCTATAAACAAACACAGTTCTGCAGAACGCTTTCTCGAGATATTGTCATCAGCAGAGACCGGAACTTTGGCAGAATGACTTTTTAAATGTGTTAAATCTATCTTAATTTTGAAAGTAAATCTGTACGAATTATACCTTAGTGATTGAAACGTCACAGTTTTATGTTGCCCTTTTCTGCCTTTTTTTAATATAAATGCCTGATTTACAAAATAAACGCTTTTTTGCCTTTATTTGAATATTTATCTATTACTTATTAATTTATTATTAAAATTGCCTACGGGTATATTTTAATTTATTTCTATAACCGCTACAATGAAAGTGACTTCACCGAATGTATATTATTGTCTTTCAGTCAGTTCATATTCTCTTTGCAACAATGAGTGCTGCCGTGCAAAAATGTATAACAGTAAGCGTTTTAATTATCGCTTGTGTTTATTTGACAAGGCAACAATGAGTGCGGGTCTAACGTTATTTTTAACGGTTATTTTGCTTTCAGTTTTCATTGTTGTAGCTAGCTAAATATTTCATATCGCAACATATCAGTACAACCAAACACAAAAATGCACTTTCCAAGGCTACTGGGTAGAAGATTTCTTTGCTTCTAACAGTAATTGCAACATCGAGTCGAAAATCTCAATTTTCATTCGACTTATGTAAAGCTTTTCTTGCTGCCGAAATCTCTTTATGGATAGTGCAAGGTTGTGGGTCTAGTGCAAGGTTTTTGTAATTGCTTTTATTGCGTATTTTAGCTATTTATAACGCCTTTTTGCCTGCCTATTTTAGCTATTTATGATGCCTTTTTGCCTGCCTATTTTAATGATTCATAATGCTTGAACTTCCGGTCTCTGCTCATCAGTGAGTCATTCTCTACAAGACATACAGCCACTGTGCATGCTAAATCAGTTTACAAAGTTACATATGCTGTAGAATAGCTCCATACTCGCAGACTGAGGGACAGGCACGCTGTATAATGTTTAATAAGCACTCCGGAAAACCTAAATTATAGGCCTCTGTCTTTTATTAACGCTATTACGCTTTCATTTACAAATGAGGTGTTTTTTTCCACAAACTGCCTCCACAAGAGGGAGAGGAATGTGGGCAGTGCAAAAGCCGACAGATGTCGTTCGACTCATGAAATAGACTACTGCGGAGTACTACGATCTATTAAACTTTAAGGGTTCGTTGTAACGCATTTCACAGTTTTTACAACTTCGTGTACCAATGTTTGCGTACGATAAATTTTTCTGCAGCAAGGGCGTCATTCTTCCTAATGCAATAGGAATGATAGCGTGTGACGTATGTAGATCCGAGTGACAAGTTTTATTAGCTTCGATCTCGGTCGTCATGAATGGACGAACGGTTAGGTAGAGAGATTAGATTACATTTGCGGTGAGGGAAAGACTGTATTTCAGCCCGATGACATTGGTACGTCCTTGGATATCAACACCGTTAACCTAGTTCCGCATTTAGAGGAAATTTTAGAGGACTTGAAGAAGTACTCAGAACCTTCGTAACAATAAGAGAATCTAATTTATAATTAATTGATCAGAGCAACAGAAATCGCCTACGTCGGCACGAAGCAGAAAACATGTGCGGGAAAGAGTCACCGGTAATTTTATATGGAATCCTCATATTCAGAATCATGGTTCTTACAGGAGACCAGAACGTTAACAATGGCTACAAGATGAACAAAGTAATTTAAAGAAAACAATTTCAATTACTTAAGCCACAAATGTTATTCAAATCCATTGTAAATCGATTTTTGATGTGCGTATGTCTTTATTGGAAATACTATTCGTAAGAAAATGTAACATTTTTAGAGTAAGACGAAGTTGAAAAAATCTCCGTTAGGTGCTGCACATGCACAGATGTACACGTCCTGCCATCTATTGAGTGTTGCGTAATTTACTTACAATTAAGAAGCGAATTTGTTTTTGTTTCTTTTTTTAAGACAAATTCATTGATTTTTGTAGCTTTTGTAGTCGCTTGCATCTATTGGATTGACTCCCAAACACGAACGATGCTCTTTCGTGCTCCACTGTATTTTAAAGTGTGCATTCTTATTGGAGTAAATAATTATTATGTATATGTTGTTGTTCAGTCAATTGTCCGAAGACAAGTTGGAACCTCACAAGTCACACCAATAAGGTATCAATCACGAGATAACTAAGACAGGAGATAATGGGGTAGAGTGGCCAGTTATTGTCCCCTTCCACTGCGTACTAGAAGCATAGTACACTAATCAGACTTGAGATGCATACAAACCTCAGAAGTCTGATTAGTGTAATATGTAGCTAGTTGGCGATGTATGCAGCGGAGGAGGAAAGGAACTGGCTACCCTACCCCATTATCTCCTGGCTTAGTTGCCTCATAAGTGGTGCTTTATTGGTGCCACTTGTGAGGTTCATATCTTCTTCGGTCAGTGACTAAATAAAACAAAAAAAAAAAATTCCTCTGATACATAACATCAAGTGAGATGTACTGCCTGATAATAGATGTACAGCATTAGAAAAAAGTTTTGTCACACAGATACTTTATAAGTATCAGAAAGGAGGCAGTGCTCATGATCAGACTGTACATATCACCCAGAACCTCAATCAGTGATTATTATTATTATTATTATTATTATTATTATTATTATTATTATTATTATTATTATTATTATTATTATTTAGTGTGTTTCGGATGATGGAGTAGTATGAAGCTCCGAAATGTGTGTACTCTCTCTCTGTATCTCTCTCTCTCTCTCTCTCACACACAAACACATACATATAGTCCGGATCAGCTTACTTAATACCCTAAAGGTGAAACCTAACTATTTTGCCACTATGACTACATATGCTAGTGGATTATAGTGATTTTCTAGCTGTCAGATTTAATTTTCTTTCACCAACTTCGTTTCGAATTTCGGGTACTAACAAATACTACAACTGGCAGTTATTTTCTAACTGTTATGTTGGCAGTAATGATTTCGGTTTACAGTATAGCAAACTGATGAAAATGCAAGTAAGTAAATACATTTTTAGGTTAGGTTTCATGAATCGTAAACTCTTTACTCAAAGCAATAAATTTCATGTTGCCGGACAAAATAAATTGTAATATTAGACCATACTAATCCTAATTGGAACATTACGAACATTAAATCCAGACGTTTGAGATGGGCAGGGCATGTAGCACGTATGGGCGAATCCAGAAATGCATATAGAGTGTTAGTTGGGAAGCCGAGACGTAGATGGGAAGATAATATTAAAATGGATTTGAGGGAGGTGGGATATAATGGTAGAGAATGGATTAATCTTGCTCAGGATAGGGACCAATGGCGGGCTTATGTGAGGGCGGCAATGAACCTCCGGGTTCTTTAAAAGCCAATAAGTAAGTAAGTACTAATCCTAATTACCAACATAATATGCCAGAAGTCCAGGAGGAAAATATACTATTTCATAAATAAATTATTGAACCATTTAGGAAACACCTCGCAACATAAAGATGAGATGTGGTAAATAAGCAAGACATTGTTATTGTTAACACTATACTATTATTATTATTATTATTATTATTATTATTATTATTATTATTATTATTATTATTATTATTTAAGTACGTAGCATTGTGATTTTACCCGTTTGGTGATATCTGGTCTTATTAGTTGGCAACACTGAAGAGAGAGCCAAATTAGACTTTTAGGGTGATATTCATAGACATTTCGCAGCACGCGCTACGAGCGTACTAAGCTAGCCCCGGCTATCCACTGGTTACTAGTACAGAATTCAAATCATATCCTATCGTTAACACTGGTTTATGAATACGAAAAACGCTGATCATCTACCGGAAGCCCGCGCTAAAAATGTCTATGAATACGGCCCTTAGAAACTACTCTTGCGTGATCCTCTCTATACACACTTTAGCAAGTTCATATTATTATTTCCATGCATATTTCAGTATTTCCTTTCGAGTACTTATCCAAACTCTAATGATATCCAAGACATTTCTGGGTTCGAATAGGACACACAGCTTTCTGCATACATACAGCAGACTCAAACTCTGTGACAGAAGTAACTTGAGGCAGGAACGTACGAAGCTGAAAGCTGACATTTGTCACGATTTATCTCTCTAATTGTGGTCAGGAAAAGTTCTCCAGCAAAGTGAAATATGCAGGAGCGGAAATGCGTCACGTTCGGGGACTGCAAACGTGTTTATATAATCCCCGCACAAGTTAGCTCGCCCTGCTTCGTATTCAGGGCCCGGTGCGGAGAGCAGTTCTGTATTCCACAAAAGTGGATAATATGCACATATTTTCTTCGCACTAGCCTATATCTCTATCTCGGCTGCAATGCAATCTCCTAAAGAGATTTCTTGTCTCTCCATCATCCCCCGTTCTGAGCCAGTGTAACGACTCAGAGATGGAACAAACGCCGCCTGAAGCCGTTTGGGCATGGACGTAAGAATAAACTGTCTATTCATACCGCTCGTCTAGTATTACTTTGAAATTATAGGCCTACATAATAGGCAACTTGTCCACAAAGTCGTCTAGACCGTGAAACGAGCGGGCCCGGGTTCAAATCCTGGTTGGGTTGTTTTTTTTTCCGAGTTAAGAGCAAATGCTGGGTAACTTTCGGCGCTAAACCCTGGACTCATTTCCCTGGCATTAACACTTAAGATCCTAGATGTTGTGGCTGAGGGGTTAACGAGTCTAGCTTCGAACCCAGCGGTCCCCGGATCGATCCCCAGTCGAGGCGAGTTGCGTGGGTGAGGTTTTTTCGGTGTTTTTCCCTCACTCCTATGAATGAACATCAGGTTACTTTATTAGGCGATTGGAACCCACTCATCTTCGCCATTCTGGAGTAAATAATTTTCTTCCTACAAAATATGTAATTTTCAATAAGTTTCATACAGACAAATTGTTATATAATCCACAGTTTGAAAGATAGACAGGTTGGGTTTGCAGTTAAAACTTGACGTTTCACAGGCATTTGGTCCCTGTATAAACATCAGAGGATTTCACATAAGTATAAGGACAGAGTGAAATATCACGTATGGAGGAGTGTCTTTAAACTTTTGGTAAAGCATGTAATTAGGGGGTAAAATCAGGAAGACCATAGGATAATCCGAAGATAGGCGATCGGCGCAGCTCAGTTGCGCTCGGGCGCGGATTCGATCCCTACTTGGGCTAATTACCCGGTTGGGTTTTTTCCCGAGGTTTTCCCCTATCGTAAGGCGAATCCTCGGCTTCATTTCTCCAAATACCACCTCGCTATCATTAACCTCTCAACCACATCGACGCTAAATAACCTAGTAGTTGATACAGCGTCGTTAAATAACCAAGTAAAAAATCCGATGATCGGATAGCCGTCACACGGGTACATTGTTATATGCAAAGAATTTCGTTTTGGTGCTAGAAGTAAATGGCCAGAAAATTTAGCCTTGAGCCTATTCAATTAGGGATTGAGTTGATTTTAGGTGCAGTAAATCTATGAAACGATCTCCACAGCTTACTTATCTTCCAGAGGGAATATTATTTGATGGTTTTTCATCACCCTTCAGAATTCACTGCCTTCTGCCCGCGAACTTCGGATCCAGAACAAACACAGTAACCAATGAATTATAGAAGGCGATTCTGAAAAATGAAGAGTAGTAACATTTCCGAAATGTTTGAGATAATGATAACAATGTTTTTCTCCAAAATAGGTTCCTGTTCAAATATGTGATAGTTTCAAGGCTACTATGGCGATTATTATTATTATTGTTAATATTATTACATGTTAAATTGGTTTCCTAAGTAGTTAGTGAATACTTAACTAAACTGAACAATAGGCCTATACACCACAATCAAATTCATATATAAGTCTTACAATTTATCAGGGCCTAGTTACTTTTATAGTGTAGATGTGAGTTTGTAAATATTTGAAAAATTTTCAGACAAAATTTGTTCTCATATTTCAATCGAATAACTGAAAGTAGGCCTATAATACTTATATCAGTTATTAATGTTGAAAATAATCTGACAAAACTGACCGAAATTTCATGAGAAAATTTCTTCCCCTATGAGGACTCGAACCAGAACGCATTCAGTTACATGAGTCTTATATGAGTCCTCAGGCCACGACGCCACGACGGTGGACAACAATATATCTGTCGTAAATTTGCAAAATGGAACATGTCCAAAATAACAAAGTGTTGGAAAATCGCAAAAACTAAGTAACAAATTAAAATATTCATATAGCCTATGTTTTTCTAAATAGATCGCTATCGGTACATACATTCAGGAACCATAAACATTTTAATTTTTAAAATATGTTTTGTTCTTTTTTTTTGCGATTTCCTAACACTTTGTTATTTTGGACGTGTCCCCTTTTGCAAATCGATGACAGATATAGAGATGGCTAATAAATATTCGACACAGGCTTGGAATAGCATAGCTTATTTCTATAGAACCTACATGAAACATACGTAAAATTTTAAAATTTATTTTCATAACAAAAAGTTACATTTGTTCGGATAAAATTTCTGCTAATTTAAAGACAAAACTAAAATTCTTTCAATCACTTATTGTCATAATACACTGCTCTCTTAAATTGACTGAGCATATTGGGAATTAAATCAATATCTTTCCTGAAACAGGCTCTGAAATGTTTCATATAAAACAATTTTTATATCGAAAATGGAGCAAAAACGAGCAAAATTGTATTAAAGGATTTTGTTTGAATTATCTCTAAGAATAACCCCTGAAATTAATGACATTACTTACGATTCACCCTGTATAGGAGAGAAATCTTCACTTTCCTGCATGTAATATAACAATATAGCTGAGATCTACTGCGTTTATAGATAGTACATACTACTACCAAAGCCTACCCACAATTCCTAATTGCTTTAACAACAAAGATTAACTCATTCATGAAACGGTGTATTAAAATCCGCGCATCACATTCCATAATTCCACCTATAAAATATTTAATTAAACACAAGGCAATTTATATTTATGGAAAGAGAAATAAACCTTCTCCATATTAACTACACGACTTAGGTGGAAAGACAAATATTTGGCTTTCGTCTGTAACCACAGCACACGGTTAATTCTGCGAGAAGCCGCCTTGCAGAAAACGCTGCATCGCGTCGCCTCAGCTAGGGAGGAGCAAACACAGAATCTGAAAAGTGAGCACGCGTAGCATTCCTAAGAGACACGGCACGAGTAACATCTGGTCTGGGATAATACTGCTCCTGATACAGCAAATATCGCATTAAACAAAACAAACATAATTATTGTAAGTCCCATTATCCTATGTACTTAACCCAATTTAAAGGTGATCAGCCAGATAATTCATTAATGGAAAACAATTTTAAGTTCATCAGATATAAAGTAATCTGGAAACTGCAAGACCTAAAATTATATCAGAGGCAATTTAAACACAAGGCATCATAGACCTATACAAATAATGAACATTCTTAAAAGGAATAATAATACCTAAACCAGGGGTTCTCAACCTTTTGAAGATTGTGAGCACTGCCCACATGTAATCCAAGTGAGCAAGCACCTTAAAATCGAATAGGTTTAATTGGTCTATATGAATACATAAATACAAGTAAAATAAGTAAGTAAATAAATAAATAAATAATAAATAAGCAAATAAATAAGTAAATAAACAAACAAATAAATAAATAAATAAATAAATAAATAAATAAATAAATAAATAAATAAATAATAAATAAGCAAATAAATAAGTAAATAAATAAGTAAATAAGTAAGTAAATAAGTGAATAAAGAAATAAGTAAATGAATAAATAAATAAGAAAGTAAATAAGTAAGTACATAAGTAAGTAAATAAATGAATAAATAAATAAATAAGTAAATAAATAAGTAAATAAGTAAGTAAATAAATAAATAAGTAAATAAGTAAGTAAATAAGTAAGTAAATAAAGTAAATAAATAAATGAATAAATAAGTGAATGAATAAATTAATGAATAAATGAATAAAAAATAAGCAAGTAAATAAGTGAGTAAATAAATGAATAAATAAATAAATAAGTAAATAAATAAATAATTAAATAAGAAAGTAAATAAATAAATGAATAAATAAATCAATAAGTAAATAAATAAAAACATTAAATAAATAAATAAGTGAGTAAATAAGTAAGTAAATAAATAAATAGATAAATTAATAAATACATGAATAAATAAATAAATAAGAAAATAAATAAGTAAGTAACTAAATAAGTAAATACATAAATGAATAAATAAATAAATAAATAAATAAGTAAATAACTAAGTAAATAAATATATGAATAAATGAATAAATAAATAAGTAAATAAATAAATGAATAAATAAATTAATGAATAAATGAATGAATAAATAAATAAGAATTAAATAAGTAAGTAAATAAATAAGTAAATAAATAAATGAATAAATAAATAAGTAAATAAATACGTAAATAAGTAAGTAAATAAATAAATGAATAAATAAATAAGTAAAAATAAGTAGATAAAGAAATGAATAATTAAATGAATGAATAAATAAATAAATAAGTAAATATATAAGTAAATAAATAAATGAATGAATGAATATATGAATGAATGAATAAATAAATGAATAAATAAGTAAGTAAATAAATAAGTGAAGAAATAAATGAATAAATAAGTGAGTAAATATATAAATAAGTAAGTACATGAGTAAGTAAACAAATAAATGAAAGAATAAATGAATGAATGAATAAATGAATGAATGCATAAATGAATGAATATATAAATGAATTAATAAGTAAATTAATAAGTAAATGAATAAATAAATAAATAAATTAATAAGTAAATAAGTAAGTAAAGAAATACATGAATAAATAAATGAATGAATGAATGAATGAATGAATGAATAAGTAAATAAATAAATAAACGAATGAACAGTAGAACGAATGATTAAATAAGTAAACAAGGAAGCAAGCACGTAAGCACCAAGCAAGCATCCCTAAAGGAAAAATCGAGGGTCGTCAAATCTGGGGACCGAACAAAGGTATCTCTCATTAGTTCGACGACTGCATCAGCAACACATGTGCCTCCAAGCAGGCAGGCAGGCAGGCAAATTTTTAAAACACCCAAAACAGTTATGATTTCCTTGAACTTGAATGTTATTCAGAATTTCAGTGATGTCCAAGGAGAAATCGCATGTAGCTACAAATAAACAGTCCTGCAGATGTGAATTAGTCAATCGTGTTTTGTTCTTGAGGTACCTATTTCATAAGTGAGAAAGTTTTTTCGCATATTTAGGCTGTTTCGGAAATAACCAGCCAGACATTTCAGAGAAAGACTACGTAGTATTTGTATTCTTATGCCTGCTACAGGTCGCAAAAATTTCATCTCGGCTGTTTGAATTCTTTGTCCTTGTTGTTTTGTCAAGATTCAACATTCAGAGCCATAGATTAGCATAGGGTCCGCCATTACTTTGTAGAATTTCATCAGTGTTTATTTTATTGATTGTTTATTTATTACTCTATTCTCGAAATATTCTTATTAAATATTACTCAAAGCTTTCAATTCAATTGGAGAAATTTACTCGTGTTTCGCGCTCATCAGTTTATCGACAAAATGGAAACCACTTGTGATATTATCTCTGACAACTTCACTCATGTAACTGTTCGGCCGATAGATATACAAATCAGCCATTCCGAGCCGTCTATCTTTGCAATATTATCGTTTTAAATAATCGATTTTTTATCGCTACTGCTTGGTAATTGTTTCCTTAAACATACTAAATTTAGAAGGCTCATGCCTTGTTTTACGTGCAATTATTATTTGCACGATAGCAGAAGGTTAGAAAGATTTGGTGAAAGTTTCGAGCAAGAATTTCACAACGCAATTAAAAATGCAAAAGCAATTAACAGGAACAAAAGCCCAGCACTGTATGGAACCAATTTGTGCAAATAAATATTATCTCTTCCTTCAAGAACAGTGGGCCATGTCAGCCAAGGACTGTAATAGTAGAATAGTGAATAGGTCTATCTTATTTAATAAGAATATGCGTCATAATGTTTTGTTAGTTATTTATTATTTTATTGGCGACATAGTCCTAGGAAATACCATTAGAGGGTTTCTTCATTGCCTCAGGATAAACTGACTCGTAACTGTATGATTAAACGGAAAACCTCTCACAGCACTGTCTCCGATAATTTAATGTCATTGTGACAGGAATGTAATAAATATGTCATTTCTAAACTATGAAAGCATAATTATAACCTATTTACTCCGTAAACGTCAATTTAAATTGTGTAAAAATATTATTTAATTGCCGGAAAAGCTCATAACTACGAGGTATATCGATCATAAAACATATTCAAAGTTTTCTTCCCGACGTAACAATGAAAACCCCATTTCGTTCAGCAGGTTTGAAGATAACGCCTACAGAGTGGATGAACCATCAGACGAAAGTGTATAGTGGGATGCCTGCTCGCACAGCTACAGGCGCGCTACAGAAAACCTAGTTGAAAACACGTTTTCCACATAAAACGCACACAATACTGGTGGTAGTGGCTATTTAAAAACCCCGTGCATTTCTTTCAATAGTCAAAGTACCTTCAGACTACATATATTAAAAGTTACACACATATGCCCGACCGGTACCAAACTTTTAGCAATAAAACTAACATCAAGTGCACATTGCGGGAGATTTAAAGGCTCGACGTCAAAAATACTATATGGCGGCAAGTTTTACATGCTATATACATTTTGAATTCCCTCAACACAACAAATCACCTACTAAAAAGGCTGAGGATACCATGGCAACGTTTTCTGTGCAGATAATTTAGAAAACCTGCATTGATATGGGCTTAGAGGTAAGTATACTGAAAGTAAGGGAATTCTTTAAAAACAAAACCGAAGGTGCTCGTATAGGTTATGAAATGTGGGTTTCAGAAGATTAGTTATTCTTGCTTTCACAATTGACCTATAACTTTAGATTGTTGTTGCCTGTAAAGTCAGAATTCATAAAAATAAATTTTATTCCTCATAAGACTGCGAGAGAGAGCATTAATTCTCAGTTGAGTTGGAACTTACAATCATGAAACAAGCTTCATAACCCTTGTTTTCTTTGTACTAATTTTAAGTGTGGTAAAAGTATCTTATAAAGTGAAAAATATCTCGAAATACTGTGTAAATCATAAATAATGTTTGTTACATTTGTGGGTAATTAATTTTGAAAGCACATATGGGAGAGTCGGGTAGTATCGGACATCGGGTAATATCGGACAGTGAGTTTCTTTCATCTACCACACTATGTTAGTACCTGATTGACATGGTTACGTTTCTGTGATGTCGCATAGAGAAACGTAACCATGTCATTCAGGTACTACCATATGGTGGTAGATGAAAGAAACGCACTGTCCGATACTATCCAATGTCCGATACTACCCGACTCTCCCCTAACTTAGGCGAATTTTACTATACTAGTTAAAAGAGCTTACAAGTGTTATTTCGATTGTTAAATAGATGAGGACAGGAACTGGGCCCCTGAAATCTGTTGTGCTCCATGTAATTATATTAACTGGTTGACTAAAAGAATCCAGTCATATGCCTTTTCCAGCTCCAATGATATGCCGGGAACCTAAGGCTCATTCAGCAGACTGTTACTTGCTAGGAACCACAGATCAGAAGATTGCAGAGAACTTGTCAGCGAGCTGATTCACAACTATAACGTGATGAGTGTCATGTATCTCTCAAAATAACTTCTTGGATTCTTATCAATTTTTTCTTTCCTCAAAACCTTCAGGTAGTGAGCGACGAACATGGGGAGTGTTTTCATCTGGGTTTTTTCTGAAATGAAAAAGCGCTACCAGGAAAAATGGAGCCCAAATATTCTGTCAGACTACTGCTGGACACTCAAAGAGATGTTTCTCAAGCGAAGTATAGCCTAAAATCTATTTCACACACATTTTTGGTAAATAAATATGATTTTAGGTAAAATGTTACAAGATATCAATACTAGAAAAGTCTGAAGCATATTTCATATAATTACTCAAAAAACCCGGGTGATAGAAAAGTTTTGAAAAGAGATTGTTACTAGCATTATATGTTACTAATATTTATTGTATTTATCTTATGCATGTAACCTATAAGATAACACATTGTAATAAATATAAGATCATTTTCTTAATTAATAACAGTGTATATCTCCAATAAATGATTTCTTAGCAACGCCACAGTTACACTTGATTGTACTTGTCACTATCTCTCTCACTAGAGAGTTATTGAAATTTATATTTTCCCCGCCATTCATAAAATATTTTGATATGATACCTCTTGCACAAAAGGGGAGATCTATAACTGAAACTTGATTAATATATTTCAGTATTATTTGTATTTATCCTGGTAATAATGAACAGTTTGACTCGTAGACATTTTGTTTTTCAGCATTAACTTCCCATGATTGTATGAGAAGATTCGAAGAGAACGGCAGTTACGTAGACCTTCGGCTCTCCCCTACTACCATTAATGCACAACACAATGTCAATACGGCGGTTGCTGTCGTCTGCGATACAACGAACTTTTCTGTTGATTTTCATTTTTTTTCTGGTTATTACACTGTATGCTTATTTAAGTTGTGTTAACTCTCGCTAGTGGTTTTATATTTTATTTTATCCGTCTTAGTATTTACTTTACTATTGTAAATATTTTTGTTTTATTATTATTATTATTATTATTATTATTATTATTATTATTATTATTAATGAATTAATTTATATTACTATCTTTGTATTATCTCCGTCACGGATATTCTATTATTATTATTTTATGATTATTATTAATATTATTGCTACTATTATTTCTAACATCAACTTTATTATTGATCTCTTTAAAATTTATGTAGACTACTGGACTGTACCCAAGCACGAGCATATGCTCATTTCGGGTATATATTCATACGAATTCATTTCAAATGTAAATTGTGAATAAATTTGAATTCGAATTTGAGATCTGAAATCAGCACGAAAAGTGCTACAATAATCGCCCATTCTTTATCTTTTAACAAAAAATATGTTTAATTTTGTTTACCAGTGAATCGTCCATAGAGTTCAATGAAGATTGTATAGTTGGCACAACTGGTAACAAGAGAACACTGATCATAACACACTACTGTCATCTAACGGAATATTTGTAATGATGAGATGGCACAATAATATATTTCCAAAACAGTTTAGTACATAACATTTTAGTCAGTCAATTAATATTTTATTGTATTAGAATAGGCCTACTTTATTTCTTCTAATCTTTACACACTTTCTTGTAATCGTGTAATAGTCAATTCAATCCCAATCGAGTTTTGATTTCCTATAGATAAATAAAAACCTCTAGTGAGATTACTGTAGGTAAAATTTTGCCAAGCTATAGTATAAATTAAAGTTCATTGTCTTTTTTTCGCAAAGAAAAAAACGATTTTTTTAATCAAAAAATGCGCTAACTTTAACCCATTTCCTCCCTGAAATGAGTTATTTAACGATGCTGCATCATCTGGACGGTTGAATTTTCACATTAATGTTATTATGATTATTAATTTTACTGTGCTACATAATGACGTAAGAATTTGCTGTTAACAAAATAATATAGAGAATGTGAGGTTGCTTTATGGCTTAAGAACTAAGGTCGTAGCATTAAAGTGATAGTGCATCTTCGGCAGCATTGCCATTTTTATAACAGTAATACGGCAGACAGTACGTCATTCCTTCTGATCCACTTACTCATTCCATTCTCCTTTTATTACGCTACATTGTCACAATTTTAACAATCTCACTCCAACGTTCAGTTTTACCGAGTTGGGAAGTAAAACCACAATATACGGTTTCCACAGGGCTTCAAGTCAGCCGGGGAATGCTAGGTCACATGTGAAATGTCATCTCAGAACCATGATTTACGAGTGCATTACACGAATTCATGCTCTCTACAACAGCATATGGATTTTCGAAAAAAATAATATATGTCCGAAATAAATGAGTAACGGTGCTATAAACAAACTTTAGCATCATATTACCGTAAAATATATAACGCACTTCACGTTATATTAGGTTTCTACATCGAATGACCTATAACCTGTTACCTATCAGACTGCTAAAGAGAAAATGCGCAGTAAACCTACAGAAATGTGACATTTTTCTGCCATATAGAGATAAACCAAGTCGACACTTAAGAATTATAGATAATTTCCCAGCCACCTGTGTTAGTTATGAACATACTAACCAAGCGAAATACACTTCTAAGGGCACAAACTGTTTCCATAGCGACAATCTTTTATATTTATTAAATGTACCCTATTTATACACGCTTTAACATCTACGTCACATTGCATAAAGGATCTTTAGCTATATCAGTAGACCGTGGACTGTTGTTTCGATTCTGTTTCTATTGTCATTTGTTTTATACATGGTTTACATTCATTTCAACGCAGTTCCATTTTGAGTGATTACGATAATAGTGATTTTTTTATTTCATTGTCAATTCTTGAATATTGGTACTTCAATTTTGCTTAAATATTTAATATTATAATAATACTAAGTTCATTAGACGTTCAAATAAACATTCAGATTTATTTTCAATGAAGAATACCAGACATTCTGAAAGTTATTTGTTTCCATAATAATGAAAGATATTTTCTCTCGAGCTAATACTGAAGAGAACCACGCATATAAATATCTACACCACACCGCCATTAAATATATGAAAAAGACCCAACCCCTCTTGATTAATAACTATAAAAACATTTTATTTTTAATAATATTATCTTACGTAAGTTTGATAGCTTTCAGTAATACACACTACATATACTATATAGCCGCCACTCAGTAAAATATAGAAATCAAAATCTAATTTAAGTTATTCTCTACATCTGCTTATATAACCCCAAAAGGTTTCACTTTCATATCATCAATATAGCATTAATATGTATAATTAATGAAAAATAGTCACATCATGGCATTAACTACAATAATATTTCATTTCTAATGGTAATAATGCCATCAAACCACCTCAAGTTTTGTAGTTTTTAATATCCAATACACAGCTGTACCCAGAAAATTACACACCACAGAATCGAACTTGTAAATTTTATTTTTAGTAAGTTAAGTTTTTAATAACCAATTTAATTTGAGCTCTAAATATGTGAGCATTCTTGCAGATCATGGCCTTCGTGTAATATTGTTTACTGTAGTGTGCGTTTTGTTTTATTCTGAAATGCAATTAGCTAGTTCTCAAAACTGACGACAGATGGATTTTGGAAAATAGGAAAATTATGTTGAAAAATTGACATTTCACTTAAAACTACTATTTTTCTGAAAAACGTTGAGTTCCAAGCTTCAAAATGAGGGGTCATTTATTAAAATCCGTTCAGCTGTTTTCCCGTAATATCCATTACCAGTTCAAATTATATATATAGATGACATTCTGGATAGTGATTAATGCGTCGGTGAATCATTGTATGTGAGTTTCCAATCCAACATATGCCTTCGTGACTGAGAGAAACCATGACAAACATCAGTCACATTGGCCGGTCACTGGGCTTGAACCTGCGATCTCTCGAATGCGAGCCACCTCGCTCTGTAGTAATAATCTTATATTTCCATCATTTAATTTGAGAAAAATTCGTTCCGGCACCGGGAATCGAACCCGGGACCTCTCAGCTCTGCGCGCTGAGTGCTCTTTCCAATTGAACTATGCCGGGACACGATCCACGGTGCCGACCGAACTCCTCTCGTTGTAATGTCTACTTCATTGTAGTCGTGTAATATTCAATGAGGTAGGCGAGACCTCATATATAATGAATATGTGATGTACTTATATTTCCAATTAGTACCTGCTGTTTTGTCCATATTTCCACCTGTAACTGCTGAACTAGGTATATCTGTATTAGATCTATTCTTCATATTTATTTTTCCATCGTTACAGAAAGCCGCAGACCTTTTCAGTCAATTTTCACTGCATTTATGTATAATAAGATGAATTTCTGAACTACTTTTTCTAAGCAAACAGAGAATTCAATTGCTCAACGTTGCCATTCCACTCACGAAATATCTAATTACTCCACCAATGTAGAGTGGCTGCATTAAAATGTGAATAGCTCAAATTAAGGAACTAAAAATCTAATATAGCAGTTATGTTTGAAGCATATGGAAGGAGTACCAGGGGTGATGAAAGTTACATTGAATTAAGATTTACTTTGTATTTAGCAGTAAAAGTCGTTAGACCAGCATGTTTATTCATCCTTGGTGGAATGATTTGGATTTCCTATTCGAATAACGTCGACGGCGTTTCTGGAACACTCTGTATGTTCTGATACATTTGTATTAATAATTAATAATAATAATAATAATAATAATAATAATAATAATAATAATTCATTCATAGGTTTCTACCCAACGGCAGATCTTAAACTGCAAACCCAGCATTCTCCACTCTTTGCTATTTTCTGCCATTCATGGCCCCATGTTTCGGCGGCTACTATGCAGTGGTATGCAGACAATAATGTTCACCGGTTGGACTGGCCTGCACAGAGTCCTGATCTCAATCCCATTGAGCACCTTTGGGACGAATTGGACCGGCGATTGAAGTCTCGGGAGATGCGGCCAACTTCCATTGTCCAACTGAGTGCCATGTTGCAAGAGGAATGGCGACGCATTCCAGTGGATATCCTACACAAACTAGTGGAGAGCATGCCTGACAGGGTGGCTGTTGTTATAGCAACAAGAGGTGATACAAGGAGGTTCTAAAGAGGCAAAGCAGTGCCCAATTACTTTTTGGTAGATAGTGTATATTAAGTCAACTGCCATTATAAAAGGAGCGCAATCAACTGAGTGACTCGGTGGGCGGGATTCCACAGTAATATGCATTATTGGGCGAAGAATCTACGTAAAGATTAATTTTTGGTTCTACAGAATAATCACTGTTAGCATTTCTGTAGGACCAAAAATTAACTCTCACTTTGAGAGAGGAACAGAGGTTAATGGTGTTTGAGAATAAGGTTCTTAGGAAAATATTTGGGGCTAAGAGGGATGAAGTTACAGGAGAATGGAGAAAGTTACAAAACGCAGAACTGCACACATTGTATTCTTCACCAGACACAATTAGGAACATTAAATCTAGACGTTTGAGATGGGCAGGGCGTGTAGCACGTATGGGCGAATCCAGAAATGCATATAGAGTGTTAGTTGGGAGGCCGGAGGAAATAAGACCTTTGGGAAGGCCGAGATGTAGATGGGAGGATAATATTAAAATGGATTTGAGGGAGATGGGATATGATGGTAGGGATTGGATTAATCTTGCACAGGATAGCGACTGATGGCGGGCTTATGTGAGGGCGGCAATGAATCTCCGGGTTCCTTAAAAGCCGTAAGTAAGTAAGGACCAAAAATTAATCTTTACGTAGATGCTTACTGTCGTTTTGTTGACGAAAAATACTGAGACATCTGCTGGGAGCAGAACCACAATCCCTGTGATGAGAGGTCGGCAGCTGACTGAGGTGTGACGGGCCCAGTCGGTTAATGTCGCATCTCATCCTCTGTGCTACGCGTCACGGCTGTGAACTCTGCCATTTAGAGAAATGTTTAATTGAATTAATGGAATAGCAACCGGCAGTTTTGAGCCGGAGGTGGCGGCCAGGTGCGGTCCATTCTGCGCTGCAGGGATTGCTACTGTCTGCGGGCCATTCATCAGGGCGCCACGCACATCGGTCACCGCCCTGATGCATGTGACACGCCAACCAACAGCCCTCTGTGCGTTCTGCATAAAAATTTAATTAGACCACAGCATTGGTTTACAGAGCTCAAGACTGCGACAAGATCAATTTCAAACACGTTCTTACAATATCAGAGAAAAGAAATAATAGGGCTACAACTCATGACTAATCTGGATTAATTAAAATGTGTCTCAGTGAAATGTACAGCAGAGTCCGTATAGGTCAGTTTCTGTTAGACGCTTTTCTAATTCACTGCGGGCTAAAGGAAGGAGATGCACTATCACCTTTACTTTTTAACTTCGCTCTAGAGTATGCCATTAGGAAAGTCCAGGATAACAGAGAGGGTTTGGAACTGAAAGGGTTACAACAGGTGCTTGTTTATACGGATGACGTGAATATGTTAGGAGAAAATCCACAAACTATTAGGGAAAACGGGAATTTTACTTGAAGCAACGAAGAGTCCACACCTGTGGAGTAACGGTTAGCGCGTCTGGCCGCGAAACCAGGTGGCCCGGTTCGATTCCCGGTCGGGGCAAGTTACCTGGCTGAGGTTTTTTCCAGGGTTTTCCCTCAGCCAAATATGAGCAAATGGGTAACTTTCGGTGCTGGACCCCGGACTCATTTTACCGGCGTTATCACCTTCATCTCATTCAGACGCTAAATAACCTGAGATGTTGATAAGGCGTCGTAAAATAACCTACTAAAATAAAAAAAATAAAAGTAAGGAGATAGACTTGGATGTAAATTCCGAAAAGACAAATGATTGTGCCTCGTGACCAGAACATAGTAAGAAATGGAAATATGAAAATTGTAAATTTATCACTTGAAAAGGCGGAAAAATTCAAATACCTTGGAGCAACAGTAACAAAATAAATATAAATGAGACTCGGGAGGAAATTAAACGCAGAATAAATATGGAAAATACCTGTTATTATTCTCGTTGAGAAGCTATTTTCAACCAATCTGCTATCAAAGAAACTGAAAGTTAGAATTTATAAAACAGTTATATTACCGGTTGTTCTGTATGGTCGTGAAACTTGGACATTCACTTTGAGAGAGGAATAGACGTTAAGGGTGTTCGAGAATAAGGTGCTCAGGAAAATATCTAGGATTAAGAGGGAGAATGGAGAAAGTTACACAACGCAGAACTGCGCGCACTGTATTCATCACCTAACATTATTTACTTACAAATGGCTTTTAAGGAACACGCAGGTTCATTGCCGCCCTCACATACGCTCGTCATCGGTCCCTATCCTAAGCAAAATTAATCCAGTCTCTATCATCAAATCCTACCTCCCTCAAACCATTTTAATATTATCCTCTCTTCTACGTCTCGGCCTCCCCAAAGGTCTTTTCCCTTTCTATTTATTTTAAGTGATGTTACGGGAAATTGCTACCGCGTTATAGATCACAATTACAGATATACGATCATAATTACAAATCCAGAATATTTTAGATCTGTTACACTCATATAGAAGTCAATGGTTTGCACATATTTTGAGAATAGATTCAAATCGCGTTCCTATAGAAATCTACAATAAGGTCGACCCAGGACAAGATGGAAAGACCAGTGTTGTATTTCTGGAGACAGGACAGCCTGGATGGCCTAAACCATACAGCATATGATGATGATGATATGATGATGATGATGATGATGAAGATGACTCTTATACAGTGAAATTTATAAAATATGAACTTTATTGTGGCTGAAGACATTCTGAAATATAGCATCTTAGTTATAGAAGTTGACATGTTATTGAAATCTAGTTTCCTCTTGGCGACAGCTTTCAGCATCAAAGTATCGGATTTTGCAGCTGAGGAATTCTCTGGGGACAGTAAATTTATACCGAGCTTCAATGAAAACAGTTCAATACCTTGCGTATAGTGGGGACTTCGCACTCACGCTCATCTCTTAAAAGACAAAGAACAATTCTCAAGAATTAATTCACAAGAGAATGCGTTCAAATTAATATAAATACATTATAAAGAATTCTGAAATATATAATATCTAGCAAGTTAATGGTTTTTTTTTGTCCCGCGTCGTAGCGTTGAAGTCTAAGCAATCATGTATGAAATGGCGTTATGAAATAAGCGCTGGTTCCAGGCCCCTTGCGGAAGAAATTTTCTCATGAAACTTCGGTCAATGAATAGGACCGGTGCCCATCCAATATCGTGATGAATTTAGGGCACTGTGATAGGTAGATTTTACAGTAAGATGCGAAAGAGAAAGTGGTGTGCGTAATTTTTGTATAATGTATTTAGTACTGCTCAATGTCTCTTAATTAATATATTTACTAAGGTTGGATAAAACGTAATGGCAACAGTTCGATATTTCTCACATGGCTTTATTCACAGGGGTACAACATTTACGTACCTTCTATATATTCACCCTCTTATTTATTACCTTTTTCCAAATGTTTGGAAGGCGTCGTACACCATCAGCGCGTCCATCTTTGTTGATGTTCCGTATTGACCGCCCTATAGCACGGATAAGTTCATCTCTGGTATTGTACCGGGTCCCTCGCAGTGGTTCTTTCACTTTGATGAAAAGATCGTAATTGCTTGGACTCATATCGGGTGAGTACGGTGGATGTTCCAGAATCTCCCATTGCCAACGGCGCAAGAGGTCCTTGACAGCAGCAGCGGTATGACTCCTTGCATTATCATGAAGAATGATGGGGTTCTGTACCCCCAAGTGTCGTCGTTTTCTCCTGAGGGCTGGACGAAGGTGGTGCTGCAGGAACCTGCAGTAGTAGTCCGCGCTTGCCGTCTGCCTTGGAGGTACAGCGTGGTGCAGTATTACCCCATCAATGTCATACGCCACAATGAACATCACCTTCACAGCACTTTGTGTAGGGCGCACTTTCTGCGGACGAGAAGAACCTGGATGCTTCCATTCATTTGATTGACGTTTCGAGTTTGGTTGGTTCGTATGAGCGAGCCCAGGTTTCGTCCATAGCAACGATGCGTCCAAGAAAGTCGTCATCTTTCCTTTGGTACCGGTCCAACAAGGCCTGTGCGACTGCATAGCGGTGCCATCGTTAAACCTCGGAAATTTCATGGGGTATCCAACGCCCTGTAATTTTGCGGTAATCCAGAATGTCTTGCAGTATGTGGAGCACAGTTTTGTGACATACTCCGACTTCCGCTGCTAACTCACGCGCAGTCCATCGGCGATAGCATCCAACAGAGAAGCAAGGAGTTGAACTGTGTTGTCCTCCACGCGGGGTCGTCCTGTACGGAGGTTGTCCTGAATGACATCTCTGCCTTCCCGGAATGCCATTGTGCAATATGGCAACGCTGCATCGGCACATGCTTCACGCAGTCCCTGAAAACATTCTTGTGCACTACGACCTCTTGTCACTTCAATTTTGATCCAGGAACGTTTCTCTAGTTTTGTAAACGTGGTCTTAGGGCGCTCGCACTATCCCTATGAAACTCAACGTTCTACACATTGCAGTAGATTGACAGAGTACTGTCGCCGCTGGCTGCACTAACTCATCTAACAGCCCTTGTTCATGTCCACACAGCTGGCAGCTATCGAACGCACCATCGTCACGTGACAGCAGTGTTGCCATAACTTTTTATCCAACCTATGTATATTGTAACTATGAATCATTCCTACTACTACTTCTATAAAATTGTATATTATCTCTACATAATGTATTTCACATGTAACAAACTACAACCCTAACATACCAAAGGATAAAATAGGGTTTTAATATTTGGATAACAATAATAATAATAATAATAATAATAATAATAATAATAATAATAATAATAATAATAGTACAATTGCTCCACCCAAGCGGCATACGTGCGAGGGCAGTCCTCAGACCGTTCCCCTCCACTCAAGGAGGACTAACAAATAGAAGACTCGGAAAAAGATTGGAAGGACTTGTATTTCTAAACACAAAAGGCCTTAAGCCTATAACGAAGAAGTGATTATATGGATCAATTTTTAATATAGAGAAATCTTTTTAATATTGAGAGTTAAGCTATGTTGACAAGTCTTTGTTTAATTTTGTGGCAGCTCTGGCGGAAGTAAATAATGAACCTCGCCACAGTTCATCGCAGCATCCGCACCTCCATTAAGCAGTCTTGAAGAATACTAGTTAAATGTACAATGCATTCCTCAGACAGAACCGCGTAATGAAACGAGATGCAGCTTTGTCTTCACGGCCATTAACGTCAACACTAGCAGCACGGACTGGAGAAGTGCACAATAAACTGAACCGAATACAAATATCTCCGTCTTGTAACCTCACTTCTTTTCCTTCTTTAATTTTACTTGAGAAAAGATGATAACAGAAGATGAAGATATAAATCCAGAATATGGAACGAGAGAGTCTTGAAACCCAGACGTGTAGGAAATAATCTGCCACTGCATCGTAACGATGTTCACGGAAATCCATGTCCGTAAAAGCTCGAGAGAGTTGCTGGGGATTATCACGCCCCCAGATATGATGACTAACAAATGCTTTGCTGGTTTCTTCTATTTCCAGGGTGTGAAGGATTACCTGAATTGGAAGTACACAGAGAACTCATAAAAAACATGTCAGTAGACATCGTTGGTGATGGGAATTATACAGGGCCATGAGGATTTACCGTCCCTTACGGAGCTTAATTCCGAAGACATTCTGAGCAAAAGATGTCATATAAAGATTTGTTCTAATCTCAATATTTTCAAAGTTACACTGATTTTAAGTTTGTAAAATGCCTTTGAGGGTAATAGTAATATGCGTTACAAGAGCGGTATGTTCAAGTTTTCAAATCGAGGAAAAGTTTGAAAAAGCGAAACGTAGTTGAGCTTTTTTAATTTCCGAGAATTGAAAGAAAACATACCGCTCGTGTATCGTACATTATTTTGTGCGAAGATCGTTTATTACATACCTGAAAGAGGAATTTCTAATTAGTTGCAATGGTTTCTGTTCAATGACGGCAAATTTGCAAAACAAAAATATCTATCTTCAACATTGTTGCTTTAAAATGTTTTCTGTGTTTACTATACACCAGCAGGCCGTGGTATACGTCTGTCTTTTTTTCCCCCAGTCTATAAATGCGAACTTAAAACAAACGGTAAGGTTATGTAATGATTTATTTTTCATTTTAATATTTTAACAATATTATTTATATAACATATTGCAGTAATAACATCGGCATCAGGAATCTTGTTGATTTTTTTCACGGCTTCCTTAATGTTACTTGCATCACGAATGCAGTAAGTTTAGTAGAGTTGTAGAGTTTACTTAATTTTTGCAAATATATAAAAACAATAATTAACAGTGCAATTTAGGTGAAATTGCAGTGGTAAGTTTCCAATTTATAATTATTACTATATTGGACATCTCTAAAAATAATATGTTAAAAGCCTAAAGCAGTAAAATCAATATGTCACTTAAGCGGTAAGAAGAGGGAAATTGTTATGTGTGTTAGGTTGGGAATACTGAATGTGCAATTTTAGACTTTCCGCGGATTGGTTTTGTGCGGAAACCAAGCAAATACGCACGATCTCGCACAAAAGAATATTACAAATGGAGAATGAACTATTCAGAAGTGTTTAAACTATTGTTTAATCCAAAGTCTCCTCAATTGAGGCATTAGAATTTCCCTTTGTTCAATACATTGTCATCAAAAGAAGTAATTTTTTAGAAAGCAATAGTTTATAAATGAAAAAAAAAGATTTTGTATGTACTGAGACCTGAAGAATCCAAAAATTGGGAAATAAGTACATGGTGTCATTAAAGAAAAGAGACTCGCTGGCACACTCTTTATGAATGAAAAACACAGCATTTGAAAAATGTTGAAAATATTCCTTCTTTAATACCCTACAACTTTTGTATAAAGAGTTTCTTCATAAAATTAGAAATAAGAAAGTTACAAGCATTGTTTCATACCTTTTACTAACCCTGTATATATCCTATAATAATAATAATAATAATAATAATAATAATAATAATAATAATAATAATAATAATAATAATGATTTATTTAACCTGGCAGAGTTAAGGCCGTACGGCCTTCTCTAACACTCAACCAGGAGTAAAGACTGCGTTACAAAAACACTACAAATTTACAAATTACACTACAATTTTACACACAAAATTGAATAAGATAATAATAATAATAAAAAATAAACAACAAATAAGAAGAAATCGGACATAATATATAACATACAGAAAGAAAGAAAAAAGCATAATAATATGTGAACAGCAGGTCAAAATAAATGAGGCATACAAAAAAAAAGACAATTATTCATAATAATAATAATAATAATAATAATAATAATAATAAAATAAGAATAGTAGTAATGATGATGATGATAATAATAATAATAATAATAATAATAATAATAATAATAATAATAATAATAATAATAATAGTAATATTAGTAATAAAATAGTGCAGTACAAAGTATACAGTGAATATAATATTTCTAAGTACACACAATAAGGAAAATTAAGATTATATATAGCTCAACTTATCACATTAGAGATATAACATTATCGGAAAATATGAAAACAAAAATATAAGATAAGTTGAATATCATTAGAACATAAAAAAAAAATGTGAAAACGTGGAAACATGCAATACAACACTTGTCATAATAGTAAGTTAGTTTGGCAACTCGTCATAAGATAATTTTCTAACTTGGATTTGAAAGAATTCAATGTTCGGCAGCCCTTGACTTCAGGCGGCAGAGAGTTCCAGTGACGAGAGGTAGCAACAGTGAAGGATGAGGAATACAGAGACGATGCGTGAAGTGGAATTTCTAGCGTGTTATCGCGTTGTGATCGAGTATTAATATTATGATAGCGAGAGAGAGTATGAAATCGAGCGAATAAATAATAGGGGGATGAAGAGTGCATAATTCGATATAAGAGAGAAAGTGAGTGCAGATTTCTCCTCTCATGTAACCTAAGCCATGATAACTTCTTGAAAGAAGGTGAGATATGATCATAGTATCGAACATTACAAATGAAGCGGACGCACGCGTTATGAACACGCTGTAGTTTCTGAGCGGAATCAATCCTGAGATCACTGAACAAAACGTCGCAATAATCGAAGTGAGGTAGAATGAGTGTCTGTACCAGCGTCTGTTTTAATTTAGATGGATAATGATACAATCTTTTTAGTGAATGGAGAATAGAGAATGCCTTCTTACATGTATATTTAATATGCGTATCCCAATTGAGATTAGATTCGAAATGTACTCCGAGATTTTTGACGGTAGAGCTAAACGGGATGATTGTTTTATTCAGTTTCACAGGCGGAATATTCAGGTCGTTGACTTCAGGAATTAATCTACGGTTCGCGAACAGAATAGCCTGTGATTTACATGCGTTTAGGTTAAGCCCAAATTGTTGAGACCAGGAAGAGATGGAATCAAGATCTTCATTCAGACTATTAATGCTATCGTTTAGTGCGTCGGGACGGGCTGAAATATACAATTGAACGTCGTCTGCAAATATTTGATATCTGCAGTGCTTAAATGAGTTGGAAATTCCATTTATATAAATAGAGAAGAGCAAGGGGCCTAATACTGATCCCTGAGGAACTCCTGTATCTACAGTACGCCAGGATGAGAAACGATTATTAGATATGACACGCTGCTGGCGGCCAGTAAGGTAGGAGTACATCCAGGTGATAGCACTATCAGAAAGGTGTAGCGTTTGTAGTTTAGTTAATAGTAGATCGAAGTCAACAGAATCAAAGGCTTTGCTATAGTCCAATAAAACTAGTACAGTAGCCTGTCGTTTATCCATGGCTGCGCGTATGTCCTCAGTAACATTCAACAAAGCAGTAGAAGTGCTATGGCCATTTCTGAATCCTGATTGTAAAGGGTCTAAAAGATTAAATTCTATTAGGTAGTCTGACAACTGCTTATGAATGATGCGTTCCAGAGCTTTAGATAAAACGGGAAGAATGGAGATTGGCCTATAGTCTTTTGCTGAAGTAGGTGAATTTACTTTAGGAAGTGGGCGTACCAAGGCTGTTTTCCAGAGTTGCGGATAAACAGACGTGATAATTGAAGAATTGAAAATATGAGTTATTACTGGAAGCACGACATCGACTAACTTATTGATAAAGACTATGCTTATGTTATCAGTGCCTTGTGCTTTAGATTTAATGCTTTTAAGAGCCCTTCTTACTTCAGAATCAGTAATGTGCGAGAAGAAAAATTTTTCGCGAGAAGGTGGAGGATTAGCTAGGAGAGTATTAATTGTATTTCGTTTTGACTGTTTTTCAGGTCGTATAGTGGGAGGTGAGGTAAAGTATTCATTGAGTTTATCAAGCGGTATGTTTATAACTTCAGCTTCTGATGCTTTCTTCCCTACTCCCATATCACGTAAGTTATTCCAAAGACTACCAGTAAAGAAATTAAGCTATACAAACAGTGTGAATCAATATAGAATTTATTTACGTATATAAAGTAATGATGGACTTTCAATAATAATAATAATAATAATAATAATAATAATAATAATAATAATAATAATAATAATAATAATAATTAGTTAACATACTGCAATAAGGTAAGACACTTCCAGTGGAGTGTAATAGGCCTCATAAGGGGCCTTACTTACTTACTTACTTACTTACTTCCTTTTAAGGAACCCGGAGGTTCTTTGCCGCCCTCACATAAGCCCGCCATCGGTCCCTATCCTGAGCAAGATTAATCCAGTCTCTACCATCATATCCCACTTCCCTCAAATCCATTTTAATATTATCTTCCCACCTACGTCTCGGCCTTCCCAAAGGTCTTTTTCCCTCCGGCCTCCCAACTAACACTCTATATGCATTTCTGGATTCGCCCATACGTGCTTACATGCCCTGCCCATCTTAAACGTCTGGATTTTATGTTCCTAATTATGTCAGGTGAAGAATACAATGCGTGCAGCTCTGCGTTGTGTAACTTTCTCCATTCTCCTGCAACTTCATCCCTCTTAGCCCCAAACATTTTCCTAAGAACCTTATTGTCAAACACCCTTAATCTCTGTTCATCTCTCAAAGTGAGAGTCCAAGTTTCACAACCATACAGAAGAACCGGTAATATAACTGTTTTATAAATTCTAACTTTCAGATTTTTTGACAGAAGACTAGATTACAAAAGTTTCTCAACCGAATAATAACACGCATTTCCCATATTTATTCTGCGTTTAATTTCCTCCCGAGTGTTATTTATATTTGTTACTGTTGCTCCAAGATGTTGAATTTTTCCACCTCCTTATAAGGGGACAGATCTGAAAAAGACCTCAATGAATAAATAAATTAAAATTACTCAAGAAGCCAGATCTGAAAAGAAAGTTTACTGAATATATCAATCGTTTTCATTAAATTCTTTCCTGATCGCTATATTAAAGCAATTCCTTAAAAAAATTTTTTTTCGACTCCTTTCAAACACTGATAAAATTCACATGGAAAGAAGTTCCCATCTTACACTTTCTCTCTCTCTCTCTTGTATGAAGGAAGTACACGAAGCTTGCACTGCAACCTGAGGCTTATTGTGCTTACCATTCCTATTCTATGAATGAATGGGTAGCCGAACAGCCGCGCTCTTGTACAAGTACGGCAAGCTGTGAACCTAATCCGGGTATGGTATGTGTGATGATGATATGTGAATTAATGATGGCGAAATGAGGTCCGAGGCCGAAAGTTACCCAGCAATTCTGCTTCAATTGGTTGAAGGAAAACCTCGGAAAAATTCCAACCAGGTAACTTGACCCAACAAGGACTTGAACCCGGGCACGCTCGTTTCACGGTCAGACGTGCTAACCATTATTCCCTTACACCCTTACTAAATTTTGTGTATGTCACATCTTGGAGTTCCTTGTCTGAGGGTGACAGTCAGTTTGAAGAAATGGTCATTTCACCATCTCAAATTCATTGCACGCAGTTATTGAATCGTGGGTAGAGCAATACACGAAAACTGCTGATGGGGGTAAATGACCTTTTACTTAGTCCACATACCTATTAAGTGAAGCACCAGTCAGAACAAGGCTGGCCAACCCACGGCCCGCAGGCAGTTTGTTAAAGGTTCCTTGACTTGTAGGAAAACATGCAATGCTTAAACGGGTCACACAAGATAGGCCTTGTTTATACAACGATTCAGAAACAGGTAACAAATTGTTTAGTGTCGTTCGGTACAAGAATCATTCAATTCAATTCACTTTATCGTTACCCGAAGTGTAAAGAGAAATAAAGACTATGTCATATTACAAATAATAGATTTCCATTTTTCCAAGAAACCCCATTTTTTTTAGTATTCTTAATATTATTAGGCAATGCATCCAACAGATAGGTTTCCCTTTCCCTGAATTCCTGATGATAAAACCAACATATCGATATGGCTGAAACCAGACTGTTATAAGTACAACTTTTTATAATAAAGAAATCTGTGTTTCATTGTGTTCCAGTTCTTGTCTGCATATATGAATCGAACAAAATTGTAAATATTCCTCTACGTAAGGTTGCTGTGAAGCTATTCCAAATTCTTTCATGAAACTTTGAATGTCAGGAGCTAAAAATGGCTCTCCTGAAAAAAAAAAAAATAGTAAAATTGACTTGGAACAGCCTGGTTCTGGACCATCGATTTTTATTTTATTGGGTTATTTTACGATGCTGTATCAACATCTCAGGTTATTTAGCGACTGAATGAAATGAAGGTGATAATGCTGGTGAAATGAGTCCGGGGTCCAGCACCGAAAGTTACCCAGCATTTGCTCGTATTGGGTTGAGGGAAAATCCCGGAAAAAATCTCAACCAGATAACTTGCCCCGACCGGGATTCGAACCCGGGCCACCTGGTTTCGCCGCCAGTCTCGCTGACCGTTACTTCACAGATGTGAACTGGGCCATCGATTTATTTATTTTATTGGGTTATTTTACGATGCTGTATCAACATCTCAGGTTATTTAGCGACTGAATGAAATGAAGGTGATAATGCCGGTGAAATGAGTCCGGGGTCCAGCACCGAAAGTTACCCAGCATTTGCTCGTATTGGGTTGAGGGAAAACCCCGGAAAAACCTCAACCAGGTAACTTGCCCGGACCGGGATTCGAACCCGGTCCACCTGGTTTCGCGGCCAGTCTCGCTGACCGTTACTCCACAGGTGTGGAGTAGGCCATCGATATATCTCCGAAATATTGGATGTATTTACATCTAGAATACGGTGCAAATACCCAGGAATCTCGGAAAAAACTGATCACCATGAAATTCTCAAATTATACTCTATTTCTACACACTAAACATGGTTTAAGTCTAACCAGATCACCACCACAGGTACGGTATACGGGTTTGAAGACTGGAGGGGAATGTGTGGTGTAGCGGATGGCGAGACCGACTTAACCGGACAGCACAATTGTCACGCAACTCACTCCATCACGGGTGCAAAAAAAGTGTCTTTGAGCTGAAGTGTTTAAGGATGCTTCGCTTCTCGCCCGGATAACTACTTCTATGATTCGAATCTAGCGTGTAGTTATAATGCACCGCATGGCTTGTGTTGGTATTTGACATTAACATCACTGCATTAAAATATGTCTGTAACACTAACAAGTTTTAAACTACTAAAACACGATTTTAATACAATGTATGGCAAACTTTTGCTGATGATGGCCGAGGGCACTCAGATTTCACTTTCAGTTGTACTGTAACGTGCTTCTGTAATAAACCGCAGACGTGCAGTGTAAAAGTAATATCAAACTAGTTTCGTGCAGAAGCAGACTTCGGGGAGACAAATTACGACCTTATTGCATTCGCTAAACCGGTGGGGTTAGAAATGGTAGCCCATGGCATGCAATTAAATTCTGAAAAAAAATATATATATCAACCAGGTGAGAAAAATTAATTAAAGCCAATATCAGCAAGCGAACGAAGTTCAAATTATCTATAATTGATTTTGAGGGGCATCGGATCAAATTCAAATGTGTGTCATCATGAAAACCAGACTCGAGAGATATGTTTTTGTTCGACGGGATTGATATTTTAGCTAGAAATCAGACTATTCGGAACGCATAATTAGATAGGCATTTGAAATTAATATGTTCCAAAATAATTAAAAGGCAGAGTGATTTCATATTGAACAAAACATGGAATTCCAGTTTACATATTCTTAACCGAGCGAGGTGGGACTCGCATTCAAGAGGTTCGTGGTTCGATTCTCGGGCCGACCAACCTGACTGTGGTTTTTCCGTGGTTTTCCTTCCTCTCCCGTGTAGAAAAAGAATTTATATTTCATATCATTCATTTTCATCATCTCATTCCATAAACTTATTCAGATCAAGACGTATGTCTTAGTCCGCTTACGGGTGGGGGGGGGGGGGTCCTCTTCGCAACTGTTCCGGGTTCCCAATCTCCCGCAATATCTCTGCTAGGATTCATTCCTTAAGAGCACTTCCAAGGGCGCTTCGACACCTTGGAAGGGCAGTCGGAATGGATCCTGTGTTCTTTGGTCACCTTAGTGGAATGAACTTAGGGCGGGGGAGTTAGGGGGCCCCCATTGGGTAAGCGGGTGAGAGGTCACATCCGGCCGGTGGGTTAGTACACCTCATTCTCATTCATCCCATAAATTTGGGATGCATAATAGGCCTCAGTATGACCGACGCGCTAAGGGTCGTTCCTAACTCGCCATCGTACATAACCTAACCTGACTTACGTATTCTTTAAAAAAATACAAGAGGAATAAAACGTTACATATCTTACAATTTAATTTATACCTATGTTAAGTTTCCAAAGTGCACATATTTAACCGTAACTGCATTAATATAAATTTCTTTCTTAGACAACCATTCCTGAATTATATCTTTTAACGGTAAGCGTGTTAAAAATTGACAATTATATGGACACACTAAAAGGATAGCATTATATGTATGACACCAAAACAATATGTCTACTAAAATGGACACGACAGGGAATAAGAAAAAAAAAAGGAAGACTACCCGTTACTTGGATACAGAACATCGACACAACAATAGTAGTTGCTAATTTAGCGACTTTTAACAGTTTTTCGGAGACAATTTCTTTTGAAATTTCTATTGTGCTTAAAAAGGATTTTAGCGTTTTTTCAGGGTCCCTTAGTGACAAAAATAAAACTTTATCAATTGATAATAAGGAATCTAGCAACTTCTGAACTACGGGTTGGAGACTTTCAGTACACTTCCTCTTTAAACATTCATAGCCTGTCTTCAAATTACAATGTATTTATTCTGTACTTAATACCTGAGGAATAAGCTGAGAACAGGAAAAAATTGTACGTATTTGAAATTAACTTACCCGGGAGACCGCAAAATTCAAGCGACACTTCCTTAATCAATCTTCATTCTGTTTCATTGCCACGCCATGAGATTGATTGATTTTTATTATTCCTTTATAGTAGGCTACTTCTCAATAAGTTGAGTAAAAATGAATTTCCGTATGCGCTGAAATTTGATGCTTCCCCTCTTTTCATTTCTTTCCCTTACATAACTACTTATTTCAAGGAATTATAAATAGAAAATACCCTTGGACATGTCCTGGGAGCCTGCCCTTATGGCGAAACATTGCATATACATAGGCACCACGCAATTAGAACTAAATTGGCCAATGTCCTTAGAAAACTAAAATACACCGTCTATGAAGAAGTCCACGGAACTGCCGACAATGGCAGTAACAGACGAATTGACATAATCGCCATTAGCGAATCCCTGTCTCAAGGTATGATAATCGACCCCACCATCAGGTTTGAAACGTATAAAGGACAGCCTGAAGACGTGCATGAGGAGAAACAAGCAATCTGCGTTCCAACCATCCCGTGTTATAAAGATAAATACCAACTTCACGATATCAGTGTCACGGGATTGATGTTTGGAGCAAGAGGAACGATACCTAACTTCTCTTCTGAATTCTGTAAGACCCTAGGACTGGACAAATCTTTTCTGAATGAACTGGCCCTCCTCATAATTAGAGAGTCAGTCAAACTCTTACGAAACCACCTATATGGACTCTAACCATTATCATTTTTCTTTTTCTTATTAGCTTTCATTGCTTCTTTACTTGTAACTTTTTTTATTCTGTAAACTGCCATTGTTTCTTTGGTTGTGTACTTGTTTATCATTTGTCTTACTCTGTTATATTTCATCATCTATTTGTCCTTGTATTGTTTTGTTGCTTTGTCTAATGGCAGCCTCTAATTTGAGGAAGCTCTGGTAAGTAAATAAACACTAATAAATAGCTACAAATTGCAACTATTTATACAATATTTTACAGGCCTAATAAATCAACTAATCACTGCCTCCTGAATACTATTATGAATTTCTCCGGAGAAGAATAGTGGCTAAATAAACACGTGGCAACTAACCATGGTTTCGTAAACAAACGGTTTGATTCTAATTAGTCAACCATTGGTATCTAACCACGCATTCTAACCGAGATTGGTGCACTCGGCCATCAGCGTTTGACGCTGTTTGGATTCGATGGATATGTAAGAGGTCTCAACTTCTGTCATGCTAAAGAGAAATAAAGAATGCACATTTCCGTGACTGACCACCATTGCAAGATGCCATTATTTATGCACATATCCTTAATGACTAGCAAAAAAATGTTGAGACACGCATAAGAAATCATACGTGACCTATGTCCTCACTTTATAGTTCTGTCGCTTGTTGATGTAGTACGAGAGTTCCCGAGAATGGAAATTAGCCAAGAATTCTTAATACGATTAGTTTCGCCAAGTAAAGCATCTTCTGCTACAGAGCAATTCCATCCTGACCCGAACTTCGTGTTGTATACGTTACAAACACGGGTCGACAAGCACGTGGCAGGCACTAGGCCAGAAAATTATTAAATTAAGATAACTTCCCCTATCAATAGCTGCATGATCTTGTACACAGACAACTCATCAGGTAGGGCAACGAACTGCAAATGTGCAGGGTACTAGAAAATAAAATCACATCAAATAAGGTGGACTACTTCAGTTATCTAGTACTGGAATTTGATTTGACCGTAACGACGGTAAATTCTTGTATTGAGGAACGGATACATAGATATGTTATGACTGGCTAAATTACCTGGTAGACTCTTAAGAGGACCTAACAAGCCACCAGTGGCTCAAGTGCTAGTTCAATAGTCTTCCATCTGGGGTTCGATCTCCACCAGTTCGTGATGGAATTTGTGGTTGACAAAGCATACGTTGTAGAAGGATTTTTTTCTCACCAACATTCTCCACTTCATCTACACATTCCCTCTTTCATCATCATCATCATCATCATCATCATCATCATCACCATCATCATCATCTCCGTTTCTTTCTCCCATTTTGGGCTTCTGATCAATGTAAAATCGGCTGGGGGCCTTCACCGAACTCGGATCCCGTGGTAAGTGGTCATTAGTTGCTGTTGGTAGTGTTATGTACCCTTTTTACTTGAAGCAAATAAAGTGATAGATTTGGAAGAAAATCCCGAAAAGACAAAGTATATGGTTATGTCTTCTGACCAGAATATTGTACGAAATGGAAACATAAAAATTGGAAATTTATCCTTCGAAGAGGCGGAAAAATTCAAATATCTTGAAGCAACAGTAACAAATATAAATGACACTCGGGAGGAAATTAAACACAGAATAAATATGGGAGACGCCTGTTATTATTCGGTTGAGAATCTTTTGTCATCCAGTCTGCTGTCAAAAAATCTGAAAGTGAGGATTTATAAAACAGTTATATTACAGGTTTCTCTGTATGGTTGTGAAACTTGGACTCTCACTTTGAGAGAGGACCAGAGATTAAGGATGTTTGAGAATAAGGTTCTTAGGAAAATATTTGGGCCTAAGAGGAATGAAGTTACAGGAGAATGGAGAAAGTTACACAACGCAGAACTGCACGCGTTGTATTCTTCACCTGACAATTAGGCACATTAAATCCAGACGTTTGAGATGGGCAGGGCATGTAAACACGTATGGGCGAATCCAGAAATGCATATAGAGTGTTAGTTGGGAGACCGGAGGGAAATAGACCTTTGGGGAGGCAGAGACGTAGATGGGAGGATAATATTAAAATAGATTTGAGAGAGGTGGGATATGATGATAGAGACTGAATTAATCTTGCACAGGATAGGGACCGATGGCAGGCTTATGTGAGGGCGGCAATGAACTGCGGATTCCTTAAAAGTCATTTGTAAGTAAGTAAATGCTATGTACCCTGGACTCATGGTATCTCGTGGAACCGGGGTTGAGGCACCACAGTGATGCCTATGTGGAAAGTGTGTGTGTAGCGAAGTACGGTGGCGGCCCGTAGGGGAATCTGTAGAGCGGAAAGGCCTTACGGAATGCACATCATTCATTTATTTATTTAGACCTATATTTGTTTATTTATTTATTTAGATTCCTATTTATTTATTTGTTTGTTTGCTTATTTATTGATTCATTCATTTATTGACTGACCGATTCATTCATTCATTCATTCATTCATTCATTCATTCATTCATTTATTATGACTTACACGGAAGTACACAGGCTAGATGCCTATCAAAACACCTTCTTCACATAAATATAAATAAACACGTTTTCTTATAACTATATATTGGGCATTTACATGAGCGACAGTTATAACACAGGAATATATAAGAGCAATATACAAATCATTAGTAATATAAATAAAAGAAACAAAACATAAAGAGAGATGAATCAGTATTGACAAAAAAGTTATGCATGTGTTAGACCAAAAATCATATGTCGCATGCAAATTGTGCTTAAATGTTTAATTTAAACTGACTATTACACTTTTACTACGTCACACTACTTTCGACCAATAAAACGGTACGAAAGGACGTCTTTCAACCAATCATGGCTGCTTATCGCACAATTTTATCGCGTCCCTAGCATTTGTTTATTTTTATCACTACCCTAGCAATTGTTTCTTTGTTTGCCAACATTTCAAACTGCACTGGTCTGGACGTCAAAAAACAGAAAATTACAAACCACTCCAGTCGATGCACAGCACTTTCAAATATGACGCGCATTGGCATTCAAGAACAAGAATTAATAAAGATCATTGATCACATATGAAGAGCACCATTCGGAAATTCTGAATAAGTTGAGGGATACACCATGTACATCAACGAGTTCACTTCTTTTACGCATACGTCCAATATATGGGTAACATCAACTGAACCACCTACCACTAAAACATTCAAATTTGAAAATTGTACTTTCAATAATTGTTTCTTTTAAAATTATTCATGTTTATTTTTTATTTCATCATCGTTAATTAAAACGTTTGTTTATTTCATCATCCCTAATTAAAACTTTTCTAACACTTGTTTATATTATTTAGGTTATGTTTGTTATAGCTTCTGCTATATGATATTATGGATAGTCACGTATCAGAGATTGTTTAATACTAAGATTTATTGAAAATCATCTGTCAAATGACGTTGATTACTGGGATCCGGATGATTGAAGTGAAATGCAAATGTTTTAATAAAAATTAAACTGAATCAACAAAGCCTTCTAGACTAGTAACAGTCCACAGAGTTCAAAGATGATTCCATAGTTGGCACAACTGATACCGGTAACAGGAAAACATAGTCGTAAAACACTACTGCCATCTAGCGTAATGTTGAGATGGTACAATAATACATTTGAAGACAGTTGTAATTTCGTAAGCCAATTAATATTTTATTGTATTGGAGTACTTTGCTACTTCTAATCTTTATATACTTTCTTCTAATCGTGTAATAGTCAATTAAATCCCACTCGAGTTTTGATTTTCTCTAGATAAATCAAAACCTCTAGTGAGATTACTGTTGATAAATCAATGCACGCTCCTATGGAAAGTAATACGAAAAATACTATTAATAATAATACTCGTGGTATAATGGATTCTATAACACCAATCGGGCTGTATAACATAAGATGTAGTATTGAATTTTTATAATTTCAATATATCTCGAGCGTATATATTGAGTTGTAGGTCTTCTAATGTAGGCCTATTTGTCTATGGAATTGCTCAAGAAGACTATAAATTCAGGATGGATCAACTTGGATTTGAACCCTGGGCCTATGGCTTATAAACCCAGAGCACTTAAAGCGAATAAGTTAGATTGATGGACATTCGGCGGATTGCGGGAATTCCTCTCTTGACCATAACTTTGACAGCTAGGTTGATACACTCAGATTGATAGTTAATCAGGTCACATATTATTGCAATAATTTGAGGCATAATAGAGTAGTGTTCCACTCTCGACTTCTAAAATTCAACATCGATGCATGTGGAGTACAGTTACAGAGAAATATCCCCTCCCTGTTGTACATGAATGATGCATCACATGTCTGACATGTTTACAGAGATTAATGAGATAAGAAACTCACCCCTGCCACAGGTAATAGAGGATCTGCACATACCTGAAACAAAAAAGACGTAACATCAGCATTGTTTATGAAATTAAACATGGTAAGGAATAGGAGTGGATAGTAGGTAAGGCCCACCACATTAAGCCACTGGTAGAAGTTCATTCTACCATCTCCCAATTTCTAGGTGGGCTAGAAATTGTCTAAAAATTTCTCCTGGAGTTCTCCATCATCTCCCTTTACGACGCGAGAGCCATAGTTTTTCTTCCCTTTCGGATGAAGTCATGCTTACTAGATTATACATGTCTGGTTTTATTGTCTTAACTTTACTCTAGATATTACAGAGGGACCCTAATGCATGTGGTACAGCAGCGCCATCTATGTTCGCTAGTAGTGACCGAGTCATGTGAAATGGAAGAAAAGCGATAGTCAATGTTGCTAGTAAGAATTGATTGCAGTAGTTAAGTGCAAGATTTAGCGGGTATAGCATAGATTTTTTAATGCACTTCAAGAAAATACAAATTTTGAAAGCTTCCACAATAGCGTTATCAGAGCGAAATGAAGGAGAAATACGATGTAATCCAGGAAATATCGCTTAAATCGACGAAGGCAAATTTGAAAACAATCTTTGCCAAAGCGGTAAATAACTATGGCCCCTTTGGTGTTATACTCGTATTTTTGGTCCAGGGGAAATAACTCGTCTTTTATGAAAATACCCGCAGCGGCAATAATTATTTACTGCTTTGACGAAGTTTGCCAATTTGGAAAACAAAAACACTGTATTGCAAGGGACCATGTACAAAGTTCCGTCATGTTGGCGACAATGTTTATTTGTTGTCATCGCAATGGCACTGTTAACGACTCCACACCAATTCTCCAGTTTACCAAAAGTTTGTTTTACAACTTTCGACACGTACCCTGCCTAGAAGTTTCAATTAAAAAATATAGATTAAATTGGCACGAGTATCTATAAGAATGGAAGCACATCAAATTCCACTTTAACTCTACACTTGGTAACTCTAGTTACCAATAGAAATGCAGTATGTAGTTGAACCAAGGAAGAGTTGGGAGAAACCAACTGTAATGATTTTTTTTTAATTTTGGGAAGATGGTTGTGAACAGTAGATCTAATGACGTGTATATTTTATGATCATAGTTTATCCTAGCTCTGTTTTGTATCAGCAGCCGGTAGATCGGTTTCTATTCTTTGTCCTAGCTCCATCCTCCCTATCTTCCATATCTTCCGTATCTTCTCCATTCATTAGCCTCTCTGTCCTCTCTTTCCCCCTCTTTACCTTTCGTATTCTCTCTCTTCTCTATCGCTTCTGTCTTTTCTCTATCCTCTCTGTCCCCTCTCTATTTTTTTTTTAAATTTTAGTTGGTTATTTAACGACGCTATATCAACTACTAGGTTATTTACCGTCGATGATATTGGTGATAGCGAGATGGTATTTGGCGAGATGAGGCCGACGATTCGCCATAGATTACCTGGCATTCACCTTACGGTTGGGAAAAACCTCGGGAAAAATTCAACAAGGTAATCAGCCCAAACGGGGATCGAACCCGCTCCCGAGCGCAACTTCAGACAGGCAGGTAAGCGCCTTAACCGACTGAGCCACGCCGGTGGCCTCCCCTCTCTATCCTCTCTATCTTCCATATCCTCGCCATTCTCTGTCCTCTCTCTATCCTCTCTGTCCTCTATCTATCCTCTGTCCCCTGTCTATTCTCCCTACCGTTCGTATCCTCACTATTCACTATCCTCTCTGTCCCCTCTTTCCTCTAACTATCCTCTCTGTCCTCTCTACCTTCCGTATCCTCTCTATTCTCTATCCTCTATCATCTCTATCCCCATTCTATCCTCTCTTTGCTCTCTATTCTATGTCCTGTACCTATTCTTTCTGTCCTCTCTATCCTACGTGTCCTCTTTATATCTCCTCTGTCCCCTATCTATTTTCTCTATCTTCCGTATCCCCTCTATTCTCCAACCTCTCTGTCCTCTCTCTATCCTCTCTTTCCCCTCTATTCTATGTCCTCTACCTATCCTTTCTGTCCTCTATATCCTCTCTGTCCTCTCTATCCTACGTGTCCTCTCTCTATCTCCTCTGTCCCCTCTCTATTTTCTCTATCTTCCGTATCCTCTCTATTCTCTAACATCACTGTCCTCTCTCTACCCTCTCTTTCCTCTCTATTCTATGTCCTCTACCTATCCTTTCTGTCCTCTATATCCTCTCTATCCTACGTGTCCTCTATCTCCTCTGTCCCCTCTCTATTTTCTCTATCTTCCGTATCCTCTCTATTCTCTAACATCACTGTCCTCTCTCTACCCTCTCTTTCCTCTCTATTCTATGTCTTCTACCTATCCTTTCTGTCCTCTATATCCTGTCTATCCTACGTGTCCTCTCTCTATCTCCTCTGTCCCCTCTCTATTTTCTCTATCTTCCGTATCCTCTCTATTCTCTAACATCACTGTCCTCTCTCTACCCTCTCTTTCCTCTCTATTCTATGTCCTCTACCTATCCTTTCTGTCCTCTATATCCTCTCTATCCTACGTGTCCTCTCTCTATCTCCTCTGTCCCCTCTCTATTTTCTCTATCTTCCGTATCCTCTCTATTCTCTAACCTCTCTGTCCACTCTCTATCATCTCTATTCCCTCTGTCCTCTATATCCTCTCTACCCTGTGTCCTCCCTTTATCTCCTCTGTCCTCTCTCTATTCTCTCCATTCCCTCTATTCTCTCTCTATCCTCTCTCCGTACTCTTCAGATGTTGTGGTAGCAGTGCTGGTACTCGTCCCAAGGGTTCAGAAACCCTACCTATTCTGTACAATTTCTTGGATTGTTACGTTTTACAGGTGTTGGAAGGAGGACGATCCTGGTGTTTATTTACCCAGGCAGAGGTTCGTAATAGTTCCTTAATGTCCTCAAATATACTCGCATGGTTGGATAAAGAGTAACTGGCAATCCCGCTACAATTGCTCGCAGTCAACGAGCGCGACTGGATTGGAAACAGTTAAAATGTACAGAATGGGCAGGTAGGTACAGCGCTTATCAGCCCTGATGAAGCAATATCAGAACCTTTACGATCACGTGTAATTGGGGAATAGTTTGTTGAACTACATCTGCTACAGTTTCGTCCTTGCTCGCAATAAACGTGACGTGCGGGATTGTGCTATAATGTTTATGGTCTGAGCGAGGAGGAATTTCAGCATTTGCACCCAACCTATATTTAAAAGAAAAAAGAGGCTCGTGGTCAGCTAATGTCTAGGGCGTCACTTTGAAAAGCAAACCGACTGCTTGATGTCATGCCGCGTCTGTGGCTCAAGTACTAACGCCTCATCTTTCATCTAGGCGGCCCGAGTTCGATCCACGACCAGGTTTTGATAGAATTTGTGGTGGACAAAGCTGACATTACACAGGGGTTTTCTCGAAGCACTGCCGTTTCCTTCTATAATCTACCCCTGAGATGTTACATCACACATGGGAGAAATACCGATAAACTTCACGATATGAATTATTGTATTGTGCGTGCTTTGCTGGTATGTTGAGGTATAATGTGGGCAAAATTCCCAACCTTCTGAAATGTATTTACATATTACTCAGAAATAAATAACAACAGTTCTCATGTTACAGAGTTTTTATTTCACGTATTCTCAAACGGATCACTCTATATATTTATTTATTTTATTGGGTTATTTTACGACACTGTATCAACATCTCAGGTTATTTAGCGTCTGAATGAAATGAAGGTGATAATGCCGGTGAAATGAGTCCAGGGTCCAGCAACGAAAGTTACCCAGTATATTTGGGTTGAGGGAAAACCCCGGAAAAAACCTCAACCAGGTAACTTGCCCAGACCGGGATTCGAACAAGAGCCACCTGGTTTCGCGGCCAGACGTGCTAACCGTTAGTCCACAGGTGTGGACTCACTCTATATATTTTTGAAAATATGAGTAAGGTATTTGAAAGTTAGAATTTATAAAACAGTTATATTACCAGTTGTTCTTTATGGTTGTGAAACTTGGACTCTCACTTTGAGAGAGGAACATAGGTTAAGGGTGTTTGAGAATAAGGTGCTTAGGAAAATATTTGGGGCTAAGAGGGATGAAGTTACAGGAGAATGGAGAAAGTTACACAACACAGAACTGCACGCATTGTATTCTTCACCTGACTTAATTAGGAATATTAAATCCAGACGTTTGAGATGGGCAGGGCATATAGCACGTATGGGCGAATCCAGAAATGCATATAGAGTTTTAGTTGGTAGGCCGGAGGGAAAAAGACCTTTAGGGAGGCCGAGACGTTGATGGGAGGATAATATTGAAATGGATTTGAGGGATGTGGGACATGATGATAGAGAATGGATTAATCTTGCTCAGGATAGGGACCAATGGCGGGCTCTTGTGAGGGCGGCAATGAGCCTCCGGGTTCCTTAAAAGCCAGTAAGTAAAAAAGTATGAGTAAGGTATTTAAAAGTTGTAATATATGAGTTAATATGTAAAATAAGATTCATGTCAGAGAAAAGAAAATGTGTGATTATTAGGGACAATTACGATTAATGAATATATCAATAAATTACAGTATACTCTTCAATACATATACAGGGTGTTTCAAAATCCAACACAAAAAATTGAAAGCCTGATGTGACAAGACGCTTACCCTCTACTGTGTGACAAAAATGTTCGCCTTGGCCTCGACAAGTACCTCTTCCATTTTGTATATTAGATTCTGAAATACTCTATATCAGTCTATATAAAAATACATTTACATACTAACCCTTATAATGACTAATATCCCTCACTAAATTCTGCCGCTTGCTCTGTGATTGTTCGTAGTAATGAACCCATGTTAACCAAACAAGTAAGAAACAAAATTCCTCCAGTCTCATAACGTTCCAGACATTTTTGTGAAATATAAAAATGTTTTAGTTTATGTGATTTTGTCAGATAGAAAGTCTCTTTACATTTTTACTTTTCCTCTCAATAATACAACCGTAAAAGCATATCAATACACACGTGACCGAAACATGCTAACTAAAACAGACGTTTAGAAATAAATTATTACTTTCAGTGGGAATGAGAAATACTAACTTCTGTTTTCATGTTTAAAATTGTAATATTTCAGTCAGTGGAATGAAAACAACTTTCACTTCAGAACATTTGTAACGTGCCACAGGAACATTCAGGAAGGCATATGACCCACAAAGTCAAGTTTGTTGCACTGCAGATGTGACAAGCTTCATAAAACTGTGTAGAAACTGTTTATGAGCATCAGTTCACTCATTCAATTATCGCTATCATTTTGCTTTTGATTAAAAGTTTTTATGAAACAAAAATTATTCAATGTCTAAATTTTTGCATGTTAACTGAATATATATCACAATTCTATAACAGTTAAATTTTTCACAATTTTACTTTCACTTAGTCTATTTTTTAACTATTTTTGTTATTATTCGACGAATGCCCTTTCATTTTTATGAAAAGCAACATTGAAGAGTTTTAGTACCGGTGAGCATTGATTTTTAAGTAGATCCTCCATGTAGCAACTGTCGGACTGCAGCATTTATCGTATATAAGGCGCTCAATGGACCAATATAAGCTAGATGCAAGTGTCCATCGAGTCAGGCCAAGCCAAGCCGGGCCAAATAACTACGGTTATGTATTAATGGTAACGTACAAAGAAGTAGTTCATGTCGTTCTTCTCAGGTCGTCTGAGGGCAGCACTATTTAATGTAGGGTAAAATTGCCTATTTCCGTGATACTCCTAATCCCGTGATACTTTTTTTTTAATTAAATGTCAGTCAAAGCTTTCCGTTCGACCATAGCGCCAGACATCTTTCTCGAAAGATTGTATCTTTCGCCTATTTTTGAGACATGGGTGAACTTCCTAGCAAGATACCCAACCCTGTGACATTCAGTGAAAAAAAAACGTATCACGGAATTAGGAGTGTCACGGAATTAAGCAACTTTACCTTATTGTTGTAGAAAAACAGCTATTTGTAGTGAGCCTGTACTTAACAGATCAGATGAGCAGAAGTATGAAGCAGATGACAAGCACTCAGCACTCTAAATAGTTTAGTCGTCAGGTGACACACCATCTAAATCTCACATTTCCCGAACGATGGATCGGTAGCGGTGGTCACGCACATTAGCCACCAAAGTCGCCAGATCTTACTCATGTCGATTTTTGTCTTTGAAGAGGTAGATAAAAGGCGAAGTGTACAACAACAATGTAAACACAAGGGACAAATTGATTGTTCGTATTATGAATAATTCTATCCTCATAAACATTGGTTCCTAAAATGGGGATCGCGATCCCCCAGGGTCGTGAAAAGGACTGAGGGGGGTTGCGAGTTGATTTACAAAAAAAAAAAAAAAAAAAAAAAAAACTCATTAGCAAACATTTGTTTTGAATTTAGAAATATAAACAAAAATAACGTTGAACATAAATACAAAAAGTATAGTATTTATAAAGTAAAAAATCATTAATGTGATATACATGCGTGTTTTTCAAAACGTAGTTTCTCAAAACAACTCTGTATTGTATATGCACACAGTGGTATTTTTGAGTTCAAGGAGATTTCTCGCTTTTGTTTTCATGACAATCATAGACGAGAAACTTATGTTGTATAAATGCAAGGTTACAAATATTATTAAACATGTAGGAGCTTCTTTTGCAAGTTCGATGTATTCTTGCAGTCTTTAGATCCAAAACTGATCTACTCTTTGCAAAAGAGTCTGGTTTCAACGTTCAATCAATAGATACATATTTCAATGAGTTTGTGATATATTTTTCTTTTAATTTCAGCCAGTTGAACACAGATGTCTAAAAACCGATTTAATATCCATCTACGACTATCGTATTTATTTTGAGTATCTTCTGGAAAATATTAAAAAAAACCTGTTGTTTCATATTGTCAAACCTTAACGCGTATCCGACAAAGAAAATAAATAAATAAATAAATAAATAAATAAATAAATAAATAAATAAATAAATAAATAAATAAATAAATAAATAAGTAAATAAGTAAGTAAATAAATAAATAAGTAAATAAGAAAATAAACAAAACAAAACCAAATAAATAAATAAATAAATAAATAAATACATAAATATTTATAATTTCTCTTTGTCAAGTGATATCGACCAGTAGTCAAGTTTCTTCATAAATGTGCTAAGTAACAGCGCAAGCATCATTTTCGATTTATGTTGGACAATTCGCGTGGTGGTGATAGTTTGAAGTATAGTGGAGTTCCTCCGTTGGAAACTTCTGTTATGGAATCTTCTAATTTGTAAAGCTATCTGACTCCAGATAGTGTACAGGAACACCACTCAATACGCTCTTCATAAGGAGATCGCTTTGCTCATGCTTGACGTCAAATAAATAAATTTATTTTCACCTATACGTGAAAATACAAACTTAAATAACAATTATTTAGCATCTAAATATGTACACATACAAATATAAAGTAAATAATTGCAGTGGTAATTCCTCTAAATAAAATAATTGTTTTAACATTAAAGACAAAAATATTTTTTAAATCGTACAGACTGATAGATATCCTTTCATAATTAATTTACTCAGACAAATGTTAAACAAATGTATAAATTAATTATTTATCCAAGAAAAAAATATTTATTTTTACCATTTTGGTCAAAAATTCAGTCCTAGTTTCCTTAAAACAACACATGTCCAATGCTTATGTAAAAAATATACCTAGTTTTCAATTCGCTGCCGAGAATTGAAAATCAGTCCACTGCATTTCTAGAGCGAAAGCTACTATTGCACCATCGCGGTGGATATTTCAAAACAAAACTCGCAGTTCTGATTAGACAACGCTACGCAGTACAACAGCAGTTCGACGATTGCGAAACAAGTTTCCGTTGTAAAGGGGCGCTTGTAAAGTTGTCACTGTGCTAGCAGGAAGGGGTCACGGCAACGACCAATTAACAATCTACAAACACACGGACGAGTCTTGCAATAAAATTAAAGTTGTACACATCCATTAATCTCTCAACATCTCGGTTCAGCCTTGAACCACACAGCAGAAAATACACTAGTTTATCTCCTGTATTTGGGAACAAAAGGTGGAATGAATTACGGCCCTAAAAAGTCACTTGTTTTTTCGCTGTCGTGTATCTAAAGCAAACAATTACATAGGCTCCATGTTATGCTACAATGAAGCTGCCAACTCGGTGTCACCTATGCCACTTTCAGGAGCTGAGTTGTCTAGAATCAAATTGAATTTATAAAAAAAATCTAATTTGTGAGAAAATACGAAAAAGGAATGCAGTTAGACTCCAAACGAGCAGTTTATCACATTCCCTGTATAATCCTGCAAGTAGAACCTTAAACTAGATAAGTAAAGAAAGTTACATTCACTTCTCCTTCTCTTCCAAATCTTGAACTCTTCTATTCCTTCGTACCTGTCGTCTCGCTTCACTTACCTTTCTTCCCGCCACAATCTGAACACACGCTCTCGCCATGAAACAATACTAACAATACCATCCCATCGCACCTCTTCATACTCATCCTCTTTCACAATAGCCCTGCCAAGACTCTGAAATTCGCTACCTGCTAGCATCAGGGACTGTCGAAATAAAATTGAATTCAAACGCAAACTTACTAGGCACTTGGTCAGTAATTGAGACTCGTTCAGACATGGTTTCTTGTAAATAGTTCTCTTAATCTATCACAAAATAGCTCAATATATGGTAATTTCATGACTATAGAATTTTGTTATTCTAGGTTTAATTTGTAATTCAGTGAACACAAAAATATTCTTTGTTCTTAACTTCTATGATGAATTGTCTAGCTTTCATTAATCAGGTAATCTTGTCGTACTTTAATTTTTATTGTAATTGTAAATTTAATATTAATTGTAATTTTATTCTTCATATTATAGTTGTAATCCCCTGGTAGAGGGGCAGAGAAGGCCTGATGGCCTTATCTCTACCAGGTTAAATAAATAAATACTAAATACTAATATAAAGTATGAACATTAAAACTAAATGATATGTCAATCTTAATTAAACTATTACATTTAGTTAACTTTAACCTTTGCTTTCTCAGTTATTAATAAATAGCGCTTAGCCCGCTATGGCTCTGAACCCTTCATTTTTTCTTCCTTCTTACCATTTGTAGGCTTGCTATGCGTAACGTTTAAACAGCTGTATCTCCACACCCATTGAAAACTGTACACATGTTTATTACGAACATTTTTACGCGAAATAATCCATACTACACCCTGTACAATATTGACTATTCCTTCTGAATTATCTTATATGGAGAACACTGTAGATTATGATGAATTGCCAGTATTGTTGGACGAACGTCTATGTAAACATAGTTTCATTTCAGGTATCATCGCGGGAATTAAGACAGATTTGTTTGATGTGTTAACTATAAACTCTACGGAAAGTATCTCTCACAGCAACACAAACAGTTGAACTTCAGCAGAAACAATTTTGAAACGTTATTTCCTCAGACGACAGAGTGTGTAACGATGTTTATCAAAATACTGTCAGGCTCACGAGTCCAGCGAAACCCCTGGCCGAAGGATGAAAGGAAATTCCTGCAGCGACGTAAGAGGCTTACAGAAACGCGGAGTTCTCTGTACAAGGAGCTGAGAGGGTGAGGCAGGCATTCCAGCGCAGTACAAACATGTCCAGTCAGCACATGGGGGGATATCAAAAAGAAGGGCAACAACACATTAACTACCTTATTTACTAAACTGCGTGTATTTTGTGGTTTTCTATGTACCACATGTTGGCCGAAACTTAGTTTGAAATGTTTCCCCCTACGGCACGATATCAAATAAAACTCTGCGAGTGAATACAGACACATGTGGGAACATAACTTTCACTGTGTAAAACGTGGTTTTACTTTCCTTTCAAAGAAGTCCGCGAAACTGATTTCATCGCTCTAACAACGGCCCTACAACAAATTTCTTATTAAATATTTCAGCCTATACTTATCGATGGGTGAATACCTTATTACATATTACATGTCTGAACAAATGTCTTTGCTTATAAAAGCATCATCAGGTTCATGTTGTAATTGTTAGGGCTATATTGAACACATTGCTGGTAATCTAATTTAATTGTGGATCATTAGAACATTAAAAGTTAAAACATGTTATTCTATTATACTACGTCCATTCATTGAACCAAATTAGTAGGACTAGGATTCTTAGATAAATAAATATTTTATTTGCACTGTAACAGAAACTCGTGTGTATTAAGTTTCGAACAAGATAGATAGATAGCTATTTAATTGCTTGGACGTAAATACATTATACATTAGCAACGTCAATATAAATACAATCATACAAAATTGTTTGCCAAGTTAAAATATTCGTTAATGCTATACAAACTGTGTTCATATAATTTTCTTTTAATTAACGATTTGAATGAATCGTAATTTAAATTTTTAGTTGATTCAGTAAGCTATTATAAAACTTCAGAGACATATAATAAAAACTGTTTTGTGTAGTCTTGTATCTGCATAAATCAAGTCTTATATCGTTACGACTTCTCGTATGGTGTTCGTGAAAATGCAAGTTCAAAGGGAAATTATCTATATTTATTTTGTATATAACAAACACTGCAATACATATAGCGATGGAAGAGTGAGAATTTTACAGGATTGAAATAAAGGTTTACAATGTTCTTTTGGTCCAACACCACAAATAATTGTCACTGCTTTCTTCTGTAATTTAAAAATATTAAAAGATGAACTATGGTTCCCCCATAATAAAACACCATATTGAAGATGACTATGAATATATGAAAAATATAGTGTTAATAGCACTTTTGTATCCACAGTTTTAGACAAACATCTTAACATAAATATTCCTTTAGATATCTTACCCGAAATCATATTGATATGGCTATCCCAGCCCAGACCGCATTCAATATAAATACCCAAAAATTGAATGTTATTATGAAAAGGATCACTTTTTCTATCTCAGCTAAATTTAAGATCTGTCACTTTACTTTCATTAATACATAAATAATTAGAAGAACACCATGACTTAATTAAGATATCATTCTCATCTAACAAATCTTGAGAGTCAGAATAACAATCAGCAGCTAGCTGAATAGCCACATCATCAGCAAATAGATAAGGGTTTACAGAGTTACTATTAACAATACTAGGTAAATCATTAATATAAATAATAAACAATATAGGACCTAAAACAGATCCCTGAGGTACACCATAAACTAAAGGCTTGAACTGTGATACTGAACCATTATAAGCTACACACTGTAATCTATTATTTAAGTAACAATTTATAAGATTCTTTGCCTCTGAACTAAAACCATAAAACATTAATTTGTCTGCTAATATATCATGGGATATGGTGTTAAAAGCTCTTGTCATATCATAAAATTTACATAAAACAGATTTTTTCTATTCAAGACCTTTCAAACATTCACCTACTAGTGAAAGAACACCATCACAACATCACAAGTATTACGATTTTTACGGAAATCAAATTGGGAAGTAGAAAATAAATTATTGGACTCAAAATAATTAATTATCTGATCATTGATAAGAGATTCAAATACCTTGGCCACTATAGGTACAATAGTCACTGGTCTATAATTTTCCATATCTGATTTTACACCTTTCTTAAAAATCGGAATAACTTTAGAATACTTCAAGATTTTAGGAAAATAAGACATTCTAATACACTTATTAAATAAGGATATAATAATTTAAAATTTATTTCACAAAAAAAAAAAACAAATATTTTGAATTTTTAAAATGTAAATACATATTTTCAAATATTCACATAAAACACATAAAAATGAAGTTTTCATCAAATAGTTTTCGACAAAAGCCCCATTTCAGATTAATCACCACCAGAATCTGTCAAAACTTTCGCTAAATAATATTATTAATAAATTTCATCCTTCGTGTTTTTGGGTATCCTATTTACAAATTAGTCCAGACCATAAATATGCCTGCTATAAAATTAATTACAATGGCTGTTAAAAAGAGAGAGAAAACTGTTCGAAATAAATGCATGGCAGAGACGTGAGTAGACAGCGGAGAGCAGAAATGCAATGAGAACGCAAAAAACCTGCGGGTATCTGTTTCGCATAACCTGAAAATGTGAAACCTCATAAGCTGAGCGTAATATTTACACACGGAACATGAATCTGCTGCGGAGCGCGTGTTGGTGATAATCCCACCAATTGGGAGAGGGTTAAACTATGTGAAACGAGAACCACAAATCGACAGTCTATAATAACACTAACGAAGTAGAGTAATAAAAAGAGATAAAACCGACACTTAAAAAAACCATTACTATAGCTAGGATTATTGTAAAGTAAATTGGATCTGTGTTATTTTTAGCATCGAACGATAACCGGTGAGGAATGTAATGGAAAATCGGTTTTCAGCAGGAAATTAACACCAATTTCAAACAAACGGAATTTAGATAAGGCGAGGCACACCACATCCGGAATACCAAGTAAGGCCCAGCGTGTGGGATCACATACGACGGTCTAACGTGCACGACCTTCTTCACGAATTGCAGCAATTGAATGCGAATTACAGAAAAACACTCATATAACTGTCTCTTGTGAAAATTTCTCGCTCCATCCAATAATAATAATAATAATAATAATAATAATAATAATAATAATAATAATAATAATAATAATAATAATAATAATAATAATAATAATAATAATACAATATTCAGTACACAATTTAAATAAGGTCAGTGAAAAATATAACATGGAAATTAATATTGAAAAATCGAAAATCATGTCATTTTGTGGGAAATTCCCTGTACCAAGTAAAATCTGTTTGAATAATAAAATAATAGAAAGAGTAAATACCTTCACTTACCTTGGCTATACACTATCACCTTATGATGAAGTAGATATTGCTGAAAAAATATGTATATATAGTAAAACAATGGGGATCATTAATAAAATCATGAAACCTTCACTAGTACAAAGACACACAAGAATAGGCTTGTATAAAACCTTAGCACAGCCAGTATTAAGCTATGTTAGTGAAGCGTGGACTGTGAAGAATAAAGATGTCAGTAGAATAACAGCAAGTGAGATGAGGTTCATGAGAGCAACAGCTGGATATACTCGCTGGGATCATAAAAAAATGAGGACATAATGCAAGAACTTCAAATAGAACCCATTATGCAGTTCATCAGCAAATATCAACTTCAGTGGAAGGGTCATCTCGAACGAATGAATCGATGCAGAATTCCATTACCATCCATATGGCAAAAGATCTCTAGCCGTCCAAAGAAGAGATTGACTGAAAATTCTAGTTTGAGACCGTAACAGGCCACTTGGCCTAATACTTGTTAGGAAAATGATGATGATAATGAATAATAATACAGTAAAACCTCCTTAAAACGAAACGCGATCGTTCCAGAATTTTTTTTCTGTTTTGACAAGTTTTTGTTTTACAAAGGGTTGAGTTTTGACAAAACTAAGAATAGACTACTGCAAAATGCTCACTGTAGGAAGAACACAATGAAGAAATAATTTGAAATAAAAGTTACTACAGTACATGCGAAGTGAATTTTATTTTCATAATTATTAACTTACGTAACAGCAGCCTCTCTCTCTCCCTCTCTCTCCGCCCTAGTTTCTTGGCCCCACATTTCTTTTAAAATGCATTTCCGCGACTTTTTTTTTAAGGGAACGTTGTAGGATTTCGCGTACTGCATCAATTCAGAGTGCAAATTGCGCTCTGATCCGTCGGTTGTGTAACTGAAGTTGTGTTTGATGGAAAATAGGGATAAATTTCAGAACATGGACTCCTTCCTTTCCGTCTTACTTCAAAATTCTAACCTTGTACACACAAAATAAATTATTGACACTGAAAAGTGCCTTTTCGTAAGCATGATGATGCTCATTCGACAAACGCAGACAAATCTGCTCTTTTTAGTATTGTAAGATATAATTGTCAGTGAGGAATCCGTATAGTGAAGTTTCCCCAAAAATAGATTAAATTCACGTTAAGCAAATCAATCCTTGGATGGCAGGTAGAAATGTCTAAAAACTGTATGACCTTACTAATTTGACGTTTAATTGCTCAATTAAAATTATGAAACCATTCTTCCATGATAGAACTGATCATCAAGGCATTTTTATTAAATCGCACAGTTTTACTTTATTCGCACTGTTATTTAACAATGTATTGACATATTAACACAAAACTCAGAATAAATAAACGGAAATGTGAAACTAAATTGACACTACACTACAATTATTCACAGTTTTATTCTACTCGTACTGTCCTTTATCACTGTATTGGCTTGTTAGCACAAAACTGAGAATAAATGGAAGAAAATGCAAGAGGGTTGGAAGCAGTAACGGTACAGTAGGTCAATAACCTGCCCGGGTCCTTGACACTAAGCACAGAATAGTGACATGGTGAGAGATGCTTCACCCCCAACGTCTGACAAAGAATAGTGAAAGTCTTCCAGATCATTGCATGTACAGTCACACAAAAAATTATGTAATGCTTCGTACAGTATTAAAAATGGTTTGAAAGAATTTAGCAACAGTTACGCTTAAAATTACCCGTTTTAGTCAGGTTTTTTTTTATCTAAATGGTGCCCAAAATGATTCCGTTTCCGCATTAGGCAGTTTTCCGTTTTAAAGTATTTTACATAAGAAATCATTCTGTTCCCAAATTTATTTTTCGTTTGTGCAGGTTTCCTTTTTAAGAGGGAACATTTTAGCAAGGTTTTACTGTAATAATAATAATAAAAATAATAATAATAATAATAATAATAATAATAATAATAATAATAATAATAATAATAATAATGTGACAGCGACGTGAGATTCGAATTCACAACCAGCGTCCCGCAAGAGAGCAGATCGCACGTGAGACGACACGGGCTCCACGGAGCACTGAGGGACGGCCGCGGCGGAGAGAAGAAAGGGGAAAGGGCCTACGCGGCGAGGGAGTTTGCGTGCGCATCTGGTGCGTGCGGAGTGAAGAGAGGTCCGGATTGTTCGAGTACTTTCTCTGGAGTGCTATCTCTGGACACGCGTCGAACTTTCCGGACTACGTCGCTGTGGTTATAAAAGAAGAAATGCAAGTGAACTCGGACAGTGTGATTCATGATTAGTTCAGTGAGTAAGCCAGTGAACAGAGCAAGCCAGCCAGTCTTGTGTACCGGAGTTCGACTTGAGTGTGCGTCCGCAACTGTGTCAGCATCCGAAGGCCTGAGTTCGAGTGCAGTGGACCGCAGTTGGAGGGACCTGAGTTCGAGTGCAGTGGACCGCAGTTGGAGTGACCTGACTTCGAGTGCAGTGGACCGCAGTTGGAGGGACCTGAGTTCGAGTACAGTGGACTGTCTCTGAAGGTCTGTGGTTCGAGATACTGTGAACTCGAGTGACTGAGCTAGAAGAACTGTGAACTGAGAACTGACAGTTCTGATTTGTAAATAGTGCTTTGTAAATATTAGTTAAGATTAACAGTTCATTGTTGTTCGTAATAGTCCAAGTAAATTGTCATTGTCGTCAGTGGAGTGCACTAACGAATACTGCGTTACTGTGTGGAGAGCAAATCCTATTGTTGCGATAATAAAATTTCATTGTTGTTTATTTTAAAAACGTTACAATAATAATAATAATAATAATAATAATAATAATAATAATAATAATAATAATAATAATAATAATAATAATATTTACTACACGCGATTTGCACACATAAACAGGCGATTGCCATTACGTCTAGTTTCCTTTCCAGGAAATCAGCCTAAAATTTGTGTAGTGGGTCGGTATCATGCGCGACATTTGGGAAGTCTTTAAGTCGATTAATTATGACTTGAGCGCTACCGCCACAAACTCGGCCACAATTTCACACATCATCCCGAACTTTTCCCTCGACACATGTAGTGTGCGACCGCACAATGCCCACACATGTGATACATAATGCAGAGCGATGACAGCGCGTCATATGCTGCACCACTAATTGAACGCGTGGCACGACGATAAGTCCCTCTTCCGGGTCGTGTTGTTGAAGACGCCTTCAAGTTCGTTTCTTGTTCCCCTTAACTTGACAGCTGAATCAGCGAGTCTTTTTCCAGTGATCTCGTTTTATCATCATCAGCCATATGTATTAGGTCAAATGACTCGTTCCATCGTCAGGATCATCTGTTAGAAACCACTCTTTCCATCTTCTTCCACAAGATCTTCTTATATATACACAGTGGGCAAAAAAAAAAAAGGGCACAAAATTAGAAATACTCTTTTTGGAAATACATAACATTAATTTATAATGAATACACTGTTGGAAAAAGTAGACTTTAAATATGAGCAGGACTTTTTATTATGTTTTTTTAGACTCAATTAAAATCTTATGGAGATCAGTACACAGTGATGCGAAAAATGTGGTTTTTGAAGACAATTTATTACTTCAAAATGCGGAAACTCAATGTTGGTAAAATTAATAGTAATTAATGATGTTTGAAATAATCAAAATTAAAAATGATGCTCTATATGACCGGCATTTGCCCGCACAAAAATTTGTAGGCGTCTTCTCCATTGTCCAATAGCACTGGATATCTGTCTTTGATCAAGCCGGTCCCACCACTCAAGAAGGCGTTGTCTTAAATGTTCAATATTACGAATTCTTGTTTTGTAGTTGACTCCATATAAAATAGTCTATAAGATTAAGATCTCGTTTGAAACTCATGCGGAAACCATCAGAGAATCTGAGAAATGCGATCTTTCATGCAATAATCTCTTAAGAGGAATATCATGTCCATATCTTGCCAATCAATCGTTGTACACTTGAAACAGGCCATTCTCGCTGAGAGTAGTTCCTTACAATTTGACGGGCAGATAAATGATCATATTGGTGCAAATGTTTAATGAAAATCTTGTCTTCGTTCGTTAAGCGACCCATTATTCATAAAATGAGAACTCAAAACGGAAGAAAACAAATGATGATAGCACAACAAACGGCTTGGCCTGCTGAACTCGTAAGACCATAATGCTTAGTTCGGGATAAATGATCGATTTTGCACTGCCTTACAAATAATAAAAAATAATGTTTAATAAATGGTAAAAAATTAAACATTACAGTACTCTCCCGGTCAACAAGGATTGTGAAATTTTCCTGTGAAATAAACTTTCAAATAAAATCATTAGCTATTGGAATATAACCATTTAAATTTTGTGCCTTTTTTGGCCCACTGTGTATATTCTTCATGACATAATCAGGCAATGCATAAAATGTATCGATGTTGGTGGCAGTCATTTGGAATACCTTCTGTAGTTGATTAAAATGCTGTTTACTTACAGTATTTCAATTGTCTTTTCTACTTCTTTTCTAGCTTTTGTGACCCGTACTCCCTACGTCCTCCTCCATAGTTCAGAGAAGCTAGCACGTAAACAAAGTTTTTCTGGACATGGGTTTATTAACAAAATATGATCACATATGATCTACCTACCACCGAGACTTGTAACATATATTTTTACACCTTGTATAAGATTAGCACTTCGATAAAGTAAAAAAAAATCGACGCCGTCTTTATCCGATACAAATATTCGTACAACTGTGGCTGTGAGGGAATTCAAACTGTGTCCCTGGCGTTCATATTGCAGCCAAACGTAGAATATGGAGCGAAAATATTGTCGCTATGGAAATCAAACTGCTTGGAGAACCTGAACGTATTTTGTAAAAATTAATTTTCTCATTTCAGAGCCAATTTCCATCGCAGCCGTAGGTGATCCCATTTGCTTCCCTTCATCTTCCTGCCGGCGCACAGGATTAAAGCTGCGAAAAGGGAACTTCATTTAACCCATCCTCCCTCGATGCGTTTCCGTTGTCTTCTAATTAACACTCTGTACAAGGTTCTAGTATCAGTCTAAGTGCCTTCAGGGAGGAGGAGAGAGAGGCTGATCAACACAGGCCTTTCTCAAATACCACACATGTAGCACGCTGTCTTACAGGGTATGCGCCATGTTGTTCATTAGGGGAGATGTCCACGACTGACACAAGATAATCCATCATCGGTCTAGTGTCAAGTGCCAAGTCTCCTAGTTCCACAACTACCTATTAAAACTTATATGCACATATAGACAGACCTATACACGATTTTCCAAAAATAACGCATACATAGGCTACATAGTGCTCTGCCAAATGGCAGGTCTTTCATTACAAACCCAGCATTCTCCAATCTTTCCTATTTTCTGCATTCCTCTTATTTATTTACTTATTTATTTATTTATTTATTTATTTATTTATTTATTTATTTATTTATTTATTTATTTATTTATTCTGGTGTAGTTAAGGCCGTCAGGCCTTCTCTTCCACACCACCAGAAATACAAATACAATAACAGAAATAAAAAGGAAAAAAAAACACTATAAGCAAAGTAAAGTCACACAAAAATATACACAGGCTGCAGTCACACAAACTTTAAATGAGTGATTAAGTATAATTAACTGTATCCTAATTAACTAACATAAACAAGAAACTTGCGATTTTAATCTAGAGTAAAGAACACAAATCAACACTTCTAGCAATACCTAAAAAGCATTAAACAAGACAAAATTTTCCAATTTAATTTTGAATTGTGATCAAGTCCGGCAGTCCCTGACGTCATTAGGTAACGAATTCCAGAGACGTGGTATTTCTACAGTGTAGGAGGATGAGTATAGAGACGTTCTATGATGAGGGATAGAAAGAAGTGCTTGATGCCGATTTCGAAGAGTTGTAAGAAATTGAAAGCGCGATAACAGATAATTCGGAGTAGAACTATGCATGATTCTAAATAGAAGAGACAGTGAATGTATTGTTCTTCGTTCCTTCAGACGCACCCATGAAAGTAAGTGGAGAGAAGGTGTTATATGGTCAAATTTACGAGTCTTGCAGAGGAATCGTATGCACACATTATGAACACGTTGTAGTCTCTCAGCTAAGAGTGAACTTACATTAGTTAGTAAGGAGTCGCAATAATCAAAATGGGGCATTACAAGCGTCTGAATAAGATTCTTTTTCAGACTAAGTTGTAGAAATTCTTTCATATGAAACAAAGAGTGAAGTTGAGAAAATATTTTTTTGCAAGTGCCTCCTCACATGATACATATATCTCAATGTCGTCTATCATCTGGTATTTTCTTCCGTCTCGAATTCTTCTCCAGTTCACCATTCCTTCCAGTGCATCTTTCAGTAGGCAGTTTCTTCTTAGCCAGTGACACAACCAATTCGTTTTCCTCTTCCTGATCAGTTTCAGCATCATCCATTCTTCACCTACTCTTTCCAACACAGCTTCATTTCTTATTGTCTGTCTAATTCACACGCTCCATTCTTCTCCATATCCACATTTCAAATGCTTCTATTCGCTTCTCTTCACTTCGTCATAACCTGGCGTTTCATTACATATCTGTTAAAACATTATTATAAAAATAATGTAAGATTATATCATACTTCACGGAAAACGGGTAATTTCCGAAGAGTATGGAGCTCACATGTTTAATTCATATCGGGAGGTATGCTGCAGGAGATTTAACAGTTACATCCACTTGAGCAGTTATTCAGTTCCCAGCACGAAATGGTGCGGTGATTATGAAGCGGGAAGGAATATCACTGCTATACTCCTCAGTTTCAATTCCTGTAACAGCTTGGTTAAAGTGAAAAACACTACAGTGCTGTTACTGGATAAGACTCTGTTGAGTGTCTTGGGTACGGAGAAATGTTTTCCATTATACTGCAACACTCTCTGACATTACTTGAGAGTAGAAAAGAAAGCAAAGAGTTTGGCAGTAAAAGTTGAGACACATATCAAAATATAACACGCCACCAAATGTGTTCGTTCCGTAACAAGAAATGAGACTTCTATCAAGAGAAACAGAGACAACAAAAACCAGTCTATGTCTTTTTGGTTCGAAATCGGCATGATTCTATTGGCTCTAAAAAGCCAATGGAAATCGTATCAATTCCAAGCAGTAATTGTTACAAAAAGAAATAATTTTCCTTTTCCGAAGTGAAAATCTAGGCATTTTGCGTGTCCTCATTACACATTCTTCTCGTCCTATCATGGACATGCCGTTACACAGGGTGTAAACGGTATAAACTGCCAGAAATAACTGAAGAAAAGGTCAAATAATGTTTTTCTGTAACTGTCAAGGTTTTCCCAGAGAAAAATGTGTTTCATGCGAGATCGTACGTATTTGCTTGGTTTCCGCACAAAACCAATCCGCGGAAAGTGTAAAATTCCACATTCAGTATTCCCAACCTAACACACATAACAATTTCCATCTTCTTACGGCTTAAGTGACTTATTGATTTTACTGCTTTAGGCTTTTAACATATTATTTTTAGAGACGTTCAATATAGTAATAATTATAAATTGGAAACTTACCACTGCAATTTCACCTAAATTGCACTGTTAATTATTGTTTTTAAATATTTGCAAAAATTAAGTAAACTCTACAACTCCACTAAAGTTACTGCATTCGTGATGCAAGTAACATTAAGGAAGCCGTGAAAAGATCAACATGATTCCAGACTCATCATAGACTGGGGGAAAAAAAAGACACGGCCTGCTGGAGTATAATAAACACAGAAAACATTTTATAGGAACAATGTTGAAGATAGATATATTTGTTTTCCAAAGTTGCCGTCAAAGGTATGATCAGTGATTTTTATTAATTCTTGTTCTTGAATGCCAATGCGAGTCATTTTTGAAACTGCTGTGCATCGACTGGAGTGATTTGTAATTTTATATATTTTTTTGACGTCCAGACCAGCGCAGTTTCAAATGTTGGCAAACAAAGAAACAAATGCTAGGGACGCGACAAAATTAAACAAATGCTAGGGACGCGATAAAATTGTGCGATAAGCAGCCATGATTGGTTGAAATACGTCCTTTCGTACCGTTTATTGGTCAAAAGTAGTATGACGTAGTAAGAGTGTAATAGTCAGTGGAAAAAGAATTCTTGTCAGGAATTAGGTGACAGAAAATTTCAGAAGTGATTTCGTTTATCAAAATCTATCGTGTCATATCTGCTGCAACAAATTACTCAGAATAATCAACAAACAGTTCTATTTCTTCCATGAATCGGTTGTTTACATTACTATTTTATGCAAGTGATATTTTCAGTATTTTAATAGAGAAAAATCAAGTATCTCTTTCCCTACGCAGCAGGCTGAATGAAGAGAGGTTATGGATGGATCTTAGGATATTGCATACTTCCCTGGTATAACTGGGCCCTGGATTGTACACACATTTCTAATAATCTTCTTCATCAGTTTCCTTTATGGATGTTCCATATTATTTTTTATTTTAATATAACATATTATTACGGATTCCCCATATTTAAATCTAGTAATGAATTATATCAATACTTCAGACTCAAATTGGGATATAATCATTTTCGATTTTAGTTTTCCATTTTGTACGATTCTAACCTAACAGCACTGAAAAACAAAGAAATTCAATCCGTAAACATAACAAGGTCCAAAGGCAAACAAATGCAACGCGAAAATATCGGATACGTTCATTTCGATGTAGAACGGAGTAAGCGTACGTAAAATTGAGTGAATAGAGACGCAGGGACGAATAGGGACGAATGTTTATTACTTTTTATTTCTTTGTGTCAAAGAGTAAATATAATAACAAGAATGTTTATGTTTTTATTAATAACAAGTGAACAAATAAATATTCTCATTATTATATTTACTCCTTGACACAAAGAAACAAAAATAGAAACATTCGTCCCTATTCATCCCTGCGCCCCTCTTCACCCCGTTTTACGGTAGTTCGTTTTTAAACGTTGACTATTATCTTTGCAGAGGTATGGATGCTTTGCTTTTGTCATGTTGTAGAAACAATGTACCATCATAGACTTTACCCTGGTTAAATGAGGTGTCAGTTAACCATGTTTAAGTAACAGGTGATTATGAATGGTGTACAGAAATTACATTTTAACCCTGGTTACTTTTTAACCATGATTTCGTGAACCACAGTTACTACATTTTTAACCGATGTTGATGCACGTGGCCATAAATCAATTGAATCAGTCGGAGCTAAAAGGGACTAAGTCACTTTTCACAACTTTTCAGGAGATGCAAAAAACTTTCTATAAATGTATATATTTTTATGTTATAGAAGACCAAAAAACATTTAAAAGTCTGACTTAGTACCTTCTTCTACCGTTCGATGCGTATGACATCCGTTGTTCAAATTGTTGCCATAACCCAAAAACTGCATATTTTGACTTAGTTTCTTTTAGCTCCGACCGATTCAATTAGAGAAAATTATTCACTTAACTTGTTAACATATATAAATGTACCAACTCTTTGAAATCAATCCCTGAACATCTATTTCTCAGTACCTTCTTGAACATACACCATTCCATTAAAATTTCATTTAAAGTTAGATTCTCCAGAACTAATTAAATTCACATACATCTCTGATTTAATTTTCTCGATAAACATCTTATTTTCTGAAGTTTTCTCAAGTCCAATGTCGCGTTTTGTGCACATTTACACTGAAAGTTTATCATATTTTTAGAAATAGAGTAGCAAAATGCGACAAATACGACTGTGGCCTAAACCCTGATTGGCTGTCATGTCTGTTGGGACGATTTTTAGGCTTGGTTCACAAAACTCTAAAATTTACCAATAAGACACGTTTGAGTGACGTTACATAATTCTGTCTGTCAGAATCCTTTTCCAGCCAGCAATATGGCTACATATAAATAAAGGATAAGTTATGGTATGTATTTCAAAGACTGTTCGGTACATGTGCAATGAATTCGGTGGACTGTAGTTGTTTTATTCATCAAGACTCCTGAAACAAGTTTCACTGCTACTTTACTGGTAACTGGCCAGTGCAATGGGTTAGTTTACCTGCAATACGTATTCACGATGCGGATTTTATAACATCCCTTCTCACCTGCTCTAACCTCCTTCTCTCTCCTTCCTCTGCAAGTTCGCGAATTTCGATCACAGAGAAGCGAAAGCTGGCCGGCTGTAATAAATTATTTCCAAGCCGCAGACTAAACTGTGCAACCATTTTATATACAGTACATGAAATGTTAAAGCTGTGATTTAAAGGGTAGCTACAAATCAAGAGTATACCAGGTTCGATTCTAGTCAGAATGTTTTAAAGTAAAACGTTTATGCGCTTCACAATCGTGAAATACGGTCACACTTTCTGTAAATACAGTCACGCCATTCATGTGTAAGTTTTGTGTGTGACATGTCAGGTGTCTCATGTTTTTCCACACGGTGCGCTTCATTCCACTCTGTATATACTGTGCATCATGGTTTTCTGATCGGTCCGACTCGCTCTATTCTCTATCACATTATTGGATATGGTGTATTTGAGCAGCTCATTTTCAAAATATCTCTTGTCCACCGATGACGAAAATGAGCACATTCTTCAAATATACCATGGTTACAATACAAGAAGACAAATTATATCATGTCCTTTGTTTGAACCCAAATGCAATTCTGAAGCAGGACTAAGGCATGCCTCAAATTTCGGCCCGAGATTGTATAATAACTTCATTAAAAACATTCAAAATTAGCAACTTCCAATAATAAATTATTTAAAAAGCAAGCACTTCAACTGATTTTAAACACTGATTAGTATTCTATGTTATATAATATACATGCATATATATATTTTTTTTTTGTTATTTTTCATTTTTTCTTTACATGAAATTTTGGAAAAAAAAATATATTTTTCTAAGTTAGGAATCTTTCAATCTTTCAAAATTCAATAAATCAATTAAAACTGAAGTATCATTTATGTATAATAATTATTACTCCATTATATTATTGCATTATATTTTGCATTTATTTTACAATTGTATTATTTAATATTTTTCATTTCACTTTATTATTTGTACTTTCTAGTTAACCGAATCTTCTATGTTTTACCTGATATAATTTCATTGTATTTCTTGCATTATTATTTTGATATTCATCACTTTCTTTTGCTTACATATATTTGATATAATTTCATTGTATTTCTTGCATTATTATTTTGATATTCATCACTTTCTTTTGCTTACATATATTTGATATAATTTGATTGTATTTCTTGCATTATTATTTTGATATTCATCAATTTCTTTTGCTTACATATATTTGATATAATTTGATTGTATTTCTTGCATTATTATTTTGATATTCATCACTTTCTTTTGCTTACATATATTTGATATAATTTCATTGTATTTCTTGCATTATTATTTTGATATTCATCACTTTCTTTTACTTACATATATTTCATATAATTTCATTGTATTTCTTATATTATTCTTTCTTGTATTATTATTTTGATATGCATCACTTTACTTTTGCTTACATATATTTGATTATATAAATTAAACAATTAAATAATTATTTAGTATAGGCTTAACCCCGTAATATTACTTTTTATTATTCGATATAAACTCCACTCCCGGCCATAAGCTTTTGCTTCATCGGGAGTGCGAACCAAAAATGTACCATTATTATGATCGTTCAAATAAATTATTATTATATTATTATTATTATTATTATTATTATTATTATTATTATTATTATTATTATTATTATACATAAAACTGTCACGATTTGGCTTCAGAACGATCTCTTGATCACTAAAATCTTCCGTTAAAAATGACAATTGGAATTAATCCGTTTCTCTAAACCCCAACCTGTCACGATTTGGCTTCAGAATGGCCTCTAGATCACTAAAATCTTGCATTAAGTATGACAACTGGAATTAATCCGTTTCTCTAAACCCCACCTGGAGGACCTGGGTATCTTTCTTCGTATGATTTCTCCTCTTTTTACATACGTCATAGAATTAAATTATTCATTCTATTTACACACAAAAATATTCTTTCTACTTACCTACTAATAAACTACTGGTATTTTTCAGAAGAGTGAGTTTTTTAACATTCGACTCTGGATCCCAATTTTGCAAGAAATTCCTGTCATGTTATCTTGAAGTTGGTTACGATAGCAAGCATGACTCGAACAGTTTCTTAGCTCATATGAATTTCTGGGATGTCCACGTGATGTTCAATAAATAAAAAATTATTTATACTGAAACTAGAAAAGAAACAAAACTAAAGTTCTATAAAACTATGGCAGTACCCGTGTTGACATATGGAAGCGAATCATGGATAATTAAAGAACGAGATAAAAGTAAATTACAGGCTGCAGAGATGAGGTTTCTTCGCAGAGTAAAGGGATGTACAAGAAGGGATCTGATAAGAAATGAGGATATCTGTAAAGAATTAAATATATACAACATAAACGAAAAAGTTGAAGATTATAAAGAAAAGTGGAAAGAATGGATAATGAAAGAATTCCAGCACTGATACAACAATACCAACCTAAAGGCAAAAGAGATGTCGAACGTCCTAGGAAGAGGTGGAACTGAATAAAATGTGAACACGGAACAGGCACTAAGCCTAAACCATGAAGTGAAGATGATGATGATGATGATGATGATGATGATTTATACTGAAGCAGGAAGATACAGAGATGCTTCAATCAACATCTGGAGTTGTGAACAGGAAATTATTTTCCCAGAGAAAATTTGAGCGGAGTTGCATTTCCTTCATTCCACTTTGTTATTTTCTACGAACTCACATACGTTATTCACGAACACGTTACTGACACAGCGGGAAAGACATGGAGGGCGTTACACTTTGTGATGAGGATACTAAGAATGGGTCTGATAAATCCAAAGAGATTGTATATAAATCACTAGTTCGTCCAGTAATGGAATATGGTGCTGCATGTTGGGATCCTTACAGATTAGAACATATAAAGACACTGGAAAGATTCAAATACGGGCTCTCAAGTGTTGTCGTAATAATTCACCATTAAAATGGGACACACTCACGGACCGGAGAACGCGAATTCGATTATGCGCAATGTTCAGAGGTGAGCCTGCCTGGAGAGAGATAAAAAATAGGTTGCAGCAGTCAAATTACTCTTCAAGGAACGACCACTCATAAAAATTGAGGGAAAGAAGACAGAGGACGGACACTGGAAAGTTTTCTTTTCTCAATCGTACTATCAGGGACTGGAATGCTTTACCTGCAAACTTACTAAAGGCTTTACCAATAACCAAAAATGTATTTAAAAATAGGCTTAAGGACTTTACTAATGGACGGTAGTATATTATACACACTACTTAAAGGGTGTAATTGATATCTTGTTATCTGAAGTGTTCTATCAGTGAGGAAGTGTGTTATATCAGTGAAGTGTGTAGTGTCAGTGAAGTCTATTGTGTAAGTGAAATGTGCTAGTGTCAGTGAAGTGGCTGTGCAAAGTATTTGAACAGTGAAATGGTTAGAAGTGTTAGTGAAATCAGGTAGAATCAGTGCAGTGAGTGAGTTGACAGCGAAATAAGTGTAGTGCCGAAATGTACTTGTGCAGGTATGAACCTCACACTCGTGGCTCTTAGTTCGAACTTAGGGTTAAGATACTACTTTAAATGTTATTTTAAGTGACCATGCTTCATTTAATTTAGGATGCTCCTTGTTATTATTATTATTTTATTATTATTATTATTATTATTATTATTATTATTATTGTTATTATTATTATTAATTATTGTTTTTTATTAGTTGTGTTTATTATTAATTGTCATTATTGAGTGTAATTAGTTACCACTGCCACCGGGTATATACCCATTTGCAGTGTGAATAAATACATACATATATACGTACATGCGTACGTACGTACGTACATACATACATACATACATACATACATACATACATACATACATCTGTTCAAACAAGAAATTTCATGAAATAAATTAGATCTATCATAATCCAGGCCACGTCCTTCTACATTCGAAAAAAAAAAAAAATAAGAGACTGTCTCTTCAGAACTTGACTTTTTATAGAGGAGATCTCAGCAATATGCATTCCATAAATATCTTATCTTGTGACATACCAGTAATATGGCGAACAACTACGCTGATAAATTTGAAGATACATCTTTCGCCAAGGGTGTTTTTTTTTTTTTTTTTTTTTTTTTTTTTTTTTTTTTTTTTTTTTTTTTTTTTTAACAGATAGCACTGGAATTAGTTCACTGAAACGAGCATACAGTTATATAGTTATATATGTTTTCCGTATTTCCCATCTTGTTCATACTCAAAGCTTACAGAAGATAAATTGCCTCACCAGGAACTAATTTTCTTAAATTAACAACTCGTAAAGAGGAGCAGAAAGTCCGCAGAAAATAATTACCCTTACTATTAATCCTGCGTAAAAGAAAAGCAGAATTCATTACAACTCTGCAACTTCGTTATTATCTACTTATCTTAATTTAACAGCCACACATCAGTTTTAACACCCGTGTAGTGACAAATTCAAAGCTAGGACATATCAGAAAAATAAAGACAAAATATATGTACGTACATTGTTTCATTCCCGACAGCTAGACATTCACGTTGCTATATTATATCTTAAGCCCCATTTTTTATATTCTTAATGTAGTATTTAATGTTAGATTCATCTCCAATTCTGTTCAGTAATGCTGGGTGTCCGCATTAAAGATATTTAAGATAAAAATTATGTATTACAAACTATTTACTATAAATAGTTTTCCATTATACTATCTTCACATGGGAAACTGTGAAACTCTTCTCTTGAGTATATTCATTTATCTATAGTTTTTTACCCAAAGGAGGGTTTCCCCTGCAAACCCAGCATTGTCCATTCTTCTTTCTTCTATCTTTCTTTTAGTCTCTGCATACGATCCATATATTTTAATATTGTCTATCATCTGATACCATCTTCGCCCCGAACATTTCTTACGTTGACCATTCCTTCCAGTGCATCCTTCAGTAGGCAATTTCTTCTTAGCCAGAGGCCCAGAAAATTTCTTTTTCTCTTCCTTATCAATTTCAACAATGTTCTTTCTTTATCCACTCTTTCTAGAAGAGTTTCATTTCTTATTCTGTCTCTCCATTTCACATTCTCCATTCTTTTTCATATGAGTATTCACATTTCAAATGCTTCTAGTCGTTTCTCTTCACTTCGTCTTAATGTTCATGTTTCTATCCTCATACAATCCCACTCTCCACACCAATAACTTTACTAGTCTCTTCCTAAGTTCTTTTTCCAGACGTCTGCAGAAGATGCTCCTTTTCATATTAAAAGCTTTCTCCGTCATTGCTATCCTCCTTTTGACTTCCTGGCTGCAGCTGATGTTACTACTTATAGTACACCCCAAGAATTTGAAGCTGTCCACTTGTTCTAATGCCTCATTTTGAATTCGAAAGTTTATCTTCTTTAGTTTTCTTCCTATAACCATGGTCTTCGTCTTGTTTGCATTTATCTTCATCCTATAATACTCACAGATGTCATTTAGTTCCAGTAGCATCCCCCTTAGTACAGTCTCCTCGTCTGCTAACGTTACGTCGATTTAATATTCGCAGGAGAATAAATAAAACATATTATTATCTCTGAGATATATATATGCAAGATAATCCTACAGGTAAAATTCTGAGTTCTCTGAAAGATTGTTTTCACATTCTGTTTGATTAAAATTGGATAGCTGTAAAGAAATTATTTTGCGAAGCTTTTCATAAGGATATTATGTAAGACTTAACATAATAATAATAGGAATAATAATAATAATAATAATAATAATAATAACTAATAATAATAAGTGTGATAATAATAAAACATTAATGCTACTGACATTAATAAACATAATTTAAAGTGCCGTAGCTACCGATAATGTAAACAATTTTAAAATAATCACGCCTTGACGCTTGAACAGATATTGAATAAAGAAATAAAGCAAACATAATAGTTAATAACACATTAATTGCACTAAATTTATTTCACTCTCTATCATATTCAAAATCCTTATAAGAACCAATTTCTTAAAAATCTAAATATCACAATAACGACCAACAGAATGCATAAGCTTTTCACACAGTTACAAAGATCCTTTGAAAGCCATGCCAATTTTTACTGTATATTTATTTATTTATTTACTTACTTACTCACTCACTCACTCACTTACTCACTCACTCACTCACTCACTCACTCACTCACTCACTCACTCACTCACTCACTCACTCACTCACTCACTCACTCACTCACTCACTCATTCACTCACTCACTCACTCACTCACTCACTCACTCATTTATTTATTTATTTATTTATTTATTTATTTATTTATTTATTTATTTATTTAATGTCTAATAGTTATTTTCCTAGTGGAACAACAATACCGTACCAACAAGACGATCCATGTGAAAGGAATAAAGAATAATAATAGACGTAAGAGGATAACAGGAAGTAGGCGAAAATGTAATTGACGAAGAAACATTTCGTAGCTACAAGAAAGTGAATGTAAACGATATTAAAAAGAAAAACATGAGATAAAAAGAACATATTTAAATACAAAATTTGGTGTACATAGGCCTCTAGAAGAAAAGAAGAATAAGGTTTTTATGACATTCAAAGTTGGCAACAATTGTATATATAGCATAATTATATTTGAGCCCTTGAGTAAAAGAGTGGACCATGTGCATATTTCACATTTCAAGAAAACGGCATTTTAGTTCCTTCATTGGTTTATTTTAGACATCAATAGTAGACATACAACAGTTAACTATTTAGTAACTTTGTATGCATATCATTGATAATGTGCGAAATAACACATTCAATGAAATAAAATTTCGATTTCTTGAAATGTGAAATATGGACATGATACACTTTTTTACTCATGTGCTCATTTTAAAAGTTCCGTTAATGGGGGAAGAGCCGAATGCAATCTTACGAGGGAGAAGAAGTTGAGCAAATATAGAACATTTTTTGTGATTTTTACGTATTATTTTATTCGTATAAATAAATTATATCTTTCTTTTCTCGTAATGGTATTTGATTAAATATTTCGTTTTCAAATGGCATGTTCGTTCGTCGATTATTAGTTCGAGGCTTCGTAGAATTACACAATAATTAGCATTAAGTAGTTACTTAATTATAATACCAATTGAATAAATTGCTTCAGTAATAAATGCCGTATTATACTAAATAAAAATATATTCGTAACAATATTAATTATTATTAATCCTACTTTTATAATATTTAATATATTGTGATACGTTCATTCGTAGAGGGGGGCAGTACTTCAAATACAACTGCCATTCGCAAGAAGAGCAGCAGGGTTCGAACTCTCGCCTCTCATTTGTAGTAGTACCATCGATGTAGAAACAAGTCAGCCAACCAACAAGCCTGGTGGTGAGTATATTATATTAAATCAATTCGTGGACAGCGATTCAGTTCTAAGTACTAAATTTATAGGCTTTCTAGAAATATTTGTTTCCATGCTAAAATAGCACGTACACTTTAGACTATCTTCTAGTTTGTAATATTTTTGTTTTGTATTAGGAATCGCTGAAAAGCGTCAAAAGCAACGGCTTTGATTTCATACAGATTTATTGCTAATGCAAATCTTCAGCGACTCACTTTTGATCTCTAAATTTTTAAAGATTTATTCTTTTCTAGTATATTTGTGGGTCTGTGCAGGATATTTCTATCCATTACTATGTATCTCACACCATTACCCTATTTGACTCTATACACAAATCAGCTCGTCCGAAATAAATGTTAAATCATAGGGACATCAAATGCTGAAGATTTACGCAGTTTTAATTTCACAAGCGTTTATCGTCTCGAGTAATATTCTAGCAGAGGCTGGGTTATTACGCAGATAAATTTTTCTACCAACATGTTGAAAAATATCGTAGAATTTATAACATACGTGGGAAATTATAGAACTAAAGTTTGTCTAATAATGCATTACAAGAACACTAATGTAAGACTCAATTTATTTGACTAACGTAATTCATACCTCAGAGTTTATTCCATAATTAATGCAGCAAATAGGATATTATTGTTCAGTTATTTTCGCGAAACTTTGGTATCTTCCCACAATACACACGGGCGAGATAACTTATGTCATTGAAATATTTTCACATTCCTCGGCCTCACTTCACTTAAATATTTCAACAAACACACCCTAATATAGATACATACTTCGGCCAAATGTGACTTAATTATCCCCTCATTTAACCCATCTAACGCATAACGAAATACAAATCAGAAGTCAGTACCATGTGTGGTGTTGGGAGATATCGAAAACTTTCCGTTATTTTAGTGATTTAAACATAATGCCGGGAATTAAACAATTCCGTGGCTTACACAAACTTAACTATAACACAAAGAAAATAAAATTAGAATTCTGTGTAATTTTTCACTTTTTTTTTGCACGCAGCGAAAGGGCACTTAACAGAGGCAGTGGCCAGCCAGACGTCAACATGGCTCCGTGGATGAATATGCGACTGAGTCTGGAGTAGCCAGACATTACAAACCCAACAGAGCAGGCGATCCATCTGTTCTAACCTAGCTGCCCTGATGATGTAACTTGTAAGTATTAGCTATATAAACGTTGAAAATGCAGAAGTCCAGGACACGGTGGAGTAGGCCTACCCAAAAGCCTAATTCTGAAAGGTGTTGATGCACGTTCTCGTTTCACAGGCCCTGTTAATCGCAGGTAACGAACCCTGGCCAAGCTTGCAGAGAAGTTGTCAAATGTTCTGCATCTTTCGCACAATTAATTTTCAGCAATTGATTTTAAGTTCACTGTAAAACACGAAACAGGCTAACATTAACAAGTCAAAAAAAAAATGTTCCTGAATGCATACCACACAGAGACTTGGATATACAATTCATGTGACGAATACTGATAAATTGAATTAAGAATGTAGTAGGTATTCTAGAATGGATGTAAATTGCAATTTTTTCAGTATGCTAAATTTAAAATCGAACATACTTCCGTCTCTACTACGGCGTTACTACAAATATAGGCCCATTCTCCATTCTCATCCTATAATCCTATCAATTAATTGCTGTAACATAAATTGGTAAATGTAAAGAATCGATGTAAAAGTGTGAAGTCATTGATGCCTTGTAACCATGAACAAATATGTTACTTATTACGTTGTTTTATTTTTTATTGGGTTATTTTACGACGCTGTATCAACATCTAGGTTATTTAGCGTCTGAATGATATGAAGGTGTTAATGCCTGTGAAGAGTCCGGGGTCCAGCACCGAAAGTTACCCAGCATTTGCTCGTATTGGGTTGAGGGAAAACCCCGGAAAAAACCTCAACCAGGTAACTTGCCCCGACCGGGATTCGAACCGGGGCCACCTGGTTTCCTGGTTTCGCAGCCAGACGCGCTGACCGTTACTCCACAGGTGTGGACCTTATTTCGTTGTAAAATAGCGTCATTATGATCGATATATCGAGTTTTGCAGTATATCGAGACGTTTCAGACATCTGAAAGTTCGTTAGTACGGATTTGAAATGGTGTGTGATCACTAAATTACTTGGTTCAGTGTAGCTCATAAATTCGAGTTATACATTTTGAAGGCTCTAATACGTGTTAATTGAATCGTAGTCTGAAGAAATGTAGTTATCCATAAAGCTTTACTTATGTTTTTGGAAAGAAAACGGCTGTTACGGGAAGTATATATAATCTAAATTGATCGTTGGAGGTTCTCTATTTAACAGAATATTGTATTGATTCATACGTAACTGCTTGTATTTGTAAAAAATGGAAACGCATCGTTTCGAAGTTGACTTTGTTAATACGGGTTTGATTGTCTATGACTTTTAATTATGTTTCAGGTGAAAAAAAATCCTTTTTTGTAAATCTTTTTTAGCTTGTGATCTATAAAATCTACAACACAGACTAATATTCTTAAACTCTCGAAAGTGTGTTTCGATACGTGTGTGTGTGTGTGTGTGTGTGTGTGTGAGATTTTTTTTTTAATATCGTTTTGTGTGTACGGGATTCTCTTCAGTTTCCATCCGTGGCCGTTCTATTAGAGTACCTATGTGTATATGCATGTGTCTGAGAATTGTGAATTGTTTCGTGAGTGCTTGTGTTTCTGATTTGTGTTAGAAATTATTTCGTTCTTGTGCGAGAGAGTCTCGTTTCCTGTGCGAGAGATGGCGTCTTTTCCTGTGCGAGAGATGGCGTCTTTTCCTGTGCGAGAGATGGCTTCTTTTCCTGTGCGAGAGATGGTTTCTTTTTCTGTGCAAGATATTGTTTGATTTCATGTGACAGACTGTTTCAATATTTAAGAGACACATTTCATCTGTGACAGACTGTTTGGTTTCATGTGTGAGAGATTGTTTGGCTTCATGTGTGAGACTCCATCGCTTCATGTGTGAGAGATTGTCAGTTTGTGTGTTCAGTTTCCTTTCTGTATGTATTTCATGTGGGGTTTTTTCCCCTGTGTGAGTGGTTTTTTTTCTGAGTGGCTTTTTTTTTCTGAGCATGTGGCTTTTTTCCTGAGTGTGTGGCTATTTTTCTGAGTGTGTGGCTTTTTTTCTAAGTGCGTGGCTTTTTTCTGTGTGTGTGGCTTTTTTTCTGAGTGTGTGGCTTTTTTCTGAGTGTGTGGCTTTTTTTCTGAGTGTGTGGCTTTTTTTCTGTGTGTGGCTTTTTTCTGAGTGTGTGGCTTTTTTTCTGAGTGTGTGGCTTTTTTTCTGAGTGTGTGGCTTTTTTTCTGAGTGTGTGGCTTTTTTTCTGAGTGTGTGGCTTTTTTTCTGAGTGTGTGGCTTTTTTTCTGAGTGTGTGGCTTTTTTTCTGAGTGTGTGGCTTTTTTTCTGAGTGTGTGGCTTTTTTTCTGAGTGTGTGGCTTTTTTTCTGAGTGTGTGGCTTTTTTTTTCTGAGTGTGTGGCTTTTTTTTTCTGAGTGTGGCTTTTTTTTTCTGAGTGTGTGGCTTTTTTTTTCTGAGTGTGTGGCTTTTTTTTCTGAGTGTGTGGCTTTTTTTTCTGAGTGTGTGGCTTTTTTTTCTGAGTGTGTGGCTTTTTTTTCTGAGTGTGTGGCTTTTTTTTCTGAGTGTGTGGCTTTGTTTCTGAGTGTGTGGCTTTGTTTCTGAGTGTGGCTTTTTTTCTGAGTGTGGCTTTTTTTCTGAGTGTGGCTTTTTTCTGAGTGTGGCTTTTTTTCTGAGTGTGGCTTTTTTTCTGAGTGTGGCTTTTTTTCTGAGTGTGGCTTTTTTTCTGAGTGTGGCTTTTTTTCTGAGTGTGGCTTTTTTTCTGAGTGTGGCTTTTTTTCTGAGTGTGGCTTTTTTTCTGAGTGTGGCTTTTTTTCTGAGTGTGGCTTTTTTCTGAGTGTGGCTTTTTTTCTGAGTGTGGCTTTTTTTTCTGAGTGTGTGGCTTTTTTTTCTGAGTGTGTGGCTTTTTTTTCTGAGTGTGTGGCTTTTTTTTCTGAGTGTGTGGCTTTTTTTTCTGAGTGTGTGGCTTTTTTTCTGAGTGTGTGGCTTTTTTTTCTGAGTGTGTGGCTTTTTTTTCTGAGTGTGTGGCTTTTTTTCTGAGTGTGGCTTTTTTTCTGAGTGTGTGGCTTTTTTTCTGAGTGTGTGGCTTTTTTTTCTGAGTGTGTGGCTTTTTTTTCTGAGTGTGTGGCTTTTTTTTCTGAGTGTGTGGCTTTTTTTTCTGAGTGTGTGGCTTTTTTTTCTGAGTGTGTGGCTTTTTTTTCTGAGTGTGTGGCTTTTTTTTCTGAGTGTGTGGCTTTTTTTTCTGAGTGTGTGGCTTTTTTTTCCGAGTGTGTGGCTTTTTTTTCCGAGTGTGTGGCTTTTTTTTCCGAGTGTGTGGCTTTTTTTTTCTGAGTGTGTGGCTCTTTTTTCTGAGTGTGTGGCTTTTTTTTTCTGAGTGTGTGGCTCTTTTTTCTGAGTGTGTGGCTTTTTTTTCTGAGTGTGTGGCTTTTTTTTCTGAGTGTGTGGCTTTTTTTCTGAGTGTGTGGCTTTTTTTTCTGAGTGTGTGGCTTTTTTTTCTGAGTGTGTGGCTTTTTTTTCTGAGTGTGGCTTTTTTTTCTGAGTGTGTGGCTTTTTTTTTCTGAGTGTGTGGCTTTTTTTTCTGAGTGTGTGGCTTTTTTTTCTGAGTGTGTGGCTTTTTTTTTCTGAGTGTGTGGCTTTTTTTTCTGAGTGTGTGGGTGAGTGTGTGGCTTTTTTTCTGAGTGTGTGGCTTTTTCTTCTGAGTGTGTGGCTTTTTCTTCTGAGTGTGTGGCTTTTTCTTCTGAGTGTGGCTTTTTTTTCTGAGTGTGTGGCTTTTTTTTCTGAGTGTGTGGCTTTTTTTTCTGAGTGTGTGGCTTTTTTTTCTGAGTGTGTGGCTTTTTTTTCTGAGTGTGTGGCTTTTTTTCTGAGTGTGTGGCTTTTTTTTCTGAGTGTGTGGCTTTTTTTTCTGAGTGTGTGGCTTTTTTTTCTGAGTGTGTGGCTTTTTTTTCTGAGTGTGTGGCTTTTTTTTCTGAGTGTGTGGCTTTTTTTTCTGAGTGTGTGGCTTTTTTTTCTGAGTGTGTGGCTTTTTTTTCTGAGTGTGTGGCTTTTTTTTCTGAGTGTGTGGCTTTTTTTTCTGAGTGTGTGGCTTTTTTTTCTGAGTGTGTGGCTTTTTTTTCTGAGTGTGTGGCTTTTTTTTCTGAGTGTGTGGCTTTTTTTTCTGAGTGTGTGGCTTTTTTTTCTGAGTGTGTGGCTTTTTTTTCTGAGTGTGTGGCTTTTTTTTCTGAGTGTGTGGCTTTTTTTTCTGAGTGTGTGGCTTTTTTTTCTGAGTGTGTGGCTTTTTTTTCTGAGTGTGTGGCTTTTTTTTCTGAGTGTGTGGCTTTTTTTTCTGAGTGTGTGGCTTTTTTTTCTGAGTGTGTGGCTTTTTTTTCTGAGTGTGTGGCTTTTTTTTCTGAGTGTGTGGCTTTTTTTTCTGAGTGTGTGGCTTTTTTTTCTGAGTGTGTGGCTTTTTTTTCTGAGTGTGTGGCTTTTTTTTCTGAGTGTGTGGCTTTTTTTTCTGAGTGTGTGGCTTTTTTTTCTGAGTGTGTGGCTTTTTTTTCTGAGTGTGTGGCTTTTTTTTCTGAGTGTGTGGCTTTTTTTTCTGAGTGTGTGGCTTTTTTTTCTGAGTGTGTGGCTTTTTTTTCTGAGTGTGTGGCTTTTTTTTCTGAGTGTGTGGCTTTTTTTTCTGAGTGTGTGGCTTTTTTTTCTGAGTGTGTGGCTTTTTTTTCTGAGTGTGTGGCTTTTTTTTCTGAGTGTGTGGCTTTTTTTTCTGAGTGTGTGGCTTTTTTTTCTGAGTGTGTGGCTTTTTTTTCTGAGTGTGTGGCTTTTTTTTCTGAGTGTGTGGCTTTTTTTTCTGAGTGTGTGGCTTTTTTTTCTGAGTGTGGCTTTTTTTTCTGAGTGTGTGGCTTTTTTTCTGAGTGTGTGGCTTTTTTTTCTGAGTGTGTGGCTTTTTTTTCTGAGTGTGTGGCTTTTTTTTCTGAGTGTGTGGCTTTTTTTTCTGAGTGTGTGGCTTTTTTTTCTGAGTGTGTGGCTTTTTTTTCTGAGTGTGTGGCTTTTTTTTCTGAGTGTGTGGCTTTTTTTTCTGAGTGTGTGGCTTTTTTTTCTGAGTGTGTGGCTTTTTTTTCTGAGTGTGTGGCTTTTTTTTCTGAGTGTGTGGCTTTTTTTTCTGAGTGTGTGGCTTTTTTTTCTGAGTGTGTGGCTTTTTTTTCTGAGTGTGTGGCTTTTTTTTCTGAGTGTGTGGCTTTTTTTTTTCTGAGTGTGTGGCTTTTTTTTTTCTGAGTGTGTGGCTTTTTTTTTCTGAGTGTGTGGCTTTTTTTTTCTGAGTGTGTGGCTTTTTTTTTCTGAGTGTGTGGCTTTTTTTTTCTGAGTGTGTGGCTTTTTTTTCTGAGTGTGTGGCTTTTTTTTCTGAGTGTGTGGCTTTTTTTTCTGAGTGTGTGGCTTTTTTTTCTGAGTGTGTGGCTTTTTTTTTCTGAGTGTGTGGCTTTTTTTGTTCTGAGTGTGTGGCTTGTTTTTCTGAGTGTGTGGCTTTTTTTCTGAGTGTGTGGCTTTTTTTTTCTGAGTGTGTGGCTTTTTTTTTCTGAGTGTGTGGCTTTTTTTTCTGAGTGTGTGGCTTTTTTTTTCTGAGTGTGTGGCTTTTTTTTTCTGAGTGTGTGGCTTTTTTTTTCTGAGTGTGTGGCTTTTTTTTTCTGAGTGTGTGGCTTTTTTTTTCTGAGTGTGTGGCTTTTTTTTCTGAGTGTGTGGCTTTTTTTTCTGAGTGTGGCTTTTTTTTTTCTGAGTGTGTGGCTTTTTTTTTTCTGAGCGCGTGGCTTTTTTTTCTGAGCGCGTGGCTTTTTTTCCCGAGGGCGTGTGTGGATTTTTTTTCCGTGGGGTGTGTGGATTTTTTCCCCCGAGTGTGTGTTCGTGGCTTTCTTTTCGGGGTGTGTGTGTGTGTGTGTGTGTGTGTGTGTGTGTGTGTGTGTGTGTGGCTATCTTTTCTGTGTGTGTGGCTTTTTGTCTCTCTCTCTCTCTCTCTCTCTCTCTGTGTGTGTCTGTGTCTGTTTTTGTGTTTTCAGTTTCTTTGATGATTGTGTCTTTCGTTCCTCGTGAGTTTTTTTCTTCCTGGGAGTGCTTTTCGTTTTTGTTGGTATGTGTGTGTCGTGTCTTGCGTGACAGTATTTTTAGTTTATTTTGTGATCGTGTGTTTCGTGTCTTGCGTGTGAGTGTTTTCTTGCGTTAACTTGTATCGTTTCTTGCAAAAGAGTGTTTCCTTACGTGTAGCAGTGAGTTTCAATTCTTGTGCGAGTGTTTCGTTTGTTGTGCGAATGTTTTTCGTTTCTTGTGTGTGTTTTGTTTTATTCTTTTTATGAGAGAGAGAGAGCAAGCTCTTAGTTTCTCGTCAGTGTTTCGTTTCTAGTGTGATAATGTTTTTTTTTTTCTTAGAGTGCTTAGTTTCTCGTGAGATTGTCTGCTTTGGTTCTCTAAAGTGTGGGTTTCGTTAGTCAAAAATCGTATAGTTCTTTGTGTGAAAATATTTCTTCTCGTGAGATTTCTTCGTTTCGTGCGTGACGGAATGATTCGTTTCTCTGTGTGAGTGTTTTTTTATTTGGTCTTTGAGGGTGTGTTTCATTTCGTGTGCGTGTCTGTATTTTCGTGTCTAGGGTGCCATAGTGTAAATCTTGTGTGCGAAAGTATGTGATTCGCTGCGTGTGAGAGAGACTGTATTTCCTTTGTGTGTCAGACTCTCTCCTTTCTTTCTTTTGTGAGAGTTTCTTTTCATGTTTGTAGGTGTGCATTTTTCTTTTGTGTACCAGTGTTTTGTTTCGTTTGTTGGAGATTTTGTTTTACACTTGTCAGTATTTTGAAATGTAATATAATGCGGATTTGAAATATCTTTGCGATTTCTTTGGACTTCAATTTTCTCATATTACTTGCTCCATATCTGAAATGTGGCCAGTGGAATAATGTAAAACAGATGATACTGATTGAAGTAAGAGTTTGCAATGTGAATATGAATGTCTGTATTTGCAGTTAGCATGTGGAAATATGTAGGTCTATTGCTACAAGAATGAACTCGTAGTTGAAACTGATAAATGAATTCAAAGAGCAATAACATTTGTATTACAGTTGTGTTCCATGAAAATATTAGATCTTCCTAACGTCTATGAGGAAAGGTAATTCTGTTGCAGGAATTTTTCTTCCATTTTTATGACTAGTGTGTGCTGGAATGCTCGTAAGTATGTAAAACGTAGGGAATTACATTTTTAAACCAATTTGTTTACTTCAACTTCGATTTGCATTAATTCTGTCTTCCTGTAAATGCTACTTTGTCAACGTGGTGCGTTTTTATAGTGTAGAACAAACGCTGAACGTTCTAAGCCTATAGAATAATTGTGTAAAATAGGTAATTGTCATGTAAGTGATGTTATTTTTATTTGAACTTTGATTTCAATTACTCCTGCCTTATTTTAAATGCTTCTGTTTGAATGTTTTGCATTCTTTTTATTGTGCAATTGTTACTACAGATACGCTGAAGCGTACTAATCTCGCAAATTCGTGTAGCATAAAGAACTGTGTATTTCAAACGAATGTATCTTTTGTATGTTTAATTGAACTTCTATTTGAATTATTCCTGTCTTCAAATGCTCCTTTTGGATGTGGTGTATTTTTATAGTGTAGAATTGATATTACCGAATTGATAAACCGGTCCAAACTCCTAAATTCGTGTAACGTAGAGAATTACGTCGTTTTTAAATGAATTTACGTTAACTTCAACATCGATTTGAATTGCTCCTGTATTTATTGAAGTGCTTCTTAATGTTGTTCATTTTTATAGTGTATAAATTGTATTACAGAAATTCTGAACCCTTCTGAAGCTCGTAATTTCGTGTAACATATGGAATTACGTACTAAAAATGAATTTAGGTTTACGTAAACTTAAATTTGAATTACTCATGTCTCCCTTAAATGCTTCTCTCTCTCTTTTTTTTAGTAGGTTATTTTACGACGCTTTATCAACATCTAAGGTTATTTAGCGTCTGAATGAGATGAAGGTGATAATGCCGGTGAAATGAGTCCGGGGTCCAACACCGAATTTGCTCATATTGGGTTGAGGGGAAAACCCCGGAAAAAACCTAAACCAGGTAACTTGCCCCGACCGGGAATCGAACCCGGGCCACCTGGTTTCGCGGCCAGACGCCCTGACCGTTACTCCACAGGTGTGGACGCTTCTCTCTCAATGTGGTGAAAATTGTAGTGTGTAATTAACAGTATAGAAATGTTTAACAGTTATCCGGTCATAAATTCGTGTGACAGAGAATTGTTTAAACGAATTTACTTACTTGCACTTCGATATGAATTGCTCCTGACTTTCTTAAAATGCTTCCTTTTTTATTGTGCTGCACTTCTTAGTGTGGAATTGATATTACAGAAATGCTGAACCATTCTGCGATCGTAAATTGATGTATCATAGAGAATTAAGTTTTTTTAAACAATTTTATTTACTTTAATTTCTATTTAAATTAATCCCGCCTTTCTTCAAAAGCGTCTTTCTGAATGTGGTGCATTTTTACATTCTAGAATATTCGATACTGCAGGATTGCTGAACCGTTCTATTTCTAGGTTTCTTTCTGCAAAGATTCGACCCCGAAGATATTCTTACAGTGCACACGTGAATTCAACATAACCAAGCTGCGTTTTTACTTAATGCTCGTATTTGCATGCGACTTGGTTTTGACTCTGACTTGGTTCTTATTGAATCTTGAATCTTATCTTCGTATATTAAGAGAAGAAGCACTTAAGAAGTAAAATCATGAAACGAGGTAAGCTTGTTTTCGATGTGTCGACGGTGACTTGCATGCTCTTCGTGTTAGTAACTTGATTTTCTTTTGTTTCAGGTCCCCGCCCACTGTCCCGTGCCTCATCGTGGCGGGCGGGTGTAACGAGGAAGGATGCAAGGCTCGTGTGTTCACAAAAATGAATTAAAATTGTAGCTCTGTGCGTCCTTCCTTGGCTAAACGGGACAGCCTTGCAGATTTTAAATATTGTATTTGGAAATTCTCTAATGCTCCAGAGAGAAATGCAAAATATTGGAAGCTTGCATTCCGAATTGCACAATTTACGGCAGTACATTTGATGTACCATAATGTAAAAATTTCAATTACTTATTATATGGCTTACCGGATTTTGCTTCAGCATGCCAATGATTGTAATAAGATACTCAAATTATCATGGGTTTGATTCCCGCTCGGGCCGATTAGCTGGCTAGTTTTTTTTTTTTTCCAGAGATTTTCCCCGATGCAAAGTGAATATCAGGTAATAACGCTCATGATCGGCATAATTTCACCAATTCCATCGATGCTAAATAACTTCGTAGTTGCTAAATAACCAGTTAAAATACCACTGAGTAATGGCTGCTACATTCACAACAACTTGCCCTTGACAAATTTGGAGTTCACTTCATTTCGTCCACACTTTGTACAGAAATAAGAAAATATACATCCTTCAAATTTAAATTCCATCGGTGAACTTGACAGGAGCATTATTGAAGTGCTGCACGTTTTAACTGTTACAGGTTTACTTGTAGTTAACCGGTGCACGTTGCTGACTTCTGAGATCTCTACAATGCCTCAAATATCAACACGTCACTGATGTCTCGAACGACACCTGAAAGCCGTCAATCTGCAGCTGTACTATCTCCCTGCAACATATGAAATATCGGAACTTCACTGATCTTCAAATCCTTCATACAATTGAAATATCAGCACGCCAATGATCGTCTAGTAATCTGTTAAGGCCTGTTCCTTAATTGTACAAATTCATTTATAATATGTGATTAGTAGAAGGAAGAAATTTTTACAGAAAGAATTGTAGCAAAAACACGTACACTTCAGATTGAAACCAGTAATGTTTTTTTTTATATGATGCTGAAAACAGATCTAGAAAGATAATAAATTGGATGATCTAATTTAATGTGGAATTGTAACATTTTTAAATAACACTTTCCTTGAATAATTCCGGGGCCGTGTATCGATTGAGACTGTATCGGGTGAAGATCCTGGGTAGCTCAGTTGATAGAGCGCTGGTACGTTCAACCACATGTCCCGTAATCGATACCCGGCCCCGGAACAATTTTTCCCTTGAAATTATTCAAATCTGCTTCACAGGGGTCTTTACCTGAAAGACTAGCTTAGCAACCCTTTCCTTAGCCCCTTCGTCTGAAGATATATAATAGAAGTTTCGTTTTTTTTATTTTACGACGCTTTAGGTTATTACGTCTGAATGAGATGAAGGTGATAATGCCGGTGAAATGAGTCCGGGGTCCAGCACCGAAAGTTACCCAGCATTTGCTCATATTGGGTTGAGGGAAAACCCCGGAAAAACCTCAACCAGGTAACTTGCCCCGACCGGGAATCGAACCCGGGCTACCTGGTTTCGCGACTAGACTCCCTAACCGTTACTCCACAGGTGTGGACTAGGAGCTTCGTACTTCGCGTCGATGTAATTAATAAAAATTCCCTATTTAAAGATTCGATTCCTCCATATTAGATTTCAGTTTTTTAGCATGATTTGCCTTTAATAAAATTTGACTCCTTTTAAGGGGATTTCTACACCTTATGCTAGTATATTTAGTAAAATTCGAAATTTAATTTCTACGTATTCTGAATTAATTACGCTGAAATTTTTGTATACTGATTGTGTGAAATATATTGTCGGTTTCTTGGTAAAAGTGACCAAGTAACATTCCAAGGCTTCCAAGCATTATGAAAATTTGACATAATTTTATATTAAAAACTAATAATATAGCACATTTACCTTCAAATTAACTTACTACTAACATCTAAAGAAGTACAGTTATCTTTGGATGGATCATTAAATCTTTAAATGCCTTTTCCCAACAATTTTGCATTTTCGACTTGGTCACTTTTACCAAGAAACCGAAGATATATATGAATTGATTGGATGTTGAAACTGTACTTTTCTTTTCCGCAGAGCGTAGACCAGTTTTGGCTCTAAAAATGCAAGAATATTTTGAGCTCGCAAAAGAAGTTGCTAATTTGTGATAGTATTTACAAATTCGTACTCGTGCAAAATAAGTTTCTAATCTAAGACTGCCATGGAAACAAAAGCGAGAAATTCTAAATTATAACAGTTGTGAATATACAGGACGACCCATATTTATATGCAACTTTTCATCCTTTTATTACACACAAAATGACATTACATGAGAGGATCAAATAAGAATGAAACAGTAGTACAGTTATTAAGATTACTTAAAATTCAACGTATGGACCAGCATTTGCTGCATTTCTCCACACGTGGCTGAACGTTCTGTACTGCCCTCACAAACACATCGTTTGGCACCCGACCACATTTCTCTCGAATTACCGCTACTAAAGTAATCACATCACCAGAATTCATGACTGCAACATCTCCATTCGGGCAGAAATTCTGGTATGACCATACACAGGCAGTCTTTCGCTATGGTTACTGTTTCAAGATATCTTTATGCAAAACATTTTCCATTCAATTTTCTGTTTTATTTTCATGTTTCGGACCGCACTGAGAATAAAATTAAATTAAATTAAAGCTTCGTATGTACTTTAAATGCTATGGAACACAGTACCGACCCAGAAAAAAAATTGGGTCACCTGAATTTTCCAAATTCCAGTTGTAACATACTGCGCACGCTCAGTCTGGGTCTGTACATTTTAGCGGTAAAATGGGTCACTTAACCTGATTGTTTACGCTACTACAGTGCAATGGAATGTTGGATATAAATCAAGGTTGCAATTGAGAAGCTACTTTCTTAAAAACAGGAGCATTTATAGCATTTTATTATTATTTACATTATAACTAATGAAACATTTTTGTAGTTTTATATTTAATATTGTTTCTAAAGGCAGTAAAAATTTGTAAGGAGTCTTTTGTTTTATTTTGTAATTAATTTCGCGACCTCCTCAGCTCTTTACACGATTCCCACTGGCCGTACGTTCGCTTTGTTCAATCGTAAGTTAAAACTAAGAGCCTGTCTGACCTAATACAACCAACAAAATGTGACGGAAGATCGCACAAATATTTGTTCCTGCGCCGCATTAGACGTGCCAAGAGCAGACTGAACTCTCGCAGGGCTGTCAAGGCCGCGTCTATTTTTGCTCGTGGCAGGGTTTACTGCAGCTTTTGAGTTGCATCAGTGCCACGATTGCCGGAAATGAAGACGACGAAGATGGAAGGTTACGTGGGATGGACACTCGATTTCCGCTTCCACGCTATCATTCTCAGATGCATACTTTATGGAGCTTCTGTAAGCGAATGTGATGGTTTCTTTTCCACATAACTTGGCATTTCAGAACTTAGCAGTGAGCTTGAATACCCTTCTGTCATATTTCATATCAAAGTGCTGTTACGTCAGATTGCGAACGGGGCTTTACTTATTATAAATCCATAGCACGAACATAATATAAACTATACCCTAAAGCATAGAGGAAGCAATGCTGTTCATATCACGGTGACTACAAAAGAAAAAAAAATATATATATATTTTTTTTTCATTATCTTCATGGATGAAGTCTTGGGAGTTGTTTGGATTACTTGACGAGTAATCTTGAAATTAAGCCATATTTTTAATGATCGTTCTCCATCTCTCTTTCCAGACAATCTGTACTAAAGCATTACTTTTGGTATGCGGTCTTCAGTTATTCTATCTACGTGGTCTCTCCAGTTGTTTGTATAGAATTATTTTGTAGGGGAGTTTAAATCTAAGTTCTTTTCTTATATATATATATATATATATATATATATATATATATATATATATATATATATATATACACACACACATGTTCTGCCCATGGGCAGCTCTTTCACTGCAAACCCAGCATTCTCCAATCTTTCCTATTTTCTACCTTCCTCTCAGTCTCCACATATGATCCACATGTATTTTCTTATATCCAGTTTTTTAAATCTAATAATATGCTACATTCCCCATAAATCTTAATTAAGGTAGAGACTTCACATTTTGTATATTTCATCCCGTTGCTATGAGTAATCTTGTGTATTAGTTTAATTATGATCAAATGAATGATTTTCGAGTTAAAGTTAAGGGGCACTAGGACTGAGTTTTTGGCCATAATGGCAGAAATAAATATTTTTGTTCATTTCAAGTAAATAGTTACCTTATATATTTCACATTTTGTCTTACACTTACCCTCGGCCCGCCATTTTGAGAGACTGGTGGCAATTTTTATAATGTTACGCGTAGCTCTTTTAAATCTAAAACAACCACTAAAAATTGCGTTTTTTCAAAACTAGGTTTTTAGTTAATAAAAAGGTTCCCAGCCGCTTACATTTGCTCACATTTGAATGAAACTTTGCAAGAATACCCGGCATACTTCAATGCACAAACATGTGCATGCAATCAGATCTTCGCTGAAAACTTTTCATGGTATGAATTTTTAACTTTTAAAAATGAAATAAAATTATCAAGCAAAAATTAGGTTTTCTACATAAAAATGTATCGCATTAACCAACGCGCTCATTTAAAAATCAATGCGTATTTTTGTTAATCACGATTCAATACACAATAACAATTGTGAAGCAGTCAGGGATGTTTTGAATTTAAGCATAATTTAATAGGCCAGCATAAAAATAAGTGAAAATTAATATGTAAGGAACTAATGCAGTAACTTTGATTAAATTTGGTACTATTATATAAATGTACAGATACAACAAATCTACCGAATTTGAAAGCAATTGATCAAAAACTTTAGAAGTTTCAAAACTCGGTTACAGTATCCCTTAGAAAAGACTTGCATACTTTCAGAATCTATCTCTTCCTACAACATTTGTTTCGCAAATCAAGATTTTCAGGTATAACTCCCTGTAAAGTTGATTTGAATAATTTCGAGGGAAAAATTGTTCCGGAGCCGGGTATCGAACCCGGGACCTTTGGTTTAACGTACCAACGCTCTACCACTGAGCTACTCGGGAACTCTAACCGACACTCCCGAGTAGCTCAGTGGTAGAGCGTTGGTACGTTAAACCAAAGGTCCCGGGTTCGATACCCGGCTCCGGAACAATTTTTCCCTCGAAATTATTCAAATCAACTTTACAGGGAGTTATACCTGAAAATCTTGATTTGCATAATACACGTCACTGTTCGTTAACAGAAAACCACAATTTAAGTCACACGGAGTTAGTGTGCACTCGAAGTTGGTTGCTTGACGGTTGTCAGCCCACTTTGAGGTCTGTGGATATAGAGGGGAAAAATTGGATCGGTGTCGGTCAGAGTTACCGAGTAGCTCAGTGGTAGAGCGTTGGTACGTTAAACCAAAGGTCCCGGGTTCGATACCCGGCTCCGGAACAATTTTTCCCTCGAAATTATTCAACATTTACTTCATTCATGACTTACATTTATAATTTGCTCAGTAAAGAACTAAATAACAAGAATTTTAAATTTAAAGTTGTAAATGCAGACAGCATTTTTTTTTATGTAAGCAGCTTCAAAATTTAAATTTTTATGTCCACTAAATATGTTTTAGTTTTTAATTTCGAAAGTAGGCCTAATTAGTTTATCAAAAATATACTATCGTGTTTTGTTAACAATAGCAATTATGTAGAACATGCAGTAAAGATTTCATGTTCCTAGCATCAAAATTGTAAGAACCTTTACACTTTAAACGTGACGGAATGTACTGGAAAAAAAGGGGTGAGAATCTTGTGAAGTTTGCATGGAGTTTAAATTCAACAGTGCAGACATTAAAATACTTACTTACTGGCTTTTAAGGATCCCGGAGATTCATTGCCGCCATCACATAAGCCCGCCATAGGTCCCTATCCTGAGCAAGATCAATCCAGTCTCTATCATCATATCCCACCGAATAGACATTCAAATATGACATAATTTTTGTTTCCAAGCGGCGCAGAGCTCTGAAACTTGCTCAACATATAAATAAGAGATTACCGATTCATTAAAAAACGAAAACACGATTTTTTTTATTGAGAAGTATCAAATTTCACTCGTTTCCCCCCTTAAGTCCTATCCGTGAGACGTCAATCCCTTGACTGAGACAAGTGACTAACACCTTGGAACTCGCATAAATACTCCATTAGTTCCGAGGCCCATTATAAAAGACGAGTGCTTAAGTGTGTCTTTCCAGATTTTCTTCGTTCAAAATTCCCCTTGTTTGTATCTTCGTACAGCAATGTGAAACCAAGGAGACCTTGGACTCGGATGCTTAAGTGTGTCTCGCTTCACGTCATAATTTTCATGTGGAGTGGATCGATTGTAGCGAGCGGATGGCTTTTGAATGGATTGAGTCCTACTTCTCAATCCGGTTATCGACTGTATATTTAAGCCGGGCCTTCAATCTATCGGAATATTGGCGGGTCGGTCTGCACTTTGGAGTAGAAAAATATTTGTGGTTTTCAGATATCGGTTCGGTTGAATTCGACTCGGGGAGTTAAATAACGTTCATTTTAAACTTCAGTAATCGATATAGTACACAATACAGTATGTCCCAATATTTAGATACTGATGAAAACACATCATTTCTCAATTAGACTTTGTACTAGTAAGTGCGGCTGCGGCAAAACAAACGACACTGAATTGCTTATCTACTATCCACGCTTCCCTAGCAACGAAGAATTTATTTATTGTATATAATAGCACAGTTTAGTATATACAGTCACGAAGCTTGAGTGATGAGAGTGCTAGAAACAATAGACTGTGCCGGTACTATTTCGCATTGTCTGTAATGAGGCGATAGTAGCGATCCTAGTGGTTAGCAACTATTTATGGATGTATATTCCCTACGTATTGAGCTTCGTGACTATATACTAGTCTGTGATAATAGTTTAACATATTCTGAATTCAGTGTTGTGTTGATTTCTGCAATTATGGTTCTAACAACAGAAAAGGTGTTTATCGTGGAACAATTATATCCGGTCGAACGGAGTAGGACTTCAGAATGGGTCAAGTTTGCTTCACGTTAAAAAAACAGTATCAGGATCTATATGCAACATATGGTTTTCAGATAAAAGCCATAGACACCTTGATGGCTACATCAACCGGCAAACAACTCGTTTGTTAGGGTTTGAACGGCCTGATGTCGTTAGGCCTATACAATAACCACTCCACAGTGCGCGGGTTAGGATTTGGTACGCCGTCTCCGGTCATAGAATGTTGGGCCCTTATTTCGTCTACACATCTAACCAAAAAGCCAGAAACTAAACACACTAGAACAATACGAAATATACATACACACAAAAACACATCCAAATGAAATTCTCAACACACAACTCAATTTCACAACACACACACTCTTTGACTCCACATTACACTACACAAACACACCCCCACAGGAAACAAAAAAAAGCGCCAAGACCAGCAAAAACCCGTTCTGAAGATTGCCGATAGCAGGCTGAAACATGTTAACGAGGTAATGTAAAACTTAACAGAAGAAAGACAAATAATATATTTTCCGATTTTGTTTATTTTTTTTCTACCGTTTTGATTATTATTATTAAACATCCGCGGAAAAGAACCCTAATTCACCAAGCGGTATGCTAGGGTTTTAGTTTTTGTTATGGGTAAACTACTTATTTATACTATTTATTTTGACACAGATAATGGTGAAATATGTATCTAAAGTATTTTAAAGATGAAGTTTGGCAAGTCTATAAATTGTCTGTAGCAACAAGGTTTTTTGATTACTTCACATAGTGGAGTCCTGCATTCGGTGTCGCAGTCCAGAAGATGTGTCTTTATTTGAAATCTCTTTGCTTCAATAATGGGACAGTCAAATAGAAGGTCTTTCACACTGTGAAGGTCTTCGCGGCAGGAGCATGTGGTGAAATCGGCCGTTACTGTGTTATAAATAATGTGTGTAATATTTTCTATAATTTTATTAAGTAATATGTATTTTTAATTGAATGTAAAGACAATATCAGTTTTGAACATCTTAAAGCCGTGTCTCGAAACTTAATTAGTTTCAAGTTAGGAATTCCACAGATGTATATAAGCAATTAACTGCTTTCAGATAGTACAGAAGACAACCTGTAACCACTTGGAATGCTGTTATAACATGCCTTTAATTACTTTAGAATCTGACAGATACGTGTGTTTCGAATACACAAATGAGAAATGCTATTGTTGGGGAAATTCCAGAGAGTGTGTGCATGCGGAATGCGGAGGGATATTTATATTTGTTTACGAGGCTCTAAACTAGGCATAAATTGCTACATGTAATGCCCCTGCATTGTAAATATCGCTGTGTTGCGACCCTAACCGTTCGCTGCCACGTTCCACGTACTTGTGTGGTTATTCGGTGGTGTTGTTTTCAGTTCGAATTATGCCGACCTTAGGAATCTCCTGCATGCCCTCAGATTTTGTTCAAGCGCTTAAAATGGACCTCAGATTTATTGCTACACAATTCAAACGCCGCGCCGACTGCTGCAGGTGACAACTTAAATTTAAAAAAAAATTCGGAATGAAACTTAATGATGGTCAAGGAAGGTGTTGGGACGCATATTATCAGGGAATAAATCTGTGGTGTTCGGGTAAAGGGGGATAAGTCACTTTTTGTGCCGATGGAATTTTGTTCCCCAGATTCATTCATTCATTCATTCATTCATTCATTCATTCATTCATTCATTCATTTATTTTATTCCATAGATCTTACATGAGCAATGAAGCTTTAAGATGTGGAACATGTCAACATTTTACAATATTACAATTACAATTTTTACAAATTTTTATAGTTTTACAATTTAGTAATTTTCTACAATTTTTACAATTTTGTACAATTTTTTTACATTTTGGCGAGATGTAGTGAGATGAGATGAGGTCCGAGGATTCGCCAAAATATTACCCGGCATTTGCCTTTTCGGTGGGGGAAACCTCGGAAAAACCCAACCAGGTAATCAAATCAAAGGGGGTAATCAAATCAAAGGGGTTGATGCCAAGGACTCGCCATAGACCATCCGGCTTCAGTCCCACGGCTGGGGAAAACCTCCGAAGAAACCAAAGTCCAAAGGGGGATCCAACCCAAGCCCGAACGCAGCTCCGGATCAGCAGCCCAGCGAGTCTGCCGACTGAGCTACATCGATGGCTCTACTAAAAGTATACAATACATAGCCAATCAGATTATTAAATTTACAAACGCAAACGATCATTCATAAGTTGAACACACAAGTTAATAAATTATACAAGTGAGTGTGCAAAAATCAAAGAATAGTAGCAGTTGATGTGTGTTGTGTATAATTTTTTTTTTCGATAAGGGCCCGAAGTTTAATTTTTGTTTATCTCCAAACTCATTTTTATGGCTTATCTCTCTTCACCCAAACAACACAGAAATATCCTTTCTTCGTGCCAGTTATACATAATCTTCTCTAACTTAAAATGACAGTTGTTGTTGTTTAGTTAACTGTCCGAAAACAGGTCTGAACCTCACAAGTGATGCTAACAAGACACCTTATTAATAAGGAAGCTACAAATTTTATTTCCGTGTCTGTACAAATCAGCCAGAACCTCAATCAGAGGTAAAAATGGCAATATTGCTGCTGTTGCTGCTGCGGCCGCCACCACCACCACCACCACCACCACCATCACCACCACCACCAGTACCACTACCACCACCACCACCCTCACTAGTATCACCACTATTATTATTATTATTATTATTATTATTATTATTATTATTATTATTATTTTGTCAATTATCCGAAGACAGAACTGAACGTCACAAGTGTCAACAAGGCACCACATATGAGGCAACTAGGCCGGAGATAATGGGGTAGGATGGCCAGTCTCTTTACCCCTCCATTGCATACCTTGCTGACAAGCTACATATTACACTGGTCAGACTGGTCAGACTTCAGATGCATACAAACAATTGTTCTTCCTCTGACACATATCGTCAATTGAGATGTACTGCCTGGTAATAGATGTAAATGTGAGCCAGAACCTCAATTAGAGGATGTATTATTATTATTATTATTACTTACTTACTTACTGGCTTATAAGGAACCCGGAGGTTCATTGCCGCCCTCACATAAGCCCGCCATTGGTCCCTATCCCTCAAATCCATTTTAATATTATCTTCCCATCTACGTCTCGGCCTCCCCGAAGGTCTTTTTCCCTCCGGCCTCCCAACTAACACTCTATATGCATTTCTGGATTCGCCCATACGTGCTACATGTCCTGCCCATCTCAAACGTCTGGATTTAATGTTCCTAATTATGTCAGGTGAAGAATACAATGCGTGCAGCTCTGCGTTGTGTAACTTTCTCCATTCTCCTGTAACTTCATCCCTCTTAGCCCCAAATATTTTTCTAAGAACCTTATTCTCAAGCACCCTTAATCTCTGTTCCTCTCTCAAAGTGAGAGTCCAAGTTTCACAACCATACAGAACAACCGGTAATATAACTGTTTTATAAATTCTAACTTTCAGATTTTTTGACAGCAGACTAGATGACAAAAGCTTCTCAACCGAATAATAATAGGCATTTCCCATATTTATTCTGTGTTTAATATCCTCCCGCGTGTCATTTATATTTGTTACTGTTGCTCCAAGATATTTTAATTTTTCCATCTCTTCCAAGGATAAATCTATAATTTTTATATTTCCATGTCATACAATATTCTGGTCACGAGACATAATCATATACTTAGTCTTTTCGGGATTTACTTCCAACCCTATCGCTTTACTTGCTTCAAGTAGAATTTCCGCGTTTTCCCTAATCGTTTGTGGATTTTCTCCTAACATATTCACGTCATCCGCATAGACAAGAAGCTCATGTAACTCGTTAAACTCCAAACCCTCTGTGTTATCCTGAACCTTCCTAATGGCATATTCTAGAGCGAAGTTAAAAAGTAAAGGTGATAGTGCATCTCCCTGCTTCAGCCCGCAGTGAATTGGAAAAGCATCAGATAGAAACTGGCCTATACGGACTCTGCTGTAAGTTTCACTGAGACACATTTTAATTAATCGAAGTAGTTTCTTGGGAATACCAAATTCAATAAGAATATTATACAAAACTTCTCTCTTAACCGAGTAATACGCCTTTTTGAAATCTATGAATAACTGATGTACTGTACCCTTATACTCCCATTTTTTCTCCAATATCTGTCGAACAGAAAAAATCTGATCAACAGTTGATCTGTTACGCCTAAAACCACACTGATGATCCCCAATAATTTCATCTATATATGGAGTTAATCTTCTCAAAAGGATATTCGACAAAATTTTGTACGACGTCAACAAAAGTGATATTCCTCGAAAGTTACTACAGTTAGTCTTGTCATTATTATTATTATTATTATTATTATTATTATTATTATCATTATTATATTCTGCAGTTGGTGAGTGAAGGCGAAGTTATTCTAGTAGATTCTCTGGAGAAATTTAAAATAATTATCTCAAATATTCAGAAAAGCTGACTGTAAATTCATAGTTCAGAATCGGACTACTCCTAAGACGTTATGAATAAAATTTCACCACAATGATAGAGATAGCTAGTGTGAATTACCTCACTTTTGCACAGAACGCTCAGGAGGGATCGAAGCTAAGATTCACGAGGTGAACGGTTCACAGAATACATATAATACATTCAGATATGGAGATAGCATTTTGCGACTGCACATCACTCACAGAATGAACGTAACAGACTGCTCATTTCTCTTTTTGTACTTCCCTTTCACAAACAGCAAAATTATTTAGTCTTACGTGTATGTTGCAGCATACATAATCATTTCACATGAATGTAATTCTAGCGAAATGTGATTCCTGAAATAGCTTGTTATTTCGGAACAATGTTGTGCGTTATTCTCTCTTATCAAATATGTGCATGTTATGCACACCTTTTTGCTCGATTCCGTGCCTTCAGCCATTTTAACAAGACTTGAAAGCTTGAAATCGCTGCGGCAGAACAAGGCGCAGGTTATTGGCAATTTAGTGCACAGGTCTGCGGATATCAGCCGATTAAAGAGGTCGTCCATCACCGCTATCGCGACGCAGTACGACTTGTCTCTGTTCACTTCAAATCCAGTGAGCGAGAACTTTTCGTTCTAGCAAGCACATTCTCTTCGTTTTGGTGCGATGCCGAATTTTTTATTCCTTACAGTTTGATATTTATTTTTACAAAATTAAGTACAAGAAAGATCGTAAAAATATCAGGAACACCCGTATGAGCAAAGCTCGTGTTCGGGTGTCGTTCCATCTAATACAAGAAATACGAAAGTTAATACACTGAAATAATACACAGGGTGTTTAAAAAATACAGTGGCATAATTTCAGGTATGTATTTCCCACATGTAGACAATCAAAACAGTTCATTACAACATGTGTCCGGAAATGCTTTATTTCCGAGTTATGGCCTTCACAACATTGAAATTCACTGGAACCATACCTCATGTTTTAGAAGACACTCCAGTGATCAATCGTCAACACATTCACTTCTTGCATGATGGCGCTCCTGCACACTTCAGTCGTACGGCTCGCTGGTACTTGGATCGAAGGTTTCCTGATCGATGGATAGGCAGAGGTGGCCCAATTGCTTGGCCTCCACGCTCACCTTATCTGAAAGCTCTCGATTTCTACTTGTGGGGTTATTTAAAATCATTAGTTTATTCGTCTCCGGTGCCTGATTTGGAATCCCTTCGGAATCGAATTGTGGCATGTTCTGAGGACATACGCAATACTCCTGGAGTTTGGGATCGTGTTCGCAGGTCAATGAGACATCGATGTGAGGTCTGTATTCAAGCAGGAGGTGGACATTTTGAACATCTTCTGTAATGACAACGACCTGAGGAAAGAAAAACGTTCCGGTGAATTTCAATGTTGTGAAGGCCATAACTCGGAAACGAAGCATTTCCGGACACATGTTGTAATGAACTATTTTGATTGTCTACATGTGGGAAATACATACCTGAAATTATGCCCCGTATTATTGAAACATTCTGTATATAAAACCAAACAAAAAGATAAGAATCATAAATTTATTAATTATTTATTTTGACTATTATACTTTTACTACGTCATACTACTTTTGACCAATAAAACGGTACGAAAGGACGTATTTCAACCAATCATGGCTGCTTATCACACAATTTTATCGCTTTCCTAGCATTTATTTGTTTTTATCACTACCCTAGCATTTGTTTCTGTGTTTGCCAACATTTCAAACTGCAAATTATTTATGGTTCTATAAAACATGCTTTGTGATCGTAATCTGTCTCCCGCACAGATAGTCGACTGAAAATGGCGGCTCCGTTCAAACATTTTGGTGAAGATAACATTAGTGAAATAGAATTTTAGTGAGTCAGTTAATATTATTCGGTTGAGAAGCTCTTATCATCCAGTCTGCTGTCCAAAAATCTGAAAGTTAGAATTTATAAAACAGTTATATTACCGGTTCTTCTGTATGGTTGTGAAACTTGGACTCTCACTCTGAGAGAGGAACATAGGTTAAGGGTGTTTGAGAATAAGGTGCTTAGGAAAATATTTGGGGCTAAGCGGGATGAAGTTACAGGAGAATGGAGAAAGTTACACAACACAGAACTGCACGCATTGTATTCTTCACCTGACATAATTAGGAACATTAAATCCAGACGTTTGAGATGGGCAGGGCATGTAGCACGTATGGGCGAATCCAGAAATGCATATAGAGTGTTAGTTGGGAGACCGGAGGGAAAAAGACCTTTAGGGAGGCCAAGACGTAGATGGGAGGATAATATTAAAATGGATTTGAGTGAGGTGGGGTATGATGATAGAGACTGGATTAATCTTGCACAGGATAGGGAGCGCTGGCGGGCTTATGTGAGGGCGGCAATGAACCTTCGGGTTCCTTAAAAGCCATTTGTAAGTAAGTTAATGCCTATCTATTTCATTGTATGAGAGTATTTTATTTCTTGTAGTTTTTATATACTTTCTCCTGTTTTTATCACCATTCCACCATTTTTTTCTTTGCAAACATTTCAAACTGCAAATTCTTTACGGTACTATAAAATATGCTTTGCGATCGTAATATGTTTCCCGCATAGATAGTCGACTGAAAATGGCGGCTCCGTTCAAACATTTTGGTGAAGCTAACATTAGTGAAATAGAATTTTAATAAGTGAATTAATATCTAGGCCTATTTCATTGTATTAGAGTATTTTATTTCTTGTAGTTTTTATATACTTTCTCCAATTTTTATCACAAATAATACGTTTACCGAAGTGATATAGTGTTAAATGTTTTGTAATCAAGATGTATAAAACAAAATGTGTGATAGTAATCAAACCACGAAGAAGAATCTGTAACAAAACGCAATCAAGCCAGCAGAAGAATACCAGATCAAGTCGGGAGAAGAAAATAAAATATGTTTAACGATAGTAATCAAGCCAAATAGAAGAATGTAACATATTTCAGTCCACACCTGTGGAGTAACACCAAGCGCGTCTGACCGCGAAACCAGATGGCCCGGGTTTACGTAACTAAACACGAAATCTATGCTAGCATGAGGTCTGATCATAGCGATAGCGCAGCACTTAAGTATACGACTTTCGAAAAAATTATAAAACGTAACTATAGAAATGTACCATTTACTTTTACACAGTAACTGCCATAAACTTTGAAAGATTTTAGGCAACTGGTTAATATCGCATTGTTTCTTGCCTGCATTCGTATTTTTGTGCTAGTCCACATTATTTTACTTTTCCATCATAAGACCTTTTATTTTTAAATTGTGTGTCTACATTTTCCAATTACATTAATCAATGCCTTTCTAACCGAGCTTGAAATATTATATCTCTTCTTTATGCATTCTTTTTCAGTGTTTTCTATTGACTTTAGCAGTTATATCTCCAAAGCGCCAGTTTTCCAGCAGATTTACTTGACACGCAGAAATACTTAATATAGGCTACATGACCGTTTATAAGTAGGGGAGAGTCGGGTAGTATCGGACATCGGGTAGTATCGGACAGTGCGTTTCTTTCATCTACCACCATATGGTAGTACCTGAATGACATGGTTACGTTTCTCTATGCGACATCACAGAAACGTAACCATGTCAATCAGGTACTATCATCGTGTGGTAGATGAAAGAAACTCACTGTCCGATATTACCCGATGTCCGATACTACCCGACTCTCCCCTACTCAATGCATGGATTAAAGTAGCAGTCATTAGCACAATGCACCCTCGGGCTAGCGTCTCTTACCCGCGGATAAGACACTGCACTAGCGTGGCTGCTGGCGAGTATGCTGTCTCCCTATCCCTTTTGAACGACGGAGCATATGTCATTACACTCCTTACACTTCACCCATTTCAGCGAGTGCTGACGATCACTGGATTAAAGCATCAACAAACTGGCTTGTCGCCGGTTACTTGCTAATCTCTGTCAATGAAGTTCTTATTTTAAGGAGATGTCAACAAAAATGACAGTTCTTAATTTGACGCCCGTCGAGAAAACTCTGAAGAAAGTTGGTGATACGGATTTGAAATTTCTTTATTATAAAATAAAATAATACAAAACTTCAAATACAATGAAATGAAAAATTACGTGTGTATGAGAGTTTTAATCCATAGCGTTGGTCAACATAGGCCAATTTTTGGATTTCTCGACCTGAAATTAAACGGAAGTTAACAGGTCTCATGGCGTGGAATCAACACGAATAATTTAATGAACACTATGAAGTCTTGTTAAATAACCATCAGATATTGCTTCTGTTATATGTAAAGCGTTGTTGGCGAACATTTAAATAATAAAATGATTCTGATGGAACGGAACAGTGATTGTAATTTTGAATCAAGGTAAAATAAGATCTGTTTACATAAACTGTTTTGTTGTTTACAGTGTATAGTTTCTGAACCCAGAGAGAATTTCATTAAATTAATTCAAAACATTTTACTACGAAATGAAATTATTATGACATCGAAAACCCAAGTGAAGAAAAGCAAAAAAGGAAACACACAATGGAAAATAAAATCTGATGGAACTCTTTAATAAATGTAATATAAAAACTGCGTCCAGTTAAAAATGAATTGGAACTAGCACCAACGCAAAGTAAGCACAAACGTAAAAGCATTTTTTGTATAGAGCACCATAAAGGAAACACAATTCAAAAGGACGTGTAATGAACATATTACAGAATTGTAAACGCATCTTTTCTGATCGTGCACTTCTATTCATATTAATGAATAAGTCCCATGGTGGTCAATGTAAAGACTTAAGCACGGCTAAATACTGACGTCTCTCTCGGCACTCAAAATTCTCTTCCCTTTGCTTGTTTTATGTAAACTCTCAACTCCTTTTTCAAGCAGGGGCGAAAGTACCCCTCAAGAAGACTGAATGAGTATAATTCCAGATTAGGAAGGTTAAGATGCGATATGAAGATGTAATTTGCAAAAATAATTAAGCCTGTAATATGCGGTCAGGCGGCTAGAGTACGTGAAGTGGCAAGGCAGCACAATTTCTCCTCGATGTTCTGTTCCACTTGCCCAATTTATTTCAGTCTTTAGAAGATAAAGAGACGGAGAAAAACACAGAGGGAGGAAAAGAAAGAGAAAAGTGAGCCCATAAAAATTATAAAATGATATGGCAAAATTTTATTAAATACAGGGTGTAACTTAATATGCGGAACCAACTCTATAGAAGGATTCAACAGTAAAGCAAATTAATAACTTCGCAAACTTATATTCTTTATTTTCTTTATAACTCATCTTGATAAAAGACACTCAAAATTGCCATTTTGATTTTTATTAAAAACTTTATTTTACGACGCTTTATCGTCATCAATGGTTATCTAGTGTCTGAGTGAAATAAAGATGATAATTCCAGCGAAATGAGTCCAAGGTCAGCGCCGAAAATTATCCAGCATTTGCTTTTTAGTGGGTTTAGAGAAAATCCCGGAAAATCCTCAATCGGTTAACTTGTCTCAACCAGGATTTGAGCCCGAACCACTCGTTTCATGATCAGACTTTCTAACAGTTACTCCACAGCGGTATACATAAAGAATGTTATCATTAAAGAATTTCGGTTATCTTTTTTTTTTTTACCACCCCGTATTTTATCTATTATTAGAAAATTGTTTCGTGTATTTAACTTCCAGATCAAATTTATTTTTAAATCTTGAACCGTTTTCATTTATTTGTACGTGTATAGTTTTCGTGTGATTGTATATTATAAAAATGTGTTTTCTGAAAATTAGGGCTATTTGAACAGCAATTAGTTCATGTACCGAACAGGATAAGAGGTTTGATCCTGAGTCATAATCAGAGACCGGAACTTCGGCAGAATGTATTTTTAAATGTGTTAAATCTATCTTCATTTTGAAAGTAAATCTGCACGAATTATACCTTTGTGATTGAAACGTCACAGTTTTATGTTGCCCTTTTCTGCCTTTTTTTAATATAAATGCCTAATTTACAAAATAAATGCTTTTTTGCCTTTATTTGATTATTTATCTACTATTTATTAATTTATTATTAAAAATTGCCTACAGGTATATTTTAATTTATCTCTATAACCGCTACAATGAAAGTGACTTCACCGAATGTATATTATTGTCTTTCAGTCAGTTCATATTCTCTTTGCAACAATGAGTGCTGCCGTGCAAAAATGTACAACAGTAAGCGTTTTAATTATCGCTTGTGTTTATTTGACAGGGCAACAATGAGTGCGGGTCTAACGTTATTTTTAACGGTTATTTTTCTTTCAGTTTTCGTTACGACGTTGTTGTAGCTAGCTAAATATTTCATATCGCAACATATCAGTACAACCAAACACAAAAATGCACTGGGGCTACCGGGAAGAAGATTTCTTTGCTTCCAACAGTAATTGCAACATCGAGTCGAAAATCTCAATTTGCATTCGACTTATGTAAAGCTTTTCTTGCTGCCGAAATCCCTTTGTGGAAAGTGCAAGGTTATGGGTCTAGTGCAAGCTTTTTGTAATTGCCGTTTATTGCGTATTTTAGCTATATCTAATGCATTTTTGCCTGCCTATTTTAGCTACTTATGATGCCTTTTTGCCTGCCTATTTTAATCATTCATGATGCCTAAACTTCCGGTCTCTGGTCATAATTATATGAGTGCAATTATAAAACTTGGCAAAGTGAACGAACTAAAAGAAATCGTTTAATAAGGGGAAATCTTCCTGAATATTTACATCACTAATTGCCATTCCTCTTCTAGCACTTATTAAGGTCACCATATTTGACCATCTACTTACACCGAACAGATATAAAGAAAGACAAACTACGAAAAATGTCAAAGATGACACTCATGGGCGTGGTTTTAAAACGCAGTGAACTGCCTCTATGACGTCATAGTTTAACAACTGCTGCGGGCCGCAGAAACAGAATAACGTCGACACTCAGATGATTGATCGATCACGTTCATTTCATCCCTAAATACGACGCCGGGTTGTACGCTGAAGTTTATAATAAATCTCCTGGCAACACTATGACATACAAAGTTTCATGTTTTCCAATGCAGATTTAGATGTCGACAAAGTTGAATTCAAGTAAAAATTCAAGGTTCAAGCTTTCCATCAGATTCACCGATCTCTCAGGATGGCTGGCGATCATAAGCGCCAATTTGAGGGAAGAGAGGCTGCATAAGCGCCAATAAGCCATTAAAAGGCGCCAACATTAGTATCCTTAAAGTACATCAATTTTATTTTTTTTATTTTTTTATTATTTTGCTAATAATTGTAACATAAAATATAAAATACGCAGAGAAACTTTAGCTCGTCCCTGAAAGAGTAGAACTCGTACTCAGGGGCGGATTCCTGATTTGAGATTAATAATTATACGATACAATTATAATTAATAATTATACAATACAATTTTCAATTATAGTATATAAATTTAAATTTACAATTTTTCAATTTTTATAAAATCCATACATAACTTTTTAAATTTAATACTAGAACTATTAGAATTGACAAGATTAGGATATTTAAATATAAATTTGTTATATATTCTTGGGCCTAAATTACTACTATGATTAAATACTGTAACAGTGTTGCATTTTGGTACAAACAATCTTAAAGAATTCATACCTTTTGTTTCATAACTATGAGAATAAAATTCAAAATTATTATTATGTATGAATTTTATTAATACAATATAATAAATTTGTCTTACATTAAGTACATTAAAGTCTAGAAACAAATTTTGAGATGGAAAATCAATAGGTTTACGAAGACATATTTTAATTATTTTCTTCTGTAATAAATAAAGTGGATTAATTCATTCACGGTTTTCGCCCAAGGGCACTGCAGACCCAGCATTCTCCAATCTTTCCTACTTTTTGCTATTTCTTATTCTGTCTGTCCATTTTACACGCTCCATCCTTCTCGATATCTACATTTCAAATACTTCTATTCACTCGTAGTAATGTTCATTTTTCTGCCCCATACAATGCCACACTCCACAGAAAGCATTTCACTAGTCTATTTTTTACTTCTTTCTCCAGAGATCCTCAGAAGATGCTACTTTTTCTATTAAAAGCTTCCTTTGCCATTGCTATCCTCCTTTTGATTTCCTGGCAGCTGCTCAACACACGGAAATAAGCCAATTCTATTCATACACTGACTAGTATGATAAAGCATCATTTTGTACACTGACGTTCAAAGCTATCTGATACTAGTAATCGATAGTGATCGATAATTTATTGGTGTAAGTGTGGATTCCTTAGTTATTATTTCTATGAATAGATGGCGAAGATAATAGTCACTGTTGCCAATCGTAGATAAATATACCCGTGTTATAGAATTCAATTTTTCATCCCACTCTAATGATTGTAAAACAACACTAAGTCTGGCTGGAAACCGATGTTATTGTCTATTAGGAGAATAATTTATGCTTAATGTTCATAATCATTTTACCTGATACTTTTTAACGGCTCCCAATAATGGTGCCACCTATTGAGAAATAGCGGAACTCTTTCAAAGTTTGTCAATTTTTCATATCTTTGGTTCTGACTTGTCCCGTTGTTAGAAAGTTCGCTTACACGATCATAAAATCGTAGGTCGAATACCGGTACCTTTGAACGTCAGTGTACATTTTGAGATCTGAAGAATCCAAAAATTGAAAAATAAGTGCATCGTACCAATAGAAAAAGAAAACATATTTTGGTGGATCGGCGTCAATTTGGTCCGTAATCCGGGTGACGTATATAAATCAGATGTGTCAGTTTAGTCCCATTTAGCCCACTTACTGCAGTATTTTTTATTTTATCGTATTAATCTATCGAAAGCTAAACAATAGCATTCGTGCACCTCAGCTATCACTGCTCCTAGTGGGATTTTCAGTTTTCACCCGTAAGGATATTTGTGGATTTCGAGGTTTCAATAAATAAGTCTATAACGTATTTGTGAACCTGGAAAAGGCATCCGACACAGTGGACTAGAAGAAACTTATATCGTTGTTTCATATAAAGATTACTGAACAACCTACTCTCTTTCCAATGCACATACATTTTCTTCAGGATCCGTACATGGTGGGAACCGCGTGGGACAAACTGACAATAATTATTATGCAGATGGAACTAAACTGACCGAAACCGCCTTGGTTGAAAACATTTCCAAAATATCCCTTTTATTGTCCCCTATAAGTACTGTACATAGAGTTAATTCACAAGACTAAAAATAGGAAAGCCACAAGCAGTGTCCCATTCTTTTTAATCACCTTGTAGATAGAGCAGGCATGCTCGGAAGAACTTTCCCGGTATGAGTGAATCTGAAAAAATTAATGGGTATTTCTGCGAAAATCTTGGAATCTATTTTCTGTATCATCAGAAAACTTTCTCTAATACTTCGTACAATGAGAAAGTAAAAGGAATACGCTTTATTTCCATTCGTTGTATAAGTTCATTTTAATACGGTATGCTTTCTGCGAACTGGCTTTGAGCGGAATGATACTTATGGCGGATAATATCAGAGAATGAGGGTTCTTCCCACACTTCTTTCCTTTCCTCCAACAATGGAAATCTCATTCCATCAACATTATCTGTTTATATATTTTTCTCTCCTTAATACCCGTAAGTTTCTCTCTATAAAAATAGTTTAAGGTAAGGTGTAAGAGCATTGATGGTGACTGGAAATGACAAGGCCGCATCTGTGTTAGCACACGGGCGGTACTGCTTCGATCCCCGATCAGGTCATGATGGAATTTGTGGTGAACAAAACAGACGTTGCTCACATTTAAATACATTTATTTAACAATATTTCCGTTCTCGTTCTCGTTGTCGTTTCCGTTCACGGTTTATTGTGAACCAGCCTTTACAGTAACGGCGTCCACACCTGTGGAGTAACGGTTAGCGCGTCTGGCCGCGAAACCAGGTGGACCAGATTCGATGCCCGGTCGGGGCAAGTTACCTGGTTGAGGTTTTTCCGGGGGTTTCCCTCAACCCAATATGAGCAAATGCTTGGTAACTTTCGGTGCTGAACCCTGGACTCATTTTACCGGCAGTATCACCTTCATCTCAATCAGACGCTAAATAACCTAAGATGTTGGTAAAGCGTCATTAAATAACCTACTAAAATAAAAAAAAAATAAATACACCAACGGTTGCTTGTACACTCCGTTCCGTATGAATGAACCCATAATAGAATTTACATTTACAGGATTATTTGTGTTTCGAATTAATTAACTCGGAACAAATATTACATTAATTACAAAGGATATCATTCTTATCAATTCTGTTCTGAATTCAGTCGCGTTATTATCTGTTCTTTCTTGGATTTCTGTTCTGGCATTTTTATACAACCTCACGTCATTACTATTGAGGAGTGTTGAATGTTCACTCTTTCTGCTCCTTATAGACAGTAGAGATTAGATACTCGACAACGTATGCATTTTGTAAACAATGTACAGGGTAATTCAGACCACCCGTTACAGTCATTTATTTCGGAAACTAGTGCATGAAAATTTTCGAGACAAAAATATTTATAACTAAACCACATGTGAACTTTCACTTGAGCTTGATTTCATCAATCAGCCCTAACAGGAAGTACGGTCAGTGGCGTATCACTTTAAAAAATTCGAATGGGAGTCGGGGTCAAATAAAGTACCATTTGACACAGCTCTTCAAAACAAACAACTTTCATAGAAACGTTTTTATTAATGCCTACTCTTTCAGTGAGAAAACGTACGAAAATGCAATGGGTAATTCGGACCACCCGTATGCCATTTATTTCGGAAGCTAGTGCATTAAAATTTTCGAGACAAAACATATTTATAACTAAACCAAATGTGAACTTTCACTTGCGCTTCATTTCATCAATCAGCCTTAACAGGAAGTGGGATCAGTAGCGTATCACTTTAAAATTTCAATGGGAGTAAAATAGACTACCATTTGATAGAGCTCTTCAAAACAAACAACTTTCATGGGAAACGTTTTTATCAATTCCTACTCTTTCAATGAGAAAACGTACAAAAAGACAATGTCATCAATATTGAGAAATGTTACAAGACGAAAATGTAAACAAGACAATTAATGTTGACATGTCACTGAAAGGCTTGGCAATTACATTATTTTTTTTATAAGTTTTCAAACTATCTGCCGTTCTGAGCAGCACACACCTGTACTCTTCTTCTAACACTGTCAGTGACTCCTAATACTTCGGCTTGGTCAAGTGACTGGCAGAGTAGGAACTAATAAAAACGTTTCCTATGAAAGTTGTTTGTTTTGAAGAGTTCTATCAAACGGTACCCTATTTGACCCCGACTCCTATTTGAAATTTTAAAGTGATACGCCACTGACCCTACTTCCTGTCAGAGCTGATTGACAAAATCAAGCTCTAGTGAAAGTTCACATGTGGTTTAGTTATAAATATTTTTGTCTCGGAAATTTTCATGCACCAGTTTCCGAAATAAATTACTGTTACGGGTGGTCTGAATCACTCTGTATATAGAAATTACTTACTACCTCACACTAATACTTTTCTTCAGCCCTACTGATGAGGTATGATTTTACCCTAATGGTCATGTCAGATCTCGATATGTGCGATATTGGAGTGAGGATAATCCGCATATTTTACGGCAAATATGTAGTATAGCAATAAATTAGGAGTTTGGTGTACGGTTAGTGTGAGACGAATAATCGGGCCAATACTTTATAACACAACTGTGAATACAGACGTGTATGTGAATCCAATACTGCTTCCAGTTTTCAGCCAGCTTGCAGACGAAGAAAAACAATACGGCTATTTTCAAAAGGACAATGTTCCCCCACATACTGCCAAACGCAAAAGTAGGAAACCGAACCCGAAATCTTCTGGTAGGAGCCAGCGTCGCTAACCATTAGATTAAGAATATGGCCTAAAATTACGTATTCATTTTTCATTCAGAGTGTTCTGCCCAAGGACAGGTCTTTCACTGCAAACCCATCATTCTCCAGTCTTTCCTATTATCTGCCTTCCTCTTTGTCTCCTCATATGATCCATATATGCTAATGTCGTATATATATGATATCTTCTTCTGCCCCGAACTCTTCTCCCGTTCACCATTCCTTCCAGTGCATCCTTTAGAAGGCAGTTTCCTCTCAGCCAGTGATCCAGCCAATTCCATTTCCTCTTTCTGATCAGTTTCGGCATTATTCTTTCTTCACCCACTCTTTCCAACATAGTTTCATTTCTTATTCTGTCTGTCTATTTTACACGCTCTATCCTTCTCCATATCCACATTTCAAATGCTTCTAGTCGTTTCTCTTCACTTCGTCGTAAAGTCCATGTTTCTGCACCATACGCTACACTCCACAAAAAGCATTTCATTAGTCTCTGCCTTAGTTCTTTCAAATTACGTACTGGGGTTCATTTCAAAGTGTGTCATGACGTCACTGTTGTGAGTCAGCGATTTGAATCGAGTTTCAGCTTTTATGTCAGAGAAGTTGCCTATTATTCAAGGCGTTCAACCTGAACAACGGTCTGTACGGTCTGTGTGCTATCATAACCTCTTTCGAACTGTGTTTTGCGCGGGCAAGTCGTACGCAGGGTATTTGTTATCATCGGTTGCGTACCACAACATTCCAAAACACAAATCAAATGCTCCGTGTCCATGTTGACCGTCCAAGTTAATGTCAACAAATACGTCAGTAATCGTCTTAACCCTCTCCACATATGCCGACAGTAAGAAAAAACTCACGTCAGTACGTGTTTCCAAATAGTTCACATTCCTGCCACTACCGCCATTACCGTACGTATCGGTACGTACTCATCAGAATGAACGCCGTACTTGCTAGGCAACTTCTCTGGCACATAGGTAATGCGCCTTTGTGGAAGTGTAGGAAGATTGAATTCTCTAGGCTCATCGGCTAGCCACATGACGACATACAGCGAGCCATGACACACTTTGAACTGAACACTCAGTATAACAGTGCATTATTTTCAAGTTCTATTCCTGATCCTTTCATCTCGTTGATGTCTCTACAAGTCAGCTTCTGATATAGCGCGTGTAAGCTATGACGCAGGGGTGCAGTATGTCCCGTTATATCGGGAATGTAATGTAAATTCCTATAATTTTGGCCTTTAAAAGGAGAATATTTCAGTTTTCCCTGTAGATATTGCTGTACTGGGTGTTCAGTTCAAAGTGTGTCATGGCTCGCTGTATGCCGTCATGTGGCTAGTCGATGAGCCTAGAGAATTCAATCTTCCTACACTTCCGCAGAGGCGTATTACTTATGTGCCAGAGAAGTTTACTAGCAAGTACGGCGTTCATTCAGAAGAGTACTTACCGATCGATACGTACGGTAACGCCGGTAGTGGCAGGAATTTGAACTGTTTCGAAACATGTGCTGAGGTAAGGTTTTTTCTTACTGTCGGGATATGAGGAGAGAGTTAAGACGATTACTTCCGTATTTGTTGACATTAACTTCGACGGTCAACATGGACACGGAACATTTGATTTGTATTGTGGAATGTTGCCGTACGCAACCGATGATAACAAATACCCTGCGTACGACTTGCCCGCGCAAAACACAGTTCGAAAGAGGTTATGGTAGCACACAGATCGTACAGACCGCCATCTGTTGCTACAACGTTCAAGTTATACCGTACACGTTCTCAAGTTCAGATTGAACGCCTTGATTAATAGGCAACTTCTCTGACACAAAAGCTGAAACTCGCTTCAAATCGCTGACTCATCAATAGTGACGTCATGACACTTTGAAATGAACACCCAGTAGACATAACAATATGAATACTTTCGGAAGCACCCTGTTCCACCCCCGTGCAGCCCACTCCGTGAACTGAAATGCGTAATTACAGTTAGGTTCAAAGAGAAGTCGGAGGGTCGAAACAACGACGTTTGGTTCGGGTGACCAGGCAGGCAGGCAGGCGCCGCCATTGATACGCGGAAATCCAGTACTGAATGAGCCAGCGAAAGTCGGCGTGCAAGGCCGGTCGGCAGGGCAAGGGCAGAGCAGTACATCGATCGGGGTGGAGCAGCGGCCGGGGCTTCTCCGGAGCGGAGCGGGTCAGAACCGACCCGGCTGGCTCCACTCACGTACCCACCCACCCACCCACCCACCGCCCACTTTTTACCTACAACCACCCCCAGCGATATTCATTGAGCACGAGGAAATTATATGCGAGGGCTAGTTAGCTTGCGCCCGTCGCGGACCAACGGAAATCGAAGGCGATAAGGCTATCAACAGCCAGAAGCCCTCTGTACACACGAGGAATCACAATCTGCTTTCCGTATTGGCACATTTACAAAATTACGGACTACAGTATAATATCAGAGCTAATGTGCAGATTTAGATTGTAAAGAGTTTTCCTTATTGTGACGAATTTGGATAATTACAGTCTGAAATATTAATGCAAACAGTCCAAATTTGGATTTGTAAATTTTCCGTATTATGATAAATTTGGATTAAGCAAATTAAGTCTGTAATATTATCACAAACTTTTTCAGAATTGCACTTACAAATTGTTTTTTGTATTATAAATAATTCGAATAATTATAAGCTTTATATACAAGGTGATTCACGAGGATTTGCCGTCCCTTACGGAGCTTATTTCTGAAGACATTCTTAGAAAAAAATGTCATATAAACATTTGTCCTAATCTCAATATTTTTAGAGTAACACTAATTTGAAGTTGTTTGTAAAATACCATTATTCTTGAGTTTTAAGGGCAAAAGAATATTACAGATAAAGAATGAACTATTCAGGAGTATCATTTCTTTGATTAGGTAATATTCTGAAGCTAGAAATGTGTTGTGAATTCCATGGTTGCTTCGTACAGAATTTTTTTTTCTACAAAATTACATTTTCTTACGCATTTATCACAATTATTACAAATCACGTCACTCTTGTAAATACTGTAAGACTGTACATTAGGATGAATAATTAAACTGTAAAGAATCAAGTTCCTAAATTCGTAAGATTTGTAACAATTTTTGTGATAAGTGCGTAAGAATGATGTCATTTTTAGTTAAAAATTGGAAAACAAAATCTGTACAAAGCAATTAACAACATATTTTTAGCTTCAGAACACTAGCTAATTAAATAAATGACACTTATGAATAGTTCATTCTCTATTTGTAATATTTTTTACCCTCAAAACTAAAGAAAAAAGGTATTTTACTATAACTTCAAATTAGGATAACTCTGAAAATATTGAGATTAGGACACAGGTTTATATGACATTTTTTGCTCAGAATGTCTTCGGAAATAAGCTCTGTAAGTGGCGGTAAATGCTCGTGAATCACTCTGTACTTGGATTTATAAATTCGTTCCCGTATTATGATGAATTTGTATAATTACGGTCGGTAACAACAGCGCAAGCTGTATATATTTGGACTTATAAATTCCTTCCCGTATTATGATGCATTTGAATAATTATGGTCTATAATATTAGCACAAGCTGACCAGATTTCGACTCACAAATCGTTTTGACCGGCATCAAGATATTGGCGTCTGAAATGTAAACTTAGGCATTTGTAATTTTCTCATAATTATTCTATTCTTACAGTTATTGGACAGAAATCTATACAACATAACGGAATGAATTTTCACTCGATACTTCCTAATTTATCCGATTTCATTGCTGCAACAGAATTCCAGGCTGTAAATGCATATTTTAGTTTCGATCTCACTATTGGGAAGTAAAATATGAAAAGTGGGTAAGGTGCAGAGAAAGAACAAGTTATTGATCGTATTAGAAACAACATCCAGTGTAACATAGTTTACTATACGCCTAACACGGGAAACAAATTACTTGCAAATATTATTTTCCCTGTATGTTTTACAGGAAAATACACTATCATCTATTTTGGTTTTTCATAAGTTAAGATAATTAATTACATAAAATAAAAAAAAAATGTAGGCCTATGGTAGATTTTTCCCTTCATGCAAAAACAATGTTATAATTAATTTTGTGTTATTTCTGCCACGGTCAAATGAAACTCGATGTTATTGATCGTATTAAAAACATCCTGTACCACAATTTACTATACGCGCATATGAGAATTTAATATGGGAAATAAATTACTTGTAAATATTATCTTCCTGCTATCTTTCAAGGAAAATCGTGTTTCTTCATAGGTTAAGAGTAATTAATTATATACAATTAAAAAATGTATGCTGGATTTTGCCTTTGATGCATAAACAATGTTATAATTAATTTTGTGTTATTTCTGAAAAGCCCTATGAAACTCGATGTTAAATATAACAGAAATAAGAAAAAATTGGCTGTAGAAGAAACAACAAGTAAAATATTAAAATAAAGCAAATGAATTTCATTTTAGAATTTTATGTTGATTCCTCTTAATCTATTATAGTATATTGCGATACACGTGTGGTAAGTACATTATAACAGAATCGAGGAAAAAGGCGAAGCCGATTTTTTTTTTTTTTTTTTCATTTTCCGAGATTCTGTTATTCACTTAACGCATGTGTATTGCACACTATTTTTGGACGATTGTCATTTAAATAAATTTGTTTGTAATTCAGAATAATGCATAAATTTGTTTAATAAGTAAAAATATATCCTATAAGAAAGTTTGAACGTCGTTGCCAAGGCAGTGTGTAGGTTATTTTGTTTCGGTATAAACAGTCTCTGTTGTTTCTGATAATGAAATTTATATTAATTTGAACAATATCTATATATATATAATTTGAACTGGTAATGGAAATTACGGGAAAACGGCTGAACGGATTTTAATAAATGACCCCTCATTTCGAAGCTTGGAACTCAAACTTTTTCAGAAAAATTGTAGTTTTCAGTGAAATGTCAATTTTTCAACATAATTTTCCTATTTTCCAAAATCCATCTGTCGTCAGTTTTGAGAACTAGCTAATTGCATTTCACAATAAAACAAAACACACACTACAGTAAACAATATTACACGAAGGCCATGATCTGCAAGAATGCTCACATATTTAGAGCTCAAATTAAATTGGTTATTAAAAACTTAACTTACTAAAAATAATTTACAGGTTCGATTCTGTGGTGTGTAATTTTCTGGGTACAGCTGTGTATTGGATATTAAAAACTACAAAACTTGAGGTGGTTTGATTTTATTATTACCATTAGAAATGAAATATTATTGTAGTTAATGCCATGATGTGACTATTTTTTATTAATTATACATATTAATGCTATATTGATGATATGAAAGTGAAACGTTTTGGAGTTATATAAGTAGATGTAGAGAATATCTTAAATTAGATTTTGATTTCTATATTTTACTGAGTGGCGGCTATATAGTATAGTATATGTTACTGAAAACTATAAAACTTACGTAAGATAATAATATTATTAAAAATCAAATATTTTTATAGTTATTAATCAAGTGGGGTTGGGTCTTTTTCATATATTTAATGGCGGTGTGGTGTAGATATTTATATGCGTGGTTCTCTTCAGTATTATGGAAGCAAATAACTTTCATAATGTCTGGCATTCTTCATTGAAAATAAATCTGAAAAATGTTTATTTGAACGTCTAATGAACTTAGTTTGCAGCATTTGCTGCACAAGCCACTAGTATGAGTTTAATTAAAAGTTTTCTAATCATTTAATGATTATGGCAGAAGAACTGGGAGAGGATTTAGTGGATGAAAAGAGTCAAGAAGCATAGAGGATCGGTTGCGCTAAGTTAATACCGGAAAAGTGTAAAAGAATATTATCATGAAAATATGTATTTTTTTTTAAATAGAACTAAGTAGTTATAACAGCTCTGTGATTTATTTCGTTTGCATAGCAACCAGAACGTGCGGCATTGTCAACTTACGAAGCATGTAAACAACAATGGTCTTCTTCTTCTTCTTCTTCTTCTTCTTCTTCTTCTTCACTTCCTGGTATGGGCAATTGCCCGTTCCGGCTTCAAAGGTCGCTCCATCTTTTCATCGGTCGTCCCTGATCTCTTCGTCCTTTTGGTTTATAATTTATTGCTTTTTTGGGAAGTCTGTAGTAATCCATTCTCTCTACATGTAATTTCCAAACTTGTCTGTAATTGTCTATTTTATCAATAAGTGGGTATACTCCTAGTTCCTGTGTAATATCTTCATTTCTAATTCTATCTAATCTCGTGCATCCTTTTACTTTCCGCAAGAATCTCATCTCTGCCGCTTGTATCGTACTAACTTCAGGTTTTGTTGTAACCCAGCTTTCACTTCCATATAAAAGAGTAGGGACTGCCATTACATTGTAGAATTTCATTTTTGTTTCCTTTCTGCTTTTATTCTTCAAAGTTCTATTAACTGTGCCACATACTGTCTGGAATGATTGTAATTTTATTTTTATATCATTATCCTTTTTGTAACTCACATCACAGCCCAGGTACTTAAAATTTGTTACTTGTCCTACTGCTTTATTACCTATTTCAATCTTAGATCTTACAGTATTTTTGCCTTGAAATGCCATTACTTTTGTTTTTGTATCTGATATGTTAAAGTTATGCTTCTGGCATATTTTATTCAGTTCATATACTGCTTTTTGTAGTTTTGTTTCAGTATCTTGTATTACAATCATATCATCGGCAAATACCAGAATATTAATTTTTATTCCTCTATCAATTAAAATTCCAGGATCCACAACAATGGTAAGTAGGAAAAAAGCATGATTGTCCAAAAAGAAAAAAAAAGTGTGTTGTGGATTCATTTCGATGTGTTTTTAGCCTCTTAAAATTTTTTACAAAATTTTCTGTGAAAAATACAAGGAATATAGTATTTACAAATAACTAATTTCCCACGTCGTCAAATACCCATATGGAGTAAACTGTGTTACAGAGTATAGGATATCATGAAATCTACATAAATATGAAGATAAATTTGTGTCAATCAGCTGCTTGTTTATGCGGATGACATGAACAGGCCTATGTCAGGAGAAAATCCACAAACGATTAGAAAAAAAACACGGGGATTTTACTTGAAGCAAGTAAGCAGTATATGATTATGTCTCGTGACCAAAACATAGTACGGGGGGGGGGGGGAATTGAAAAAATTCATCCTTTTAAAAGGTGGAAAAATTTAAATACCTTGGAGCAACAGAAACAAATATAAACGACACTCGAGAAATTAAACGCAGAATAAATGTAGGAAATGCCTCTTATTATTCGGTTGAAAAGCTTTTATCATCCACTCTGCTCTTGAAAAAACTAAAAATTAGAATTTATAAAATAGGCGGTTTTGTATGACTGTGAAACTTGGATTCTTACCTTCAGAGAGGAACAGAGGTTAAGTGTGTTTGAGAATAAGGTGCTTAGAAAAATATTTTGGGTAAGAGAGAAACTTGGATTCTTACCTTCAGAGAGGAACAGAGGTTAAGTGTGTTTTAGAATAAGGTGCTTAGAAAAATATTTTGGGTAAGACAGATGAATTTACGGGAGAATGGAAAATGTTACACAACACAGAACTGCATGCATTGTATTCTTCATCTAACATATAATTAGGAACATTAAATCCACACGTTTGAGATGGGCAGGGCATGTAGTACGTATGGGTGAATATAGAAATCCATGTAGAGTATTAGTTGGAAGACATGAGGGGAAAAGACCTTGGAGACTCCAAGGCATATATGGGAGGGTAAGATTAAAATGGATTTGAGGGAAGTGGGATATGATGGTAGAGACTGGATTAATCTTGCTCAGGATAGGGACTGATGGTTGGTTTATGTGAGGGCGGCAATGAACCTCCGGGTTCCTTAAAAGCCAGTTAGTAAGTAAGAAAGTAAGTAAGCCAAAAAGTATTCCAAGATCACAATCTGTTCTATTAATATAATTATTATAATTGAATTTAGGTGAAATATTTTTTTTTCAAAAAACCTACTACGACACTCAGAAAAACATTATTATTATTATTATTATTATTATTATTATTATTATTATTATTATTATTATTATTATTAACGCGATAGGGTTAGAAGTAAATCCCGAAAAGACTAAGTACCGGTATATGATTAAGTCTCGTTACCAGAATATTGTACGAAATGGAAATATAAAAATTAGAGATTTATCCTTCGAAGAGGTGGAAAAATTCAAATATCTTGGAGAAACAGTAACAAATATAAATGATACTCGGAAGGAAATTAAACGCAGAATAAATATGGGAAATACCTGTTATTATTCGGTTGAGAAGCTTTTATCATCCAGTCTGCTGTCATAAAATCTGAAAGTTAGAATTTATAAAACAGTTATATTACCAGTTGTTCTATATGGCTGTGAAACTTGGACTCTCACTTTGAGAGAGGAACAGAGATTAAGGGTGTTCGAGAATAAGGTTCTTAGGAAAATATTTGGGGCTAAGAGGGATGAAGTTAGAGGAGAATGGAGAAAGTTACACAACACAGAACTGCACGCATTGTATTCTTCACCTTGCATAATTAGAAACATTAAATCCAGACGTTTGAGGTGGGCAGGACATGTAGCACGTATAGGCGAATCAAGAAATGCATAAGGAGTGTTAGTTGGGAGGCCGGAGGGAAAAAGACCTTTGGGGAGGCCGAGACGTAGATGGGAGGATAATATTAAAATGAATTTTAGGGAGGTGGGATATGATGGTAGAGACTGGATTAATCTTACTCAGTATAGGGACCAATGACGTGCGGCAATGAACCTCCGGGTTCCTTCAAAGTAAGTAAGTAAGTATTATTATTATTATTATTATTATTATTATTATTATTATTATTATTATTATTATTATTATTAATTTAACAATTATGATCCACAGAAATATCGCTTTATATGAGGCCTAACTGACGTAGTAATTGATACTTGGAATAAAATTAACTGCCATTAAAATTTATGTTCGCCCTGTTCATTGTAATGAAAAAAATTGTTAAATTCGCTCACTGAATTCGGATATCGAGCACGGAAATCTAACGCTATAGTCGTTCCGATAACGATGTACAAAGCATCTGCTACATCTACAGACAAAATGTCACGATGTAATGGAACAAACAAAGTTTTCTGCGAAATACTGTTGCTTTTATAATTTGTTAGGTGATCCATGTTTAGAAATCGCACTGCACTCGAAACACTGTACAAGCGTTTCATCCAGCTAGCCGTAAATAACAGAGAGCATGCAATTATCTTGAGTGAGATCTGAAGAACATATGTTTCGACGCGGGTATTGGTTACAGCGCTGTGCCGTGCTGTGCCTGTTGTGTAGTCCGGAGTGAAACATCCTCACGCTTAACTCGGCAACACGAGTCCGCGGGGACGAATACCGTGTAACCATCCGTACCGTACTACGGGGTCGAACCGTCGACCTCGGGAAGCAACGCTATTTAGGTCAGTCGGGAAAATTAAAACTACGATGCATACAAGGTCTGAACAAAACTTTCTCAGAAACTTCCACGGCAATAAGACCAATATACTCTGTAGCATCGTAACCTCGGGTTGCATGTTAAACACGTTCATTGACGTTCATTAGAAATTCTTACAGGATTAGTTAAAAGTACAGCACCACCTAAATAACTTTTGTGCGAGATCGTGAGTATTTGCTTGGTTTCCGCACAAAACCAATCCGTGGAAAGTCTAAAATTCCACATTCAGTATTCCCAACCTAACACACATAACAATTTCCCTCTTCTTACCGCTTAAGTGACATATTGATTTTACTGCTTTAGGCTTTTAACATATTATTTTTAGAGACGTTCAATATAGTAATAATTATAAATTGGAAACTTACCACTGCAATTTCACCTAAATTGCACTGTTAATTATTGTTTTTAAATATTTGCAAAAATTAAGTAAACTCTACAACTCCACTAAAGTTACTGCATTCGTGATGCAAGTAACATTAAGGAAGCCGTGAAAAAATCAACAAGATTCCAGACTCATCATATACTGAGGGAAAAAAAAGACAGACGTATATCACGGCCTGCTGGAGTATAGTAAACACAGAAAACATTTTAAAGCAACAATGTTGAAAATAGATATTTTTGTTTTGCAAATTTGCCGTCATTGAACAGAAACCAAGATGGAGATTTCATTGCAACTAATTAGAAATTCCTCTTTCAGGTATGTAATAAACGATCTTCGCACAAAATAATGTACGATACACGAGCGGTATGTTTTCTTTCAATTCTCGGAAATTAAAAAAGCTCAACTACGTTTCGCTTTTTCATACTTTTCCTCGAACATGAAAACCTCAACATACCGCTCTTGTAACGCATATTACTATTGAAGCATACGGTTCTGTGACGTGAAACTTGGTATGTGGGGATAACCATATACTAAGAACTCAATAATGGTATTACCGATTTTTCTATTTCCGGTTTAACCGGAAGTAACTCCAACTCTCTTATTTTAAATAGAACACCCATTTTTTTTTATTTTTGAATAAAGTTCATTAAGAGCTTTTCAAAAAGTACCCACTCTTGATACTTCCGTACAAATTCACTGTTGCTAAATAAAAATGGAAGTGGTGCAAGATATTCCTAAAGCCGGGTTAAATCATTCCTTAAATGTTTTCTATGATCGAGTGACACATTGTAAAGCAACTGAGGGCTATCAGTTTGAACATAGAATTTAGAAGATGAGCTAGCTTTGTTTTGTTTTCGTTAAGGAAGGAGTATTTTATTATTTTAATATTCGATTAATTTCTGTTTTCTTGACTTAACAACACTGAATTTATACAGAAGTATCGAGTGTGGGTACTTTTTGAAAAGCTCTTAATGAGCGCTATTAAAAAATAGAGAAATATACTGGGTATTCCATTTAAAATAAGAGAGTTGGAGTTACTTCCGGTTAAACCGGAAGTAGAAAAATCTCGGTAATACCATTATTGAGTTCTTAGCATATGGTTATCCTCACATACCAAGTTTCATATCACTGAACCGTATGCTTCAAAAGTTATTTAGGTAGTGCGTTTATTATTTTAATATTCGATACACTTTTCTGTTTTCTTGACTTAGTAACATTTAATTTGTACAGAAGTATCAAGTGCGGGTAATTTTTGAAAAGCTCTTAATTTCGTTTATTTTAGTAGGTTATTTACGACGCTTTATCAACAGCTTAGGTTATTTAGCATCTGTATGAGATGAAGGTGATAATGGCGGTGAAATGAGTCCGGGGTCCAGCACCGAAAGTTACCCAGCAGAAAAGCTCTTAATGAGTACTATTAAAAAATAATATAATATAGTGGGTGTTCCATTTAAAATAAGAGAGTTGGAGTTACTTCCGGTTAAACCGGAAGTGAAAAAATTCGGTAATACCATTATTGAGTTTTTAGCATATGGTTATCCTGACGTACCAAGTTTCATATCACTGAACCGTATGCTTCAAAAGTTATTTAGGTGGTGCGTTTAATATTTTAATATTCGATACACTTTTCTGTTTTCTTGACTTAGCAACACTGAATTTGTACAGAAGTATCAAGTGTGGGTAATTTCTGAAAAGCTCTTAATGAGTACTTTTCAAAAATAAAATAATATATTGGGTGTTCCATTTAAAATAAGAGAGTTGGAGTTACTTCCGGTTAAACCGGAAGTGAAAAAATTCGGTAATACCATTATTGAGTTTTTAGCATATGGTTATCCTGACATACCAAGTTTCATATCACTGAACCGTATGCTTCAAAAGTTATTTAGGTGGTGCGTTTAATATTTTAATATTCGATACACTTTTCTGTTTTCTTGACTTAGCAACACTGAATTTGTACAGAAGTATCAAGTGTGGGTAATTTCTGAAAAGCTCTTAATGAGTACTTTTCAAAAATAAAATAATATATTGGGTGTTCCATTTAAAATAAGAGAGTTGGTGTTACTTCCGGTTAAACCGGAAGTGAAAAAATTCGGTAATACCATTATTGAGATTTTAGCATGTGGTTATCCTGACATACCAAGTTTCATATCACTGAACCGTATGCTTCAAAAATTATTTAGGTGGTGCGTTTATTATTTTAATATTCGATACACTTTTCTGTTTTCTTGACTTAGCAACACTGAATTTGTACAGAAGTATCAAGTGTGGGTAATTTCTGAAAAGGTCTTAATGAGTACTTTTCAAAAATAAAATAATATATTGGGTGTTCCATTTAAAATAAGAGAGTTGGAGTTACTTCCGGTTAAACCGGAAGTGAAAAAACTCGGTAATACCATTATTGAGTTCTTAGTATATGGTTATCCTCACATACCAAGTTTCATGTCACTGAACCGTATACTTCAAAAGTTATTTAGGTGGTGCGGGACTTTTAACTAACCCTGTATACATTCTTATATCGTTTATTCAGTAATCCACGAAATATGGTGGGGTCAAAATTAATGCATTCTGAAAAATTATCCTCCAACTTTATTCTAAATACACTGTGTCCCTGAATGATTATCGGGGTTCCAGATGGTTTGTATGGCTTTACAAATGAAAGTAGATGTTGTTGTTTAGTCAACTGTCCGAAGACAGGCCTGAACCTCACAAGTGACACCAATAAGGCATCACTCATGAGGCAACTAGGCAAGGCGATAATGGGTAGGGTATGTTCCTTAAATGTAATGGGAAATACCCAATACAAAGTAAAATTTGTCTCGATAATAAAATATTAGAAAGATGTAATAGTTTCCCATATTTAGGTTACAATCTTTCCATTTTTGAAGAATTGGACATATCACAGAGAAAATTAATAAATACACGAAAGCTATGGGGATTATAAATAGTGTGATCAAACCATCCTTGGTTCAGAAACACACCTGCATACGTCTCCTCAACACATTGGCACGACCGATGCTCAGCTATGGCAGCGAAGCATGGACACTGAGGAAAGCAGATAAAAGCAGAATAACGGCTTGTGAAATGCGATTCATGCGAAGAACAGCGGGCTATACTAAATGGGATCTGAAAAGAACTTTTGAAATTTTAAAGGGACTAAAAATTCAACCAGTTTCAGATTACATTGTTCAATATCAGTCTAATTGGAAACATCATTTGGGAAGAATGAGTAATAGTAGACTCCCAAAGGCCATTTATGATTATGTACCACATGGCCAAAGATCTGTGGGTCGTCCTGCTAAGAGATGGCGTGAAAATTTTATATGAGACCGTAACAGGCCTTGTGGCCTAACACTTGTCAGGCAGAAGAAGAAGAAGAAGAAGAAGAGTTGTGGAAGTTTCGTATCCTGTGCTCGCTTGTGCTCAGTGTCACATTTGCAAATTGGCAGCTCAAGTGAATAAGTAATTTTGTGTGTTGCAAATTGCGAAGTGCGATTCTGTAATTTCTGTACAGCGAGCTTCCTCAGAACAATTCAAAATTGATCCTCTATCCAACTACAACATTCGTCGATGGTACAGACAACTTGAAAAGACTGGGTGCATCTGTAAAGGAATTAAGCGATCTTCAGAAACGGATCACATTTATTTTGTTTTTCATACCACATGCAACATGAAAACAGCACGGGTACGCTAATCCAGCAGGATGGCGCATCACCTCATTGAAGAAAAGAAGTTCGTGGATAACATTCAACACATGGTGTTCAAATTCTCCAGACATGACACCATCCTCTTCCTTTAGGGTTTTATGAAAAATTATGTCAATATACAGCGATCTAGGTTTATATAAGTTCTCAAAAGAAAGTTTATCTCAGCTTCTGGAAAAACTACCCTTGAGATAGTACATCACACATGGGAGAAATAAGTTTCACGACATGAATTCTGTTTGTAGGCCTACACAATGCTGGTACGTTGAGATCTAATGTGGTCAAAACTCTCATCCTTCTGGAATGTATTTACAGATTACTGAAAAATAAACAGCAACAGTTCTCATTTGGAATGTATTTACAGATTACTGAAAAATAAACAGCAACAGTTCTCATTTGGAATGTATTTACAGATTACTGAAAAATAAACAGCAACAGTTCTCATTTGGAATGTATTTACAGGTTACTGAAAAATAAACAGCAACAGTTCTCATTTGGAATGTATTTACAGATTACTGAAAAATAAACAGCAACAGTTCTCATTTGGAATGTATTTACAGATTACTGAAAAATAAACAGCAACAGTTCTCATTTGGAATGTATTTACAGATTACTGAAAAATAAACAGCAAGAGTTCTCATTTGGAATGTATTTACAGATTACTGAAAAATAAACAGCAACAGTTCTCATTTGGAATGTATTTACAGATTACTGAAAAATAAACAGCAACAGTTCTCATTTGGAATGTATTTACAGATTACTGAAAAATAAACAGCAACAGTTCTCATTTGGAATGTATTTACAGATTACTGAAAAATAAACAGCAACAGTTCTCATTTGGAATGTATTTACAGATTACTGAAAAATAAACAGCAACAGTTCTCATTTGGAATGTATTTACAGATTACTGAAAAATAAACAGCAACAGTTCTCATTTGGAATGTATTTACAGATTACTGAAAAATAAACAGCAACAGTTCTCATTTGGAATGTATTTACAGGTTACTGAAAAATAAACAGGAACAGTTCTCATTTGGAATGTATTTACAGATTACTGAAAAATAAACAGCAACAGTTCTCATTTGGAATGTATTTACAGGTTACTGAAAAATAAACAGGAACAGTTCTCATTTGGAATGTATTTACAGGTTACTGAAAAATAAACAGCAACAGTTCTCATTTGGAATGTATTTACAGATTACTGAAAAATAAACAGCAACAGTTCTCATTTGGAATGTATTTACAGATTACTGAAAAATAAACAGCAACAGTTCTCATTTGGAATGTATTTACAGATTACTGAAAAATAAACAGCAACAGTTCTCATTTGGAATGTATTTACAGATTACTGAAAAATAAACAGCAACAGTTCTCATTTGGAATGTATTTACAGGTTACTGAAAAATAAACAGGAACAGTTCTCATTTGGAATGTATTTACAGATTACTGAAAAATAAACAGTAACAGTTCTCATTTGGAATGCATTTACAGATTACTGAAAAATAAACAGCAACATTTCTCATTTACAGACTTTTTATTTTATGTATTCTCAAACGGATCACCCTGTATAATAAAATATTAAAAAAAAATTACATTCCCAAATTTTCGCGAGAATATAAATCCTACTTACTTACTTACTTACTGGCTTTTAAGGAACCCGGAGGTTCATTGCCGCCCTCACATAAGCCCGCCATTGGTCTCTATCCTGAGCAGGATTAATCCAGTCTCTACCATCATATCCCACCTCCCTCAAATACATTTTAATATTATCCTCCCATCTACGTCTCGGCCTCCCAAAAGGTGTTTTTCCCTCCGGCCTCCCAACTGACACCCTATATGCATTTCTGGATTCCCCCATACGTGCTACATCCCTTGCCCATCTCAAACGTCTGGATTTAATGTTCCTGATTATGTCAGGTGAAGAATACAATGCGTACAGCTTTGCGTTGTGCAACTTTCTCTATGAATATAAATCCTGCATTTATAAAATATAATGTACACTTCTTGTTACTGAATTCACAACGTTGGAATAATCGTCCAGATTTAAATAATAACTCTTTCAGTTTCGCAATTTTAAGGAAGTTCTTCTAAGTTTTGTAAAGTGAAGGAATTTTGGAAAGTTTAACGTTCTTCTTCATTGCAAACTTTCTTACAGAATCTTTTTAATCACCTCATTAAAATATTCGGTGCATCTACATCTATTTTTCATATTGGCCATATTATTAAGTTCTTTACATGATGATGATGATGATGATGATGATGATAAAATTATTATTATTATTATTATTATTATTATTATTATTATTATTATTATTATTTATAATGTTTAGCCCTCCACCTACCACACTGATGTGCTTATAGCCTAATTAGTTCCCTAAGGAGCCTCATAAAAGTACAATGACAATCCAGAATTCCATTGGTCTAAAAGCTTTCCCAGAACCTTGCCATTCGTTCCAACACTTGAAACCAATTCCTGTTCAGTAATTTCTGGTTAAGAACTTTGCTTTTAAAAAAGTACACAAAGTATTGAGCCGTCAATAAAACACTTCAGTTCTCGTCGTAGCAAAAGTACACAAACCGGCCGCCAGGAGCGCTTCGGCTTGACTCGATGCGGAGGGTGATCCATTCAAGAGCCAGGTTTGTGGGCTCGCCCAGGATCAGCCGCGCAGCTGATTGGAAATCACAAGATGAATGAGAGGGAGGCTACAGCTAACTTCGGTTGCGGGGTTATATTGTACAACACTCGGTTGTAAACCAACACGAAGATCTGTACTGTGTAGGCAGAACTATTGAAGAAGTGATGACATACAGACTATGAAAATTATAAAAATAACTGGCGCTCCTTCAACACAACGAGGAAAGCGTGGGATTTTTGCGTCAGAAATGCCATTTCCAATTCCGATAAGTCCAAGTGAATTAGGGAGGAAATGGGTAAAATTTGAGCCATTTTTTGATAAAAATTTGTTTTTAAATTTACTTACTTACTTACTTACTTACTTACTTACTTACTTACTTACTTACTTACTGGCTTTTAAGGAACCCGGAGGTTCACGGCCGCCCTCACATAAGCCCGCCATCGGTCCCTATCCTGAGCAAGATTAATCCATTCTCTATCATCATACCCCACCTCCCTCAAATCCATTTTTATATTATCTTCCCATCTACGTCTCGGCCTCCCTAGAGGTCTTTTTCCCTCCGGCCTCCCAACTAACACTCTATACGCATTTCTGGATTCGCCCATACGTGCTACATGCCCTGCCCATCTCAAACGTCTGGATTTAATGTTCCTAATTATGTCAGGTGAAGAATACAATGCGTGCAGTTCTGTGTTGTGTAACTTTCTCCATTCTCCTGTAATTTCATCCCTCTTAGCCCCAACTTATTCTCAAACACCCTTAACATATGTTCCTCTCTCAGCGTGAGAGTCCAGGTTTCACAACCATAAAGAACAACCGGTAATATAATTGTTTTATAAATTCTAACTTTCAGATTTTTTGATAACAGACTGGATGATAAAAGCTTCTCAACCGAATAATAACACGCATTTCCCATGTTTATTCTGTGTTTAATTTCCTCCCGAGTATCATTTATATTTGTTACTGTTGGTCCAAGATATTTGAACTTCTCCACCTCTTCGAAAGATAAATTTCCAATTTTTATATTGCCATTTCGTACAATATTTCTGTCACGAGACATAATCATATACTTTCTCTTTTCAGGATTTACTTCCAAACCTATTTCTTTATTTGCTTCCAGAAAAATCCTCGTGTTTCCCCTAATCATTTGTGGATTTTCTCCTAACATATTCACGTCATCCGCATAGACAAGCAGCTGATGTAACCCGTTCAATTCCAAACCCTCTCTGTTATCCTGGACTTTCCTAATGGCATACTCTAGAGCAAAGTTAAAATGTAAAGGTGATAGTGCATCTCCTCGCTTTAGCCCACAGTGAATTGGAAATGCATCTGACAGAAATTGACCTATACGAACTCTGCTGTATGTTTCACTGAGACACATTTTAATTAATCTAACTAGTTTCTTGGGAATACCAAATTCAATAAGAATATCATATAAAACTTCTCTCTTAAACGAGTCATATGCCTTTTTGAAATCTATGAATAACTGATGCACTGTACCCTTAATACTCCCATTTTTCTCCATTATCTGTCGAATACAAAATACCTGGTCAATAGTTGATCTATTACGCCTAAAACCACACTGATGATCCCCAATAATTTCATCTACATATGGAGTTAATCTTCTCAAAAGAATATTGGACAAAATTTTGTACGACGTCAACAAAAGTGATATTCCTCGAAAGTTACTACAGTTAGTCTTGTCCCCCTTCTTAAAGATAGGTACGATTATGGACTCCTTCCATTGTTCTGGTACAATTTCCTTTTCCCAAATAGCAAGTATAAGCTTATAAATTTCATTAGATAATGCGCTTCCACCTTTCTTATATTAATTCTGCTGCAATTTGATCGATAAAATTTATCTATAGTTCCATTGTATGATCCTGCAAAGTTTCAGCCCCTTGTGACACTTGAATCTGTCATTAATTACGCCATATTTAAATCGCTGCGCTCTTTAAATGCCTAGCATGTATACTTTAAAAGTGATTTTTCTCAAATTAAATTTTTTGCGCCTTTCTATCGGCCCTACGAGGAAAAGACTACCAAGTAGAGGAGGAGGTCCATAGTTTGTCCACAAATGGATCTACAAGGCGCATTGACATCATCGCTATCCCGACAAGATCAACAAGCGGATTCATAATTGATCCAACTGTAAGGATGGAAACGTACGAAAATCAACCTGCTGAGGTACATCAGGAAAAATGCGACATATACGACCCCACTATACCATATTACAAGGAAAATATCATCTAACGTCGATCGAAGTTATTGGATTACTAATTGGGGCTAGAGGGACCATCACAAAAAGATTCGCGCATTTTTGCAAGCAGTTTAGTTTAGGACAAACTCTTGTCACTGAAGTATCTCTGTCTGCAGTGAAGGGATCTATAAAAATCCTAAGAAACCATCTCTACACGTAAATAGATTGATCTCTTTCCTATGGCGATCTGCTCACTTAAGTTGGGTCCTGCAACTAGTGCTAATTAGTTGACTGTAATCACTTGATAGCAAATGGATACCGTACTAGGAAATTTTATGTTTCTTCTGGAATTAATGATGTTTTGTTTAGTCGTCTTCAATTATTTATAATTGTGTTATTTCTTTTTCTTTTCCTTCTCCATTGATTTTTTTTTCCATTCTAATTGTGTACCTACCATTTACTCAAAAAAAAAACAACGATTTTTTGGTAAGCTTTGTCTTCTAGGCAGCCTTCACTTGGAGGAAGCTGAATAAAATTAAAAAAAAAAAAACAAAATCTACAGACTTCTACAATTTTCAAGCTATCAAGCTGAAAATGTTACTGCATGTTCTATAAAGTATGGGTAACAAATTGGAGTATCAGATTTTTGAGATATAAATTAACTTTTAAATTATAAAAATAATTTATACAACAATAGGTACTATAAAATTAAAAAAAAAATTGAGAAAATATTTTTTTTCTCTATTCTAAGGGCATATTTCTAAAATATAGATGCTTAGTGCTTTTCTAGGTACATCAAAGATACTGTAATTTTTTTTTCTATACCATATACTTAAAATTTGTACGAGGAGATAGATTTTGAAAATATGCCTCAATTTTTTTTTTTTTAGAAAAAGGACATAACTCATAAAATATCTGGGTGACATGCATGAAGATTTGTAGCATGTATATATCTATATCATACGTGGAATATGTGTGCCAAAAATGAACCAACTAGCTCAAAAACTACAGAAATTAAAAATTTCATCCATCTCCTTTTTTAATGGAAAAGAGAGCTTCCGTTTCCTCTAACATCATTTAACCGTTTCTGCATCCATCTTCCACCCATAAAATGAAATATTCATTCTGCCAATGTGATATAATCATTAAAGATAAACAAAAGACAAAACACATAAATTGCACCAACCAATATACCATTCCTCCACCTACCGTCTTATTTACCTATCTGTCTATCTAGGCCTCTCTAACTACCCCATCCGTCCCTTCGTGCACCCGTCCGTTCGTCCGTCCAGTAACTCATTCACTCACAAACCCATTTACCTATCTAATCAATGCAATGAAATATGGATGTACGTTCAACAATCCGAAGACTGGGTGGAATCTCACAAGTGACAGTTATAAGGCATCACTCACGACGCAACTAACAAGCAAACATTCTGATGAGGGCAGATACAAATGTTAAATTTTTTTCTTTCATCACGATAATAATGTCAAAAGAAGTGTTTATACAAATTTTGACCACTCGACCGCAATTACGAGGGCCGTAAAAATAAATTCGCCAGGGACCGTTAACAGAATGAAAACACAATTTCATTGGAAAGATATATTGGAACATATACAGCAATTATTGATCTAATTTTCAACATATTATCCACCAGAATTGAGACATTTGTCATAATGTCAAATTTCTGCACATTTAAAGGACAAAACTAAAATTCTTACAATCATTTATTATCATAATACATTTACTAACTGGCTTTTAAGGAACCCGGAGGTTCATTGCCGCCCTCACATAAGCCCGCCATTGGTCCCTATCCTGAGCAAGATTAATCCATTCTCTATCATCATATCCCACATCCCTCAAATCCATTTTTATATTATATTCCCAGCTATGTCTCGCCCTCTCTAAAGGTCTTTTTCCCTCCGTCCTCCCAACTAACACTCTATATGCATTTCTGGATCGTCCATACGTGCTACATGTCCTGCCCATCTTAAACGTCTGGATTTAATGTTCCTAATTATGTCAGGTGAAGAATACAATGCGTGCAGTTCTGTGTTGTGTAACTTTCTCCATTCTCCTCTAACTTCATCCCTCTTAACCCCAAATATTTTCCTAAGCACCTCATTCTCAAACACCCTTAACCTATGTTCCTCTCTCAAAGTGAGAGTCCAAGTTTCACAACCATAAAGAACAACCGGTAATATAATTGTTTTATAAATTCTAACTTTCAGATTTTTTGACAGCAGACAGGATGATAAAAGCTTCTCAACCGAATAATAACACGCATTTCCCATATTTATTCTGTGTTTAATTTCCTCTCGAGTATCATTTATATATGTTACTGTTGCTCCAAGATATTTCAACTTCTCCACCTCTTCAAAGGATAAATTTCCAATTTTTATATTTCCATTTCGTACAATATTATCGTCACGAGACATGATCATATACTTTTTCTTTTTGGGATTTACTTCCAAAGCTATCTCTTTACCTGCTTCCAGTAAAATTCTCGTGTTTTCCCTAATCGTTTGTGGATTTTCTCCTAACATATTCACGTCATCCGCATGGACAAGAAGCTGATGTAACCCGTTCAATTCCAAACCCTGTCTATTATCCTGAACTTTCCTAATGACATATTCCAGAGCGAAGTTAAAAAGTAAAGGTGATAGTGCATCTCCTTGCTTTAGTCCACAGTGAATTGGAAACGCATCTGACAAAAACTGACCTATACGAACTCTGCTGTATGTTTCACTGAGACACATTTTAATTAATCGAACTAGTTTCTTGGGAATACCAAATTCAATAAGAATATCATATAAAACTTCTCTCTTAACCGAGTCATATGCCTTTTTGAAATCTATGAACAACTGATGCACTTAGCCTTATACTCCCATTTTTTCTCCATTATCTGTCGAATACAAAATATCTGGTCAATAGTTGATCTATTACGCCTTAAACCACATTGATGATCCCCAATAATTTCATCTACATATGGAGTTAATCTTTCCAAAAGAATATTGGACAAAATTTGTCATAATACATTGCTCTCTTAAACTTACTGAGCATATTGGGAATCAAATCAATGGCTTTCCCAAAACACGCTATGAAATGTTTCGTATAAAAGTAAGTAAGTAAGTAAGTATGTAAGTAAGTAAGTAAGTAAGTAAGTAAGTAAGGAAGCAAGCAAGCAAGCAAGCAAGTAAGTATAACAATACATGATTGTAACGTACCTACTAGCTCATGTAACGCTTTGAGTATATCCTCACAAGTTAAATATTTAGGCATTATTATTGACCAACATTTAAAATGGGACAAGCATATCTCCTTTCTGTGTAACGGATTGCGTAAAACAATCCACAAATTTTCCATTCTACGCTCTTATTTACCTGTTTACGTTCTGCGTACTGTGTACTTAGCTCTGTTTAAATCAATAATTCAGTATGGTGTATTAGGTTGGGGAGGAATGGCAAAATCGACTCTCCGTCCTTTAAATTTGCTCCAAAAAAGAATTATCAAAATTTGTCTATCTAAACCTTTTGATTACCCAACAAAATTAATTTTTCAGGAATTTGGCGTAACAAATCTAGAACAAATTTATAAACAAACATTGCTGATTTACTTCCATAAAAACTACAATAAATTTAAATTTGATCCTCATGAATACCATACGAGACGAAACTACCGTTTCTTTCTAAATACTCCCAAATGCCACACAACTGCTGGATTAAAACACGGGAGAAATTTTGGACCCAAAATATATAATACATTAATTAGAGCTTACCCTGAGCAGATTAATTATTTAATTGTTTAAGCTAATTGAGTTAAAAATTGATACTCTAATATTCATGTACTTTTGTATTTTCTATTTGTATATAGACCCTGTTATTAGCCTACATGCTGTATGTATTTTACCACTTATTAATGTTATTGTGCTCAATGAACTCTCTTAATTTTGTGATATGTTTTGTATAACTGATCTGAACTGCGCCCGAGCACGAGATTCTTCTCTTTCGGGCTTCAATGCCTAATGTAGCTCAAGTGTATAGTATTAAATATTATTATTATTATTATTATTATTATTATTATTATTATATTATTAATACATATGTTACATAATAACAAAGTGTACAAGATTACATAATAACAAAGTGAAACAACAGGTAATAAAATTTGAAATTTGAAATTTGAAGACAATTTTTTATTTCGAAAAGGAAGCAAAAACGATCAAAATTTTATTAACCTTTTTGTTTGCAATATCTCAGAGAATAACTCTGTGAAATTAATGACATTACTTATGGTTTGTCCTGTATAGTTAAACCTCACGTAAAATTCCTTCCAAATATCAAGAAAAACATTTGTTCCTATAATGGTGTATTGGAATTCAGTAAAGACTCAGATCTGCACATTTATTAGACAGCGTCAGAAGCCTCATAGCCGAATACGGACGCAGTTCGTCACATGGTTTCCAGGCCGCGTACGTTACGTTCGCCCGTACTCCGTTGTGGGGTTATGCATTTTTTAGCAGGCCGCAGATTCGGGTTTCTATTCTACTCCGCCATTCTGGTGTCGGCTGGTGGGGTGAGAGCGCTTCCAAATTTAGAGGCCAGTGGAACGCTGTGTTGATTGGTCTGGCTTCAAGCGAGCACAATTCTCAGAAGAGCATTCCGCAGAATTAATGGCTTCGTTCGAAATGGAATATGGAATAAAAAAGATATTCGTATGCAGACTCAAACTTGGTAGGCTACTCCTATCTAGGTCACAGTTTTTAAATATCTAATTTTTCATTGCTTGACCTTCAATATGTTTGTCATAACCTTCGGAATTACGCCCATTATCCTCTATCACCTGTTAATTTTCTAGTTAACTAACATCCATCGGGCATGTTTTGGCCATTTTATAATATTAAATCTGCTTTATACACAGGGTGTTAAAATATGTTAGACCTTTTTTTTACTTATTTATTTATTGGCACTGTTTTCAAAACATGGGAGGGGTAAAAGGAGGAGGAAGAAGAATAAAGTGCATAAGATTTGCTGATGATATAACTTTGTTAGCAGAAGAGGAGACGATACTAAGGGATATGCTACAGGAGCTAAATGACAGTTGTGAGCAGTATGGAATGAAGATAAATGCAAAAAAGACGAAGACCATGGTTATAGGAAGAAAAATAAAGAAGGTAAACTTGCGAATTCTGAATGAGGCAGTAGAGCAAGTGAACAGCTTCAAATAATTACTTGGGGTGTACTATAAGCAGTAACATGAGGTGCTGCCAGGAAGTCAAAAGGAGAATAGCAATGGGAAATGAAGCTTTTAATAGAAAAAGGAGTATCTTCTGAGGACTCTGGAAAAATAACTACGGAAGAGACTAGTGAAGTGCTTTGTATGGAGTGTGGCATTGTATGGAGCAGAAATATGGACATTACGACGAAGTGAAGAGAAGCAAATAGAAGCATTTGAAATGTGGATATGGAGAATAGAATTTGTGAAGTGGACAGACAGAATAAGAAATGAAGCTGTGTTGGAAAGAGTGGATGAAGAAAGAATGATGCTGAAACTGATCAGGAAGAGGAAAAAGAATTGGTTTGGTCACTGGCTGAAAAGAAACTGCCTACTGAAGGATGCACTGGAAGGAATGGTGAACGGAAGAAGAGATCGAGGCAGAAGAAGATTTCAGATGACAGACGACATTAAGATATATGGATCATATGAGGAGACAAGCTGAGATGAGACTCTTAAGGCCACTAGCAGGATTTAGACACAGGACTATAAGAGAAATGAAGATATACGTCAAGAACTGAGTATCTAGAGTATAACAACTATAATTGAAAAATATAGAAATAATTGGTACGACCATATAACAAGAATGACCGACGATAGGATACCTTTTAGGACATGGTGTTACAGACCTACACGAAGAAGACGAGTGGGAAGACCAAAGAGACGTTGGAGAGACCAGTTTGACGGATAAAATTCTGGAGGCGGAATAGGCCATCGGCCTAAACCTTGAAATTATTGATGATGATGATGATGATGATGATGATGATGAGGAGGAGGAGGAGGAGGAGGAGACAAAGAGGAAGGCAGAAAATAGGAAAGATTGGAGAATGCCGGGTTTACAGTGAAAGACCTGTTCTTGGGCAGAACACTATGGGCTGATTGTATAAACCATTTAATCTTAGATCAGAGGTTAAATTGATCCTCATTCTAGCTGAACTTGGAATTTTGTGTTGTATAAAGTCTAATCTGAAATTAATTTGTCTTAAACTAAAGTCAACTTTGACTGAAGAAATTTCTCCGATTAAGTTAGATGATCCAAGTTCAGTTATTTCTTTTCTGTTTGAAATATACGAGTAGCAGAGTGTGCAAAAAGAATAACCATTATTATTAATATTAATACATATGGTAGGTATATATATATATATATATATATATTCAATTTCTTGCCTTAATGCACAAACTTCTTATATTTTATAAGGCTTTATCGTGTTCAGCAGTATCAAATAACTTAACGTATAAATTATAACAACTATTAATTATTAATGGGTATGATAGGTACATTAATTTTCAATTAACTGTATCGCTAAACGAAAATTGTCGTTTTATAAAGCTTTATTATGTTTAGCAGTATCAAATACCATAACATGATAACAATTTGGAGAACGGTCAACCTTCTTCTTATTGTCCGCCATTATTTACAATGCACAAAGCAAACCAGTGTCTCCAACAGAGTGTACGGAAAGTCGCCACAAAGTAATTGGAAAGTCGCTAAATTTCTCATTATCAACAAAGAAAGATTAAATTTTGTCACTATGGGATGCTAAAAAGGTCGCTAAATCCCTATTTAAGCCATATAAAAGTTGAAAGAAATTGTCGTTGAAAAAGAGTTAAAGTCGCTACATTGGCAACACTGAACAAACCTGTACAACATGGCCCGCGCATCACATACTTCACCTATTTATGCGATGTTGCCTAATCCTTTTCACGTGAAAATAGATTGCATTTGAACCAAGGTAATTTGATCGCAGAAAAGTTTTATACAATAGAAGAAGAATCTGAACTCGGTTCACTTTTCGATCTTCGATCAAAGTTGATCTTTAAACAGGGAGTTTTATACAATTGGGCCTAAATGAATGAATGAATAACTTATGCAGGATATTTGGCCCAAACGTTTCTATAGCTACTACTTCGTAAAACTGAAAAGAGAAAATAGTTTAATGGTGCAAAAGCAACACCAGAAATCTGTTGTTGTTTACGTGACAGCTGTATACTTCGTGATAGCAGCTATTTGCGCAATCTTTCATCTTCCAGAGGTTCCCGGCCAGTAGCGCACACACGCGGTTCGTGAGTCTTGTTCTCCGCGCGATGCAATTTCCGCCCTCGGCAGGTGGACAGCCAGAGATTGCGCTCCGCTCTCACCTCCGTTCTCGCTTCCTTTGTGTCCGGATGTCCGAAAACCGGTCATCATAGTCGTTGTATATTCCAAAGAAAATTAATGCGTGAAAGGGCCCTGCATTGTTCAGGTGATCACATGAATATTTCAATTTGCAGTATCAGCACCCTCTTTAATATTCATCTCGCTAAATGACTTGCAATTTTGAGAGAGGGACTTATCTCTGGTTAATTTGATATTGTAATTAAGGATTACAAAGGGATAAATAGGGAAGAGTAATGGATTCTTGGCGACATAAAGACGGCACGCACTTACATATTATACATGAGTCACACCATCTCATTTCTTTAACATAGTTGTTGTTGTTGCTGTTTTCTAATGCCAGGCGTTTGGCAATAAAGTCATTTGACCTCTTGCACTCCAATATTTTTCAAAGATATTATCATGGTCAGCCACTGAAGCACAGATTTTGAGGTGTTCCGAATCCATTTCTTGGTTTGAGTTGCACAATGGGCAGTTAGGGGACTGATATATTCCAATACTATGCAGGTGTTTGGCCAAACAATCATGGCCTGTTGCCAATCTAAATGCAGCTACAGACGATTTTCGTGGTAAATCGGGAATTAACTGTGGATTATGATGCAGAGAGTTCCATTTTTTCCATTGAGAGTGTGTTCTCAAATTTTGTTTGTTGAAGTCTAAGTACGTAGATTTAATAAATCTTTTCACAGAGTAATACGTAGCTTTAACATAGTGGTTCCAACATTTCGATTGCCGCGGACCTCTTTAAGTTCGTATTTCATTTTGGCGGATTCCCAAAATATTTTGTGAGAGATCGTGCGTATTTGCTTGTTTTCCGCACAGAACCAATTCGCGGTAAGTGTGAAATACCACATTCAGTATTCCCAACGTAACACACATAACAATTTCCCCCTTCTTACCGCTTAAGCGCGACATTCATTTTACTGCTTTAGGCTTTTAACATATTATTTTTAGAGACGTTTAACATAGTAATAATTATAAACTGAAAACTTACCACTGCAATTTCACCTAAATTGCAAAGTTAATTATTGTTTTTAAATATTTGCAAAAATTAAGTAAAGTCTACTACTCCACGAAACTTATTGCATTCCTGATACAAGTAACATTAAGGAAGCCGTGAAAAAATCAACAAGATTCCAGATGCCGATGTTATTACTGCAATATGTTATATAAATAATATTGTTAAAATATTAAAATGAAAAATAAATCATTACATAACCTTACCGTTTGTTTTAAGTTCGCGTTTATAGACTCTGGGAAAAAAAAGACAGACGTATATCACGGCCTGCTGGAGTATAGTAAACATAGAAAACATTTTACAGCAACAATGTTGAAGAAAGATATTTTGGTGTTCCGAAGTTGCCGTCATTAAACAGAAACCAACATGGAGATTTCATTGCAACTAATTAGAAATTCGTATTTCAGGTATGTAATAAACGATCTTCGCACAAAATAATGTACGATACACGAGCGGTATGTCTGTTTTCATGTTCTCGGAAATTAAAAAAGTTCAACTACGTTTCGCTTTTTCAATCTTTTCCTCGACCATGAAAACGTCAACATACCGCTCTTGTAACGTATATTACTATTGTACAATTTAAACTGGTAATCATCTTCTGCTCACTAAACAGAGTGCTGGACTTATAATCTTGTGGACCCGGGTTCGATCCCTAGTTTATTCCCGATATATAACTTGTGTTGCGCAAGCCTCTCGTCTAGGTAACACAGCGGTTTTCTCCGGGAGCTCCGGTTCCCCTATGGCATCCCAATAAATCTCCATCGTCTTCAACTCATTTCATCGCGGGTGTAGCGTAGACCAGCCTCCTATGGCGCACCCTCGGCAACGATTCTATCGGTAAATTATTGGTCTACACAACAGACTTCATATCGGAGAATGACGAACAGTCAAGTAGCCGCCGTTAAGAAAAAAACTGCAGTGACTTAAAGATCCTTAATAAATTGACAGCGGTATTAAATGACAGTTTTAGTTTTGAATATAATTTGAAAATACATAAATAATAGGTTAGTTTACGTTACACCATGTCTCTGACATGAAAAATGAAACCAATTGTTTTAGACGTACCATAAAGTTATCAGTGGAATAGTTGGTGTTTTTATTTTGTGAAAAATTAAACCAGCTTTTTTACATTTTACAACCAATTTATCAGTGAGATGGTTGATGTTTTCTTTCTCCAACCGTCCCATTCTGCTGTCTCGCACTGCCTGCTGACAGCTGTCTCATGTCTGCTGACTACTGACTGTGTCGCCTTCTGTGATAAAAACACGTTTTGCGGAGTGTCCGGATATTTTTGATCACATAGTGTAACTTATATGAAACCAAACTGCTGATATGTACAGAAGACACAGCCGTTTCAAAACAGGAACTTACTTTCGAATAACATTATAGCCTACAATTTAGCGACTTTTTAAAAATTTCTTAGCGATAGGAATAAAATTTTCTCCACTCATAACACAGTAATGTACTACGTTCTGGTCCACACCTGTGGAATAACGGCTAGCGCGTCTGACCGTGAAACCAGATGGCCCGGGTTCGAATCCCGTTCGGGACAAGTTATCTGGTTGAGATTTTTTCCGGGGTTTTTCCTCAACCTATTAAGAGCAAATGCTGGATAACTCTCGGTGCTGGACGCCGGGCTTATTTCACTGGCATTATCATCTTCATCTCATTCAAATGCTAAATAACGTAAGATGTTGATAAAGCGTCGTAAAATTACCTAACCTACTACGTTCTGCGTACTCAGTCTTTAAATACTGGCTTGGCCACTGATCACATTTTCCTTTCGATCTACAGTCTGATCCGTTTGGGTATGGATAATATTAATTTATTATTATTAAGCTATTATGATACTAGGAAAAATTTCTTGCTGGTTATATTATGATTAAAAGATGGGAGTTTCCATATAATTATGACAATCAACCATGCATAATCTGAAAGGACAAATGAAAATCGTAGATAATTCAAATGACTACTACAAATCAAACAGATTGTTAAAAGAGTTAAAAGGGAAATTCGACGTGAGTATGGTGTGCGTAATGTACCTAAACACGATTCCACAATGTTGTGGTATCGAACATTTGTAGAAAAAGGTTATGTGTTATGCAGGAAGTCGCACGCGAAACCCAGTACGAGAAGCAGCTATCTCTTGGCTTGGCCCCCAAACTCTCCAGATCTAACCCCTTCTGACTTCTTCGTGTAGGGTTTTGTTAAAGACATTGTCTATTCACAGAAACCCAGGAACATTGATGATCTGAGAGTAAAAATTACTCAAGCTTTTCAACAAATCACCCCTCTCTTATGTTACAACGGACATGGGCTGAATTGCATCACCGTTATGAGTTGTGCAGAGTGCGCAATGGGGGTAATGTTGAGCTCTGAGGAATCTCTCATCTTTGAGTGTTGTATGCACAAAGTTTCAAGAAATAAAGTCCTGTAGTAAATGTTTTACGGTGTTTTTATTTTATCCAGACCCAAACGGATCACCCTGTACATTCCATTGCTAAAGCTGGTAGCCTGCAGTTCGGATAGTTCTTTAAAAGGGAGACAAAGTTGTACTTTCCTGAGGGAATTGAACTCGGGGCCATTTTATCCGTAACTACAAACTGCTGCTTGAGTGACAGCCAATAATAAAATATTTTTGCCGTATTCTTGAACTTCCTTTTATCAAACGTAAACTAAATTAACGCAGAAGCTGTAAGAAAAGTGATGTGACTACATCATAAGGTAGTAGTAATGAAGCAATTTTAACTTTGGGGCTATATTGGAGTTGGAAGGACGATGCTCCCAGAACTTCAGATGAAATTAATGAGTAAAAAGTAGAGGAAAGAGAGAATTAACTTAGATCAAAGGAGAAATGAACGCTAAGAAATACTGTCATTGGCATTCATGTCTTGTCGTCGAGAAAATGGTCTTGTATTTCTTCGGAACAAGCGAATGTCTTTGACATTAAATTTAATGTGACCTGTCATAAGATGTCAAGAAATCACGATCCCTGGAACTGGTGGTAAACGTTATATTCATTCTATAGAGTTTGCATTTTGTCTTGGTTAGCAGTTCAATGTGCAAATGAAAGAGCAGTAGGGGAAGGTTGCCTATATTGGACCAGTTTTTTGTTTTTTAATCCCATGTCTTTAATAATGATTAAATTAAATCAAAATATCTTCTAGTACATTCTACATTCTATGTACTTTCATCCTATAGTGTTATATTTTAAATTACACAGTTCCCAATAAATATAAAAAGGTAAAACCAAAATCATGGAAATGGTCCAAATTGGGAAACCGTTTGCCTTATTTGGACTCATAGTGTCCCAATTTGGACCTCGCAAAAATACATTAGTAATAGTAAACAAATAAGTATAAGAAGGGTATTTATTATAAATATCTTTAATTCACCAAATTTTACGTTAAAAATATATCAGATATTAACATTTGGTGAAAGAAGTTACACAATTCTCTGAACTTTGATGAACAATTAAAGAAAAACAAGATAAATTAATTACAGAAACACTATTGCATTCAAGCTGATTGTTACACTCAGAATATTTATCTTGGCACTGAACTAGTTTTATATTAGTTGCTTGTCTCGGTTACTTAGCCTATTTCAAAATTACAGGAAGACTCATACAAAAAAAAAAATGTTACATAGAATTGGAAAGTCCCTGTTTGTCTACGAAACTCCTGTGAATAAGGAAACGTAGACATAAAAAATAAAAAGGTGACATGATTTCCTCTTGCGTTTGAAAGTTACCAGTAGCAGTATAAAGAACCCCGCCGCATTGACAACACAGAATACTGTGGTGTTTACACCTCTTTCATCACTTACGGCTCCAACTTGGTCTTTCGCTTTCTGAGCTATAACTTTCTGTTGCTTCTTTTTCACCGTTGTAAATCCAGATTCGTCAACATTGAACACAGTATTTGCCATCTTCAAAGTATCATTTCATTTCTGGTAGGTTCCCCTTTTTGACATCTTAGAAACATAAAGACACAGAATCCCCCAATACACTACTTTTTCTTAACGTTGACCATAATATAATGCTTTATATTCATGTTGAAAAAAAATACTAACAGTTTCCTATATTGGACCAGTCAAATCCAGGCAACGCGCAGAGGTTCAACCTAGGCAACTTGTTCACTAATGCAAACAGATGACACTAAACAAACACATGAAATTAAAAACCAGTTTTAAAACACGCAGATAGTAGCTAATGAAAAATACTTGTAACGTATATTATAGAAATTGTTATTACTTACTCCTACTGTATATAGAAGCTTAAGATCCGTAGCGTAAAAATTGTAAGAGAAAACACCAAAACACATTAACGGCAATCCTATTCGCTAAGATGGTTGCAGCTCACTGAACTTCAAGATGAGTACCTTAGGCAGCGTCAGCAAGCAGTGGTGCCAACTGAAATGTTTGAAATACTTCTATATATGGAAATACAACTGAGGTCCAATTTAGGCAACGGTCCAAATTCGGCAACTCTCCCCTATTAGGAAGGAAATCCTGTGTTGGCATACGTTTAATACTAGGGCAGTCGACAAGTAATGACAACATATTTATTGTTAGAAATAAAATGTATTTAAGATGCTTTAACAAAAACATAGTCATCTACCATGTCAACAACAAGTTGCCAATTCATTGGAAGACAGAGCACTCCATCTACCCCATCTTTTCTGGACACTTCTCTCACAGAAAGCTCTAAGGCCCTCACATCAGATCTTATTTTAAAATGAATTGTCTCACTGGGGTTCTTTGAGTTTTAAGAATCGTAAGGACAAGGGTTCATGTCTGATGAATTTTCTGGGTGTTCACATATTTTTAAATCACTTTGCCGTCGTTGTTAAGAGCTGGGTATATCCATAACTTCCTTGCACAGAATCTTAACGACTAATTTACACACATATCGCTATAAAATTAAATTGTTAAAAAATTAAACCTAGCGACCTGCACAGTTCCTGATTATTTCTTCTCGCGATTCCTCGATGACATTAACTAGCGGAATAAGCCAAGAACTATTACTATTCTCAATTCGTAAACTACGTTAACTCATGTATTGTGTTTAGTAAGAATTCAACATTAGTAAGAACTCAAAGTGAAAGTTTTATAGGTCAACTTGATAACAAAATAGAGTAACCTGAGAATCAAATGCATTAAAATGAAGTACAGTTATCAGAAATTATCTATACAGTACGTTAAATATAACATATTAATATTCATTTCAATTACGTATTCCAAATATCTCCTGTTTCTAATTTGGACTTATATGTTGTAATATTTTAATATACAGGGTGTTTCCGGGCTAGTATTACAAACTTTCAGGGATGATGGGGAAGGGCACATGTATCAATTTGAGATAAGGAACCCCGGAAATGACCGAGTCGAAAATAGTTGTGTGGAAATGAAATAATTTTATTCCTCTGTACACCTTATTTATGTGTATTTATCTCTACATCTTACACATACTGAATTCATGTCACGTTGTTTACGTTGTCTACTTACAGTGTTCAGTGTGCTGTCTGAGGGATGGGGACAGGAAACTACAATAAAGCAATGCAAATGGCGTAATGTGCAACGGAAATGGTCGGTCCTGATATGCACGTCTGTAGACAGCAGTATATGTGTACAAGTTGCAGTGTCCAGTCGATCAGTCCCAGTGAAATGGAGGAGTACACGAGAGTGGAATAAGCAGACCTGAGTTTCGAATATGGGTGAGCCAATGGGAACAGTAGACAAGTTCACAGATTGTATCGGGTACAAGTACCCACGTAGGAGACATCCGACCCATACCATCTTTCCACGACTGTTCTAAAGGTTAAGGAAAGGAGGGCACGTGGTGTCGAATTACAATTCCATTTCCACACAACTATTTTTGCTTATAACTTTCGACTCAGTCATTTCCGGACTAGGGTTCCTGATCTCAAATTGATACATGTGCCCTTCCCCATCATCCCTGAAAGTTTGTAACACTAGCCCAGAAACACCCTGTAGATGCCGATACTTCAAACTCATATCACTATAAATTTTTAATCCATAATTAAGGCTGTAATTTTTGCAGCAGCGATGCATTTTGCCTTTTCATTTCTACTTGTAAGATTTTTTTTTTATTTTTGTGGAAGATATTTAATATGTTTATCTAAAAACTTTCGACATCGCAATGATTTCACATTGTCCCGACTGTCCCAGCTTCAGTGCTAGTACGTACGAAACCTCCAACAACAGTGGACAGATTCGATAGATGGAAAAAGTAAACAAGCCGTAGCCTGTTCCCTCCACCTCCCCCAGTACTCCTCTAAGAGTTAACCTGTATCTCCCCTGCCGGGACCTGAACTTCGACGTCTACTCATAAGATTCTTTAGTAATAAATAAAACAAATGAGTTTACTTTTTTTTGGTTCAACCTGTAAATCACATTAATAAAGCAAAAGCCAACCACCAAATAAAACTACTAACTCAACTTTTTATGTCGTGTGAATTGGATGTTGCAATCTTTGAGTAACGGCACTCAGTAGTGATTGTGTAGAAGGAGAAGTTATTTTACAATATCTCAGATTGCACTAAAAGCAACTGAAGACTAAAGTCTTGTTAAACATAGACTGTCTGTTGTGTACTCACCCAGAGCGAAGAAATAACTCCATTTGCTCTCACACTCGTGTAGGAAGCGTAATCACGACTTACCTAGAAATAAAAAAACTGGGTCAGTATAAACGATATATCACATTACCTTCCTGCAGAGAGACAACACATAGGTTAGATGTGAAGAAGAGAAAATAGCCGTAACGAGGTGTAATTTTGGAAACGAATTAGTATAAACTGCTACAAGAAAAATCTAAGCACAATTTAATGTTAACTGCAAGCAATATATTTGGTTGAAACTGAGCACCGTTACAGTTGCGAGCCATTATGAACAGAAAATCGGGGTCGTTCATGCGATTCGCTGCCGTGAATCATGGCCGGCGCATTACTTTTATTTCAGGCCGGCAGTACAAGTGGATGCAATATATATGTAAATGCGGTCCACATGCAGCAATTATCTGCTCTATTTTCATTCCCCCGAACGATCCCAAGCCTGAGCTTACACAAGACAGGTAAGGCTGGTTCAAGTCGAGAAGAAACATCCGATCGGCGCCGACCACAGTTCTACCACGCAGAAAATAAAGATGTGTGCAAAGTGCACGTGAGGCGTTGGACGCCAAAAGGGCTTATCCAAATTGACCTATACGAACTCTGCTATATGTTTCGCTGAGACACATTTTAATTAATCTAACTAGTTTCTTGGGAATACCAAATTCAATAAGAATATCATATAAAACTTCTCTCTTAAACGAGTCATATGCCTTTTTGAAATCTATGAATAACTGATATACTGTACCCTTGTACTCCCATTTTTTCTCCAATATCTGTTGAATACAAAAAATCTCATCAATAGTCGACCTATTACGCCTAAAACCGCACTCATGATCCTCAATAATTTCATCTACGCACGGAGTTAATCTTCTCAAAAGAAAAGATCTTCAATGGTAAGCCAGGAGGAAGAAGTAAAGTGAGCGGATCTTGACAGAGGTGGCTGGATGACAGTAAATGAACTGGCGTGCCATGTAGTAAGCAAGTAAATAGGGCCTAATACTTATATTAATATGACATTTTTATATTTTTACTATTCTCAAGATTTTGATTGTCTTTCAAATGATAGTTTACCTGCAAAAGCATATAATATAAATTAAATTAGATAAATAATTATGTACTAGATACTAGAGTATTCGATCAGTAATGGCAACAATGGTATAAATCAGAGTGTTCAGAATATGTGCCTTGAAATTTTGCTATTTGCTAGAGGTGTAGATACAGATGTGGACAAATTATTAGACAAAAACATTTTTCTTGGAAACATAATATAATTCGTCATATCAACTATCAGTATAATTCACAGACTCTCTATTGTTGTAAATATGATTGTTTACATCTTCTGGTCTATTTTTCCAATGGTTAATTATATTTTGTCTGACTGTGTTGGTACTACTGGTGTTTTAATTATATACTGCAAAAGATATTCAACAGTCTGTTCTCCTATGGCCTGCAAGAAGATCGGACAAGAACGAAATTGAAAATCTGTGATCTATACTGAAGAAGAAAGTGAACAAAAAGAAGCTTACAACAAAACATGGACTCATTTAAGCACTGTCTGATATCTGGCTAAATGATGCTGATATTCAAAGAAAGTGTCAAACTTTGGTTTTCAGCATCCCTGACAAAATCAATGTGTTAATAAAGAATAAGGGAATGTTCACAAAATATTAGTAACCTCCAGACTCAGTTTTCTGTTCATTATTTCTGTGCAAAATACATTTTTGTTCATTACTTTTGCCGATAAATACAGCTTTGTTGCACATATAATTAATTTAGTCTAATAATTTGTCCACGTCTGTAATATTGACAACGTTTCCAAGGTTCAATCTGTATTCGTTTTCGTGTGACAAAAGAATGAGAAGAGTATTTTACGTGCTTATATGGGCCGTTACAAGTGGCTGACTCCATGCAGCTGTCAGTCATCTTTCTCACACTTGTATCTGAAGACGACGGTAGATCTAACCTTCAAAACATTGTGAGTTTCATTGTACACTTCACTAGCAATGGTAAAAGTTCAATTTACTCCCCTACTAAATAATCCAGCATTCCCTTCCACCTAATTTAGAACGATACATGCAAATTACATAGTTTCGAAAATATAGAGTTTTATGTTTTCTTCATAATTAATCGTTTCTATTGCATAAACATTTTTTTTGTTAGAATTTTCAGATTGGGCATATTTTACTGTTGTCTGAGCGAGCAAGTTGGCTCGGCGGTAACGCTTGAGACTCGTATTCTGGACGTCCTGGGTTCAAATCCTATGGCCGGCAAATTTAACTAGGGTTTTTCATGATATCCCTCAGTCACAAGGACAAATCGTCGTTGTTGCTGCAATAACTCCTATGTGACATATTTATCGATTTTCAGATTTTTGCTCTATTAAATAACTTAAATAGTGATACAGCAAATAATAAAATCTCCTATATGTAATTCTGTGGCCGGGAGGAAAAAGATCTTAAGTCAATTTTTTGTGAAAATGAGAATTTTATATATTCTGAAAGCGGAAACAATTCTCTATAAGCTGGTAAAACGGTTAAAGTCAAATAAGACTCCTGACTGGATTTATATAGCGTTATCTAATGTCTAAGTACTTTTTGAATCGAATAAAGGACTTAAGAATATTTATTTTAATACTTTATTCCTTTTCATATTATAAAAATCTCATTTTCACAAAAAATTGACTTAGACCTTTTTCCTCCCGGCCATAGAATTATATTTCTTTCTTTCGAAAGTGTAAGAATTCACAATCTCCTATGTACCACTGCCTTAGAATGCATAAATGTGTTTTTTCTTCCAAATGAAAAATTTTATATTTTTCACATAGGAGTTATTGCAGAAACAACACGAAATGCCGGATTGAAAATATACATACCATGATTCATCACCGTCTTAATCACCAATATCATAAACATTAATCAAAATCTAAAATCAATTACATGAATACAAAAATCTATAATACAGGACAATAGAAACAGGAACTCAACAATAGTAAAAGAAACGGCCTACTGATATATCCAAAGATCCTACACACGCAATATGACAACAGATGTTAAAGCGTGTACAAATAAACTTATAAAGGGAAAGTTCTTTGAGGTTTTTGATAATTACAACTGTATCATTTCAAAATTTTACCAAGCAATTTTGCTTAGATTATAAAACTAAATAGGCCTGTATGATTGGAACCAAAACCCCGAGTGTTGAGATTGAAGGAAATCATTTTGAAATAGGTGTAAAATTTGAATTTTTGGAAACATTTTACCAAACAATAATGACAATGAAATAGAAATCAAAGAAAGATTAACCAAAGGAAATAAATAATACTAAAGGTGATAGTGTATCTCCTTGCTTTAGCCCGCAGTGAATTGGAAAAATATCGGATAGAAACTGGCCTATATGGACTATGCTGTACGTTTCACTGAGACAGATTTTAATTAATCGAACTAGTTTCTTGGGAATACAGTACTAAATTCAATAAGAATTTTAACCGAGTCATGTGCCTTTTTGAAATCTATGAATAACTGATGTACTGTACTCTTGTACTCCCATTTTTTCTCCAATATCTGTTGAATACAAAAAAATCTCATCAATAGTCGATCTATTACGCCTAAAACCGCACTCATGATCCTCAATAATTTCATCTACGCACGGAGTTAATCTTCTCAAAAGAAAAGATCTTCAATGGTAAGCCAGGAGGAAGAAGTAAAGTGAGCGGATCTTGACAGAGGTGGCTGGATGACAGTAAATGAACTGTCGTGCCATGTAATAAGCAAGTAAATAGGGCCTAATACTTATATTAATATGACATTTTTATATTTTTACTATTCTCAAGATTTTGATTGTCTTTCAAATGATAGTTTACCTGCAAAAGCATATAATATAAAATAAATTAGATAAATAATTATGTACTAGATACTAGTGTATTCGATAAGTAATGGCAACAATGGTGTAAATCAGTGCTCCTAGCGGTGACCATTGAAATCTTGTACTACGTAATAGAGCAGCAAATAATTCATAAATATGCAAAATGGAAAGTTTCAAAGTAGCAATATTTTGTAAATACAATGGCTATTTCTGATTTGTAGTAAACAATACAGCCCCAAAAAGGCACGAACAATGGTACTTCATAATAATCCAAGCTCCAAGAGAAAAAACATGCAACTCAGTGCTTTAGAGCATTACAAGAAGCCTGTGGGAGAAAAGTCCTACCATACTGAACTATTGCAAGCTGATTGGAAGCGGGGCATTCGCTTTCAATCAAGAGTTGACATCCGAAGAGCTTTAGATTGATCAGTGAGAGAGAAATGCAGAAATGCTGATGGAGTCGCCGTCTTCCAAGAATTTAGCAGGTATTGTTGACATGGCAGGAGACTAACTGTATTTGAAGTATGTAATGTCAAAAGTAACCTGTGAAACAATAACTGTGTTCCATTACTTTTCGAATGCCTTAGTATAACACACGGTGTAATTTATTCTCATAAATCATGTAGGTTACTTTCATGAAAGCTGGATAGATATGTTAATGTTACACAATAACTGACTGCAGAATCCTGTTGAATTAAATGTATAAAATATAGAGTTATAATAAAATGTCTTCTTCATTTTTAGAAGTTACACAAAAATTGAGTTCTCGAGACGAATGCATAACATTATTATCAAGTGCTTTTACTGCTACAAAATAAAGGAGAGTGAAATTGCCACATACATTTAGAAAGCATCCCCGAGGAATCGACTCAGAACGGTTCAAGTTATGCTTCAAGATAACCTAGTAGCGAATTCCCTGTTCTACTCGAGAGTTGTAAAACAAAATACATGCTTATAACACGTAAATGTTTCTTTCTTCAATATCTAAATTGAATTCATAGAGCTTTAATCTTGAAGATTATACTTGTACATTTTTATACTATTCCTCGAAAGACATCCATTTTATAAGAATGAAAAATACAGTCAACCGTATAATTTTATATCAGATAAAGTGGATCGTTTTCAATACTAACACATGAAAACGACAGATTTAGGAAGCAAGTGCAGTGATATCAATTCATTTGAAGAAGAACAACAAAGACAATAAAACGAAAGGATTCTCACAGTGGCAATCTTTTTGATAGTGGATGACGATGATGATGATGATGATGATGATGATGATGATGATGATGTTAACCAGGTTCACCTTTCTGTTAAAGTAAATTGCCCTTGAACATAGGGGAGAAGTGGGTACAGTGAGACAGGGAGAACAGTGAGACATTTTATAGACTATTAAATGGTAAATTTTGATGTTGAAATGTTTGTAACAGTGGAGTTCTATGTTGCATGAGTAAAGTAACAGTATTTTCATACTCGATTTGATTCTAGTTATAAAGGTGAGTGATGAAAAAATAATTCGTAATTTTTCACTCTAGAAGTAAAATTTTGGCTTGTGTTTAATGAAGGTTATATAGGATATACAAATTAAATAGAAATATGAATGTTTTGTTACCTAATACTATGGTATTTGACGTTATGTTTTGCAAAGTTTCGTCTTTCTTGTTTTGATTTTGAAGTGATGGTGCCATTTTTAAACGAACTATGCGTAAAGGGAACAGTGAGACATGCCATTGAAGGGTACACTAAGACGTCTCACTGTTCCCATTTACCAATCATTTGCAAAAATAAACTGTAATTATATTACATTTACCGGTAACTAACATTAAAAATGAACATACTAGTAACCAATTTCGAAGTCAGACATCAAAATGATTCTAAATAAGTCTACAGAACATGGCAAGATAAAGAGACAGCAAGCTTTCTTTTCTTTTGAAATAAATGTAAATCATTTCAATGTCCGTTAATAGACACTGTGGTGTCTCACTGTACCCTCCTGAATGGGAACAGTGAGACATTTGCATTTTTTTGACAAACACGCATTGTATATTATGTCCTTTACCTATTAACATTTCTGTTTATGTATTATTGTAGTCCATATTTTAATGTATATTTCTATTGCACATGATTTTAAAAATACTTGAAATTTCACTTGCATACATATGTCTCAATATTTTGTGTCTCACTGTACCCACTACTCCCCTACTCCAAAGGATTTACCGGGACCTAGTAAAATAACTGTAGATCGATGATACCTATACAAATGTAAGAAAGACAAAGAATATGAAGTGCAAGGACAAAGACAGTTGTAAGGTTTTGTAAAATCCCTGCAGCATCAAAACTGACTTGAAGTGGCAATATTCAACGGATATTGTTCCTGGTAAAACAATTGAACTTCGCTATCCCGAACCAAATGATGTTTTATAACACAGAACTCAACCACCTTCAATATGCGGAAGCCAGAGAAAGTGTAACAGATGTATGTTTCAAGCAAGCTTTGCATTCAAAATTTACAGTAAGGGAACATCACATTTTGTAAGTTAAACGAGCAAATAACATATACCCTTGTCTTAGTTAACATAAGTACGATTAAATTTAAACTTAAAATTAAAGACATTATTAAAGGAACTTAGATAATTAATTTCTAAATAATAGTCTAACATAGCCTACTTGTGAAAATTATGTATATTATACATGTAAATATAAAATGTTGTACAGATTTGCTAAATTTATAGATTTGTAAAATTTTATGTTTCATAATTGAACATAAGATTAATTTTCTTTTCCTCGCACTTTATTCCACCTCATTCATCCATGTAAATTACATTATATCAGATTGTACTTAAAAAAAATTCAATACGAAATTTAATTAATCAATATCATATAAATATTATAATAATGTAGACTACTTTTAATGCTATTATACCTGTCTCAGGTAAAATAGGGTTCTGTGTAAAGTTGGAGAATAATAACTAATAAATAATAATAATAATAATAATAATAATAATAATAATAATAATAATAATAATAATAATAATAATAATAATCCAGTCTCTATCATATCCCACCTCTCTAAAATCCATTTTAATATTATCTTCCCATCTACGTCTCAGCCTACTCAAAGGTTAAAACAAAAAAATTCCAGAACGTTATTTTATATTGAAAATAGCACAATATATTTAATTTATAACTTGTTTCACGAATATGCACCGAATTAAAAACCTATTTCACAAATAATAATGGCAAATTTAACACCGAAATCATCAAATCACTCATTTTATTTCACCAAAAAGTACGATCGTATTGTTTACAAATTTTCCCTATATAGTCTAAATATCTCATGCTAGTTTTCCTAGTCTTGTTCGTCATGGCGATTTATCTTCTGTAACTTCCCTAATTTTTCTTCCTACTCGGGCACCCATCACATGATCTGGATGTGACCCATTAAATATTTTGTGCGAGATCGTGCGTATTTGCTTGGTTTCCGCACAAAACTAATCCGCGGAAAGTCTAAAATTCCACATTCAATATTCCCAACCTAACACATATAACAATTTCCCTCTTCTTACCGCTTAAGTGACATATTGATTTTACTGCTCTAGGCTTTTAACATATTATTTTTAGAGACGTTCAATATAGTAATAATTATAAATTGGAAACTTACAACTGCAATTTCAACTAAATTGTATTGTTAATTATTGTTTTTAAATATTTGCAAAAATTAAGTAAACTCTACAACTCCAATAAAGTTACTGCATTCGTGATGCAAGTAACTTTAAGGAAGCCGTGAAAAAATCAACAAGATTCCAGACTCATCATAGACTTGGGGAAAAAAAAGACAGACGTATATCACGGCCTGCTGGAGTATAGTAAACACAGAAAACATTTTAAAGCAACAATGTTGAAGATAGATATTTTTGTTTTCCAAATTTGCCGTCATTGAACAGAAACCAAGATGGAGATTTCTTTGCAACTACAGTAATTATAAATTCCTCTTTCAGGTATGTAATAAACGATCTTCGCACAAAATAATGTACGATACACGAGCGGTATGTTTTCTTTCAATTCTCGGAAATTAAAAAAGCTCATCTACGTTTCGCTTTTTCAAACTTTTCCTCAAACATGAAAACTTCAACATACCGCTCTTGTAACGCATATTACTATTTTCGACGATCGTGCTCTTTTGTCATACTTACCTATGCTGTTTACATGTCTCGAAAGTTGACAATACCAAACGTTGCCTGGTTGCTATGCAAACCTGAATGACATGGTTACGTTTCTGTGATGTCGCGTACAGACACGTAACCATGTCATTGAGGTACTACGAGCTGGTGGTAGATGAAAGAAACTCACTGTCCGATATTACCCGATGTCCGATACTACCCAACTCTCCCCTAAGTTGTGAGGGTGCTAGGAACAATAGACTATGCCGGTAATATTTCGCATTGTCTGTAATGAGATGATATTAGCGATCCTAGTTGTTAGCAACTATCTATGGATGCATATTTACTACGTATTGAGCTTGTGACTGTATATACTAAACTGTGGTACTAGTGTTCTGTTATAACCCACTTTGAGCTTTAGGAACGACGTTCAAACTTTCTTATGGGAGAAAATTTTACTTATCAAACAAATTTATGCAATATTAAAAATTAAAAATACATTTATTTAAATGACTATCGTCCAAGAAATACTGTGCGATACAGATGAGTTCGGCTTTGCCTCGTTTTTTCAAACTGTTTCCTCCATTCTGTTATAATGTAAGGTGGGTGCTCCTGTTATGGCCATGTTCCTGATATGGCCACCCCCCTATTGTGAGTTAGTTAAGCAAAAAATCTGCTAAATTGCCGTAGCATCCAGTGAAAGGCCAACCTGGTATGTCACTTGATCGTTTCCCATCCAGTCAGGTTGAGCAATATGGCGTCAGTTGCCTGTTTTGCGGTTTTCATGTGACCTCTTCCTATTTTTCTCTGGTAAGTCTCCTTTGTTTTATACATGTTTTTCAAATACTTGCTCATGAAAACCATCGTACTCCATTCAGTTTTTAATGTTCTGTTGATTGGTGTTGTCGTTGATGGCGTACCTTTTACGAGTTGTTCATAATCAAACGATTTTCGTGAAAGCTTACCTGCTCCTGATAAGGCCATATTAAATGCACCATGGCCATATCAAGTTCATTTACAGCCGTGGGACTGAAGCCGAATGGTCTATGGCGAGTCCTTGGCATCAACTCCTTTGATTAGATTACCCCCCTTTGATTTGATTACCTGGTTGGGTTTTTCCGAGGTTTTCCCTAAACCAAAAGGCAAATACCGGGTAATATTTTGGCGAATCCTCGGACCTCACCTCATCTCACTACATCTCGCCAAAATCTTCTAAAAAATTGCACAAAATTGTAAAAATTGTAGAAAGTTACTAAATTGTAAAACTATAAAAATTTGTAAAAATTGTAATTGTAATATTGTAAAATTTTGACTCGTTCCACATCTTAAAGCTTCATTGCTCATGTAAGATCTATGGAATAAAATAAATGAATGAATGAATGAATGAATTTCACTTTTATTTTTTCACCTGACAAATTTACATGCCTTATAGCTGGGATTACGCAAAAATTTTGTATTTTAAGAAAATCAACTTAATTTTTTATGGAAAAACATGTTTTGACTACACTTTTGAATTATAAAAAAGATTATTAAGTGTCATCTTTATTCATTTTACACCAAATTATTTAATTTTAGCACAACTGCGCTACCAAACTGAAAACAATCACAATTTGTAGAACATGGAACAAGGGTGGCCATATCATGTGCACGTGTTCCTGATATGGCCACTAGGTAGACTTTGAGGCTTTTTGGACAATTAAAGCTATTTTTATGGGGAAAGGAATTTGTTTTAAGAAAGTCCATTAGACTGAGAACGAGTAAGAAAAAGTGGTTTACATTTTTTTTTTCAAAGTGGCGGCTAGAAAAATTCTCAAACCTTAGCATGGCCATATCAAGGACACCTGCCTTACTTAGCACATTTGTATCACAATGTGAAATTTGATATTCATTCGATGTTGGAACGCATTTACTCCAAGTGACACAAATCTAAAGACTTGTGAAATAGCGTGCACAGTTTGATTAACTTTTGAGTGAAGTTCTGTAAGTGGCTGTAGGATGGTACCTAACGTTACGACGACTTTCTAGTCGGAAAGCAATAACAACCCGACATCTGGCAGAAAAGATTGATCCGCGAGATTGTTCCATACATTGGGTAATCTCAATGAGCTGATTGATTGTGTGGGCTTGCCCACCTCCATCACTCGGTTCCTTGTCCTTTCTGGAACTAATTAAACATCACCCCGCAGGCTTGTGCACTTTAGAACAGAAAGACTCTTCTTAGACTCAAGAGAACGGTTAGCGTCTTTGATTTCCCGAAGTTGCTCAATACAAACTTCAAATCACAAAATTTCTGTTAGTGGTGAGCAATACTTACTTAGGCTACTTACTTACTGGCTTTTAAGGAACCCGGAGGTTCATTGCCGCCCTCACATAAGCCCACCATTGGTCTCTATCCTGAGCAAGATTAATCCAGTCTCTATCATCACATCCCACCTCCCTCAAATCCATTTTAATATTATCTTCCCATCTACGTCTCGGCCTCCCCAAATATCTTTTTCCCGCCGGCCTCCAACTAACACTCTATATACATTTCTGGATTCGCCCATACGTGCTACATGCTCTGCCCATCTCAAACGTCTGGATTTTATGTTCCTAATTATGTCAGGTGAAGAATACAATGCGTGCAGCTCTGCGTTGTGTAACTTTCTCCATTCTCCTGTAACTTCATCCCTCTTAGCCCCAAATATTTTCCTAAGAACCTTATTCTCAAACACCCTTAATCTCTGTTCCTCTATCAAAGTGAGAGTCCAAGTTTCACAACCATACAGAACAACCGGTAATATAACTGTTTCATAAATTCTAACTTTCAGATTTTTTGACAGCAGACTAGATGACAAAAGCTTCTCAACCGAATAATAACAGGCATTTCCCATATTTATTGTGCGTTTAATTTTATATTTGTTACTGTTGCTCCAAGTTATTTGAATTTTTCCACCTCTTCGAAGGAAAAATCTCCAATTTTTATAGTTCAATTTCGTACAACATTCTGGTCACGAGACATAATCATATACTTTGTCTTTTCGGGATTTACTTTCAAACCTATCTCTTTACTTGCTTCCAGTAAAATTCTCGTGTTTTTCCTAATCGTTTGTAGATTTTCTGCTAACATCATCGGCATAGACAAGAAGCTGATGTAACCCGTTCAATTCCAAACCCTCTGAGTTATCCTGAGCTCTCCTAATGGAATATTCTAGAGTGAAGTTAAAAGTAAGGTGACAATGTATATCCTTGCTTTAGCTCGCAGTGAATTGGAAACGCATCAGATAGAAACTGGCCTATACGGACTCTGCTGTAAGTTTCACTAAGGCACATTTTAATTAATCGAACTAGTTTCTTGGGAATACCAAATTCAATAAGATTCAATAAATTCAATTAGTGGTGAGCAATATTAGTATTATCTTTACAGAGAAAACTACAAAAATTAATCAACCAGTGTACCGGGTGTCTGAAATCTCTTGCATCAAAATTATACAGATGATACAGGAGTCCAAACTGAGTTATTCTGAGATAGGGAGCCAGTGATCGGAAATGCTTATTTTAGAACGCACGAGATCTTGAAAGAGGAATGCGTTTGAAGAAAGTTTCTATAAACTGCTTTGGTTTTCGTAACGAACAACTGCCTACCGCGTCTAGGTTTGGTGGGGCTAGCTTGAAAATCAAAAACACAATCGCCGGAAATAAGGTAATATCATTCAAACGAGGTGACAGAAGATGAGGTCGTACGAAGTGATCCTGTGCTGAATGGTCAGACCTTCAGACTGTCCCGGCCTCGATTCCCGGTCAGGTCTGGGATTTTTTCATTGAAAAAATTCATAGTGACACTTGTGGCGGACAAGGTTGCAGTTCGGGGTTTTTCCAGGGGTTCTCCCGTTTTTCCCCCAAATTAGGCATATACATCATTCCGTCACCATTTATCCATTTCCTTATCATTCCGTAGCATCCACCGAACGCCGGCTGGCGACGCAAGGAGGAGCTGGCCTAGGGACGAGTGGGGTTGCCTCCTCGAAACCTGGGCACACAGAGAACCTTAGTGTGGTCGGCCGGTGTGGTTGTGAATGCGTCACCAGAGGGTTATGCAATAGACCTTAACAGGTCGCAGTGCTGAGCCATAGTGCCCTCCTCCGTTGAATTCAATTTAATTCAATTCAAGTGATCTCTAATAATTAGTGTATCAATCTTTGCGTCTGTAACAGTTGTGCAGCATGATTATTCGTTTTATTATATTTTCTGTGACGTTATCTCTGTACTAATATTGTTATTAATCTACTGCTATATCAATAATATTTTGTGCGAGATCATGCGTATTTGCCTGTTTTCCGCACAGAACCAATACGCGGTAAGTGTGAAATACCACATTCAGTATTCCCAACGTAAAACACATAACAATTTCCCTCTTCTTACCGCTTAAGCGCGACATTCATTTTACTGCTTTAGGCTTTTAACATATTATTTTTAGAGACGTTTAACATAGTAATAATAAATTGGAAACTTACCACTGCAATTTCACCTAAATTGCAATGTTAATTATTGTTTTTAAATATTTGCAAAAATTAAGTAAAGTCTACTACTCCACGAAACTTATTGCATTCCTGATACAAGTAACATTAAGGAAGCCGTGAAAAAAATCAACGAGATTCCAAATGCCAATGTTATTACTGCAATATGTTATATAAATAATATTGTTAAAATATTAAAATGAAAAATAAATCATTACATAACCTTACCGTTTGTTTTAAGTTCGCATTTATAGAGTGGGGGGAAAAAAAGGCAGACGTATATCACGGCCTGCTGGAGTATAGTAAACACAGAAAATATTTTACAGCAACAATGTTGAAGAAAGATATTTTGGTTTTCCGAAGTTGCCGTCATTAAACAGAAACCAACATGGAGATTTCATTGCAACTAATTAGAAATTCGTATTTCAGGTATGTAATAAACGATCTTCGCACAAAATAATGTACGATACACGAGCGGTGTGTTTGTTTTCATGTTTTCGGAAATTAAAAAAGCTCAACTACGTTTCGCTTTTTCAATCTTTTCCTCGACCATGAAAACGTCAACATACCGCTCTTGTAACGTATATTACTATTGTAAAACGTTTCTACATTGTAGCAGTATATAGGCGGAACACTATGTATGGACTTATGATATTATATATGTAGTAACTCAAATATTGAATAATTATTAATTATCAATAATAACTGTATATCGAAGTTTTTCATACTATTTTATTTATAACGTCATGTTCCTGTTTTGGTACGTTCCATTGACTGTTCCTTTAAACGTTTGTCATAAACGCAGAAAATAAAGCCTTATTTGTACAGTGTGAGCAAAACATGTGTATCTTATCTGTCGCCTTCCATACAAGATAAGACATGTCGGTGAGATGACCTTGTACTGTGCTTCTATTTATTACGAGCGTATTACGACCGATCTTGTCTCACTCGAGGGTGCAACACTCGGCAGAGTTGAAGCGAGCGATTTAACTCCAATGCAGCACTCTGGATCCTGTACAATTCCAGCCCACGCTTCGATAGAGAATCTTGCTGGTGAACAGACACGAGGGTGATAAATGGATTTTCTTCACTCCAGACAACTATTGCGGCAGTTAAAAGCACCATCACACCATGGTGGTAGTTATGAAGGTGTTGGTGGTAATAGTGACGGTAGAGGTGGTGGTGGTGGTGGTGGTTATTGTACTGGTGGTGAGAGGTGGTGATGATAGTGGTGATTATGGTAGTGGTGGTGGTGGCAGTATTGGTAGTAGTGGTAGCGGTAGTGGTAGTGGTATAAGTGTTGGTTGTGGTATTGGTGGTGGTAGTAGTAGTGATGGTCGTGGTGATGGTAATGATCATGGTGGTGGTTGTAGTGGTATTAGTGGTGGTGGGGTGGTAAAGGTGGTGGTTGTGATTGTAGTGGTATTAATGGTGGTGGAGTGGTAAAGGCGGTGGTTGTGGTGATAGTGGTGGTAGTAGTATTAGTACAGTAGTAATATAAAACGGGTTTTGAGAGAGTTTATAGACTCTCGCATTCCAGCCATTCGCTTTTTAGGCCCAATTTCTGACGGCCCCTGAAAAAAGAAACGGCTGTCTGGCAGACTTTACTCGTAATATCACGCAGGGACTTTTTTTTCCCCCGTCTGGTCTGCCTGCTGGACAGCGACTATAATGTACCAGCCATGTCTGTGTGAATAATCATTTTATTAATAATTTCGCTGCTGTGGGTGTTTTACAAGGATATAAAGGATCTGGAGTGAGATTTATAGTTGTACCAGTTTTAATGTATAAGCGCGCATGATGAATGCCAATGCCTTATTTTCTGTTTGGATTATATCCAGCAGTTCACAGGTCAGTTTCCACGAAATCAATCAAGCGTACGCAGCGATTGTGTAGGAATGAAAAGCCTTCGTAAACATAAAAAAGGCCGACAACAAAACCTCCATTCTCCGTATTGACATATCCTCTCTTTTATATTACTACGAGCGAAAGGTTATGGAGTATTTACTGTGAAATTTGCTTTAATGCACTGTGAGATTGCATATTCAGTTTCACGGAGTACAGCCAGACCGCCTGTCTGTGTGTCTCCTGTCTCCGGATTGGCTAATGCGGACAAATACTGTTTTCTCTCTCTCATAACACAAACATGACGCGACGATGTTGCTTGGGCGCACAATGTTCATGTTCTTTACGGTTGGCTGAAGTATGTAAATATTTTTCTTGCTATCAGACATGGACTTCTCTCACTTTTTATTCCGCAGAAAATACCCACAACAACAGATTTTTTTGTGTAACTCATCCTGTGATTAATACTTTCCACTCGTCAATGCTTTCATGAAGTTGTTAAATTGAGTTCCGACGTACCAGAAAATATTCATGCTTATATGCACATGCATGTGCTTCTAACTTGCTTATATCCATTTAGCTTATGTAAAAAGTTCGGGCAAATGCAAGAGAAAGTAAAATTACTGGCGAACGGCGCACAACTAACGGTCCATATCAAACGGGTTTTTGATATCAGAAACTCGGGTTTGCAATGGAGAAGGAAAGGAATTCTAACCCATTATCTCCTGGCTTAGTTGCCTCATGAGTGATGCCTTATTGTCACTTGTGAGATTCCAACGTATCTTCGGGCAGTTGACTATACATACAACAATGATGCCTTATTGTCACTTGAGTCGACACCTGTGGAGTAACGGTCAGCGCGTCTGGCCGCGAAACCAGGTGGCCCGAGTTCGAATCCCGGTCGGGGCAAGTTACCTGGTTGAGGTTTTTTCCGGGGTTTTCCCTCAATCCAATACGAGCAAATGCTGGGTAACTTTCGGTGCTGGACCCCGGACTCATTTCACCGGCATTATCACCTTCATTTCATTCAGACGCTAAATAACCTGAGATGTTGATACAACGTCGTAATATAACAAAATAAAATAAAAAAAAATAAATTGTCACTTGAGAGGTTCCAACGTATCTTCGGGCAGTTGACTATTGCGTGTTCAATTCAAAGTGTGTCAGGGCTTGCTGTATTCCGTCATGTGGCTAGTCGATGAGCCCAGATAATTCAATCTTCCTACACTTTCGCAGAGGCGTATTACCTATGTGCCAGAGAAGTTGCCTAGCAAGTACGGCGTTCATTCTGAAGAGTACTTACCGATACGTACGGTAACACCTGTAGTGGCAGGAATGTGAACTGTTTGGAAACAAGTACTGAGGTGAGTTTTTTCTTACTGTCGGGATATGGGGAGAGGGTTAAGACGATTACTTACGTAGCCTATTTGTTGACATTAACTTGGACGGTCAACACGGAGCATTTGATTTGTGTTGTGGAAAGTTGCCGTACGCAACCGATGATAATAAATACCCTGCGTACGACTTGCCCTCGCAAAACACAGTTCGAAAGAGGTTATGGTAGCACACAGACTTTACAGACCGCCATCTGTTGCTACGACGTTCAAGTTAAACCGTACACGTTCTCAAGTTCAGATTGAACGCTTTGATTAATAGGCAACTTCTCTGACATAAAATCTGAAACTCGCTTCAAATCGCTGACTCGCAACAGTGACGTCATGACACACTTTGAAATAAACACCCAGTATACATACAACAAACATATCTCAGCATCTTTGAAGCATCATTTTTCTAAAGGTCAAGTTTACATGTTTAATAGGTAGTACTGATATTCCTACCAGAAAAAGAAAATACACTGTTTTACAAGAGTTGATAAGAAAACTGAGTCAGATACGTCTATTGGTCGTAATGAATATGCCAATGAAACTCAAAATAAATGCACACGAGGGACGTAATTGAATAAATGAATTCTCTCGTCGCACGTTTTCTTTCCAGGGCAGTGTATACATAATGAACACATTACTGTTGCACTACAAAAGAATCGAATACACTCATTTCTAGAAAAAGTCGAATAACAGCTCAGTTTGATCTCCAAAGAGAAGGAAGAAACCAAAATTAAGCAAAAGACAGAGAGAAATGGAGGCAAATTTTTAATGTAGTCAACAAATATTTCAGCCACCGGTGTGGCTCAGTCGGTTAAGGCGCATGCCTGCCGATCTGAAGTTGAGCTTGAGTGTGGGTTCGATCCCGTTTGTGCTGAGTACCTGGTTGGGTTTTTTCCGAGGTTTTCCCCAACCGTAAGTTGAATGCCAGGTAATCTAAGGCGACTCCTCGGCCTTACCTAGCCAAATACCATCTCGCTATCACCAATCTCATCGACGCTAAATAACCTAGTAGTTGATACAGCGTCGTTAAATAACCAACTAAAAAAAAAAACAAATATTTCGAGGTTTCAAATGCCGCGGAATTGAATTGAATTAAACTGCAGACACACGTTCACCGATACTCACATAATCCAAAATATGTCTAATACTTCATGAGAAAGTTTCTAACACTAAATGAGTAACGGCCCGTAAAAAACATTAGGCTATTTGGTATGATCAATTTAATACCGTACATTAAAACAATTAACCCGAAATAGCTACATTTTTGCGTAACACAAAACACAACCTACACATTAAATAATAAGTAAATAAAATATACAACGATTGGATTTTAGAGAAGACACCGCATCTGTGCCATCGACAATATTTTATTCAACACGAATATCTCACAGCTGGGTACACATTGAGAGACAGAAAACAAATGAAATATCAGGTAAGTTGAAAGTTTAAGCGATGATGAATCATGGCCAAAATATCGACAAGGACTGATTGATTATGACAATAGCCTGCACTGCAATGGTTTACCAGTTCAGGTAATATATTATTGGGAACGTTGTGAAATATGAAAAACGACTAGGTGGGAAGGGTGGAATGTAAAACAGAACTGACTTTGATTTCCGGGAAGAAAGGAATCTTCTCCTGCCAGCACAAGAATCATCAGGTACGATTCATCGTTCAGTCAATGCAAATGTGTCAATTTGAGCACTCGACGTTTCTCATTTCTTACCGAACTACTCAATTAAATGAAACGACAAGACAAGGAAAAGATTTAAGAGATAAAGTTAAAGAGTATACAACTGACGGAAGATGAACGGGAGGCAGGGTCTAATACACTCGGATATTTTTCAATACCAGAACTAAATGTAGATTGTAGGAGTCCCAAATTCAAGTGCTGACAGAGTATTTTGTTTCTTACATTCTAATAGGAAATAGGCCTAAATATAATCTGAAGATATTAATTAATGAAACTAAAACAAGAGTGTTCCGTGGGTAATATCAGTGCCAATTGAAGTTTTTATTTTATTGGGTTATTTTACGACGCTGTATCAACATCTAGGTTATTTAGCGTCTGAATGATATGAAGGTGATAATGCCGGTGAAATGAGTCCGGGGTCCAGCACCGAAAGTTACCCAGCATTTGTTCCTATTGGGTTGAGGGAAAACCCCGGAAAAAACCTCAACCAGGTAACTTGTTCCGACCGGGATTCGAACCCGGGTCACCTGGTTTCGCAGCCAGACGTGCTGACCGTTACTCCACAGGAGTGGACCTATTGAAGTTGTAATTCAAAACCAAATATTGGAACAACGGCAATACTTTATTTTTACGATTTAAAAAAAATTATGTATATAATTTATATATATATATATATATATATATATATATATATATATATATATATATATATATATATGTTTAAATTCATAATGGTGGTAGCTCACTGTGCAATGATGAAGCGTTTCCCTCATAACTCATAAACTTGTTAACTTTTTCATGTTCTCTTTCTTTTATTTTATTGCTGAAACTCATGTTTACAATATCATGCTCTTTCAACCATATTGCTTAATAAATAATTTTTTGTGTTAGAAGAAAATACTGATATTTGACCATTTTTAAATGAATTAATTTTTTTATCAGACAATCTATCAAAGCCAGAGAAGTGATCCTCATCATATTGTATATACGACATGCATAAATACACACAAATATTTCATCACAGAATGTTGGATAGTTTATGAGTTATGTGGGAAACGCTTCATCACTGCACAGTGAACTGAATTTTGGAAAAAATGTAAATAATTGTTTTTAAATCATACAATTTTTTCATATAGCAGAAGTACAATGCTTTTTTACACATACTAATTTTCATTGTTGTACAAGATACAGTAATGGAGGGAAAAAATGTTGAATATTTCCACAGTTTTACTGCTGTAAGCTGTACCTAATCCCTTAAAAGCCATAAAAAAGTAACTAGTGCTAGATTACAGAAATTGTATTATGAATAGGCCTACATGTTTTACACGTGAACATTGTAACAGGACACAGCCTATGTAGTACACATCTGTAAATAAATAAATGATGGAAATTACAATAATACAATAAATCACAGCAAAACCAAAATTATTTACACTTGCTTTACGAGTCTTAACATATTACAACGAGTGACTAAAAATGTATGATTTGTTTTTCAAAACAGAAATTCTCCTTCTTTATGATAAAATGCGTTTTCTTCTTTCCTAACGAAGTGCTCGCTCACAAATTCTTCTACTGGAGCACTAATTTCCAACCGTCTAGCTTTGTTTTGTTTTGACATGGTTCAGACCTAAAGTGTGTACGCTGCGCTGTACTCCCTACATACCCACACTGTTGCGGGTTGCTCTGAGGCTTTAGGTACCAAACCCAGGACTCTAGGTATAACTTAACTCTCACAAAATACTGGCAGGAGCTGCCATCTACACAGTACAGTTGAAGCAACTAAGACATATCACATTCTGAGGGAGATATAAAAATTTAAATGTATATTCTCTATTGGGCCAAAGTTAACCTTAATGGGCCAATTTTACCTCTTGACGGTACCCTAATTCCTGTACAGGCGTTACACGTAGTCACAAGGGATTTCTTCAAATCCCCTGTCACTTGTTTCCTCATTTAGGGTAGATCAGGGTAATTGTAAACACTTTTCACTGATTTCAAATATATTTCAACATTACACAACCCTCAGTAACGGTAAGCATGACAAAGAAACATTGTGTTATTTTTAGATCTTTCTTTACCCTGAAAATGGGTTTAAAATAATAAGGTTGACTTTCTTCATCTTTTAATGGCTAGTTTACATTTACCCCTTTGATAGGGGGTAATTGTAACCACCAATTTTCGCACGGGCTATCAGACACTGGACATTTTTTGTTCTGTTTCAGAAGAAAGAGCTGTACTCCTTCGAACTCCAATTTTGGTCACTGGTATATTTCGTCCCTTTAACCTATGATATATGACGATATAGGAACTCAGTACCTCTCCTGAGCTTCACGATAACTGTAGTTACTATTTTTCACATCAGTGACAACCCTCTCTAAATCCTCTACAGTGTAGTTGGGTGGGGTCTCTTTGATTACTGAAAAGTACGAAATGTGACCATAGTAAAACACGTTTAAAGCTATGGGGAAAATGTAAACACGTCATAATTTAATGAACTGAGGTTATGGGAGATCTCAAAACCATTGTAATAAGTGTTAACTACTACACATTACTCATAAAAACAACATAATCTTAAAAAATAGCACTGTACGTTTACTTACAATGCCAAAAAGGAAGGTGAAGCAAAATTCTTTCGGAACTTTTTTTGTAGACTCTTACAAAACATTCGTTCAAAACTAAGCAGTTACTCCTATTTGGCGCCAAACTGCTTTGTAGGTTAGCCAACATGTTAATTTAAATATTCCCCCGAATTAAAATTTTTATATTGACTGTTTTGTATTTCTCACAGCATTTGGTTATAATTACCCCCTGTATACAATTACCCTCATCTACCCTATTTTTCCTTCTCTTTCTTTCTCTCTCCCCCTTCATTCATTATATTGTTTCTCTATTTTTTTTCAGTCTTTGCTACTTCTGCCTTTCTTTCCAATCAGACCGTTTTCTTCGTACAGGACTTTGTACAGAAGTCTTTTTGTGACTCGTGTGAATCTTCAATCATACAAATAACCTTAGATTTGAAAATCAAATTGTTATACAAATGCCTCAATTCGTCCACATAGAATATAGCTAAACTAGGCTTCGGATAAAAAAATACTGTACGTGTGATGGACGCAACTTCACGTAAGCGTTTTCGTATTTAATGGCATGTTCATTTTCGCAGTCTCTCGTTTAATAAGCAGGAGGAAAACAAATGTCGACTATTATGCGGCTAAAACAGAATTCCCAATGAGAAACTCCAGATCTGCATAAAGAAACTGTTTTGAAGCGGGAGGTCTCAATCAGAGCACGAGGGAATTGTCATCACCAGACCAATTGAACCCATTAGCTACGTTTGAACTCCTGCAGGGAACTCATTAAGGTTTCTCTCTGTACGGTCGTCACATTTGTTGTCCGTTCAGATCCATAGACAAACTAGAGTAAGGCCAAAGTCATCTGATTATAACAGAAGAGTACCAGAACTGTGGAGGTTGCGAACAAAACCGCTAGTTTCCAAAATAGTATTTTTTTCAGGAAGTAGAAAAAACTGTATTGAGCCAACACTAGGCTATATCCCAAACTGAATGACAATTTTATGTGTCGTGCATGTTACGTCGGTTCTACTAATGGTGTCAATAATCATGATTTTAGTCATTTTATGTGCATTTTATAGACAGAAATATTTAGGAAATATCCGGTTTTGTTCGAAACAAAGCAATTTGACATTTTATAACAGTAAAACATACGCTCCACTTACATCAACTGTACCATAGAGTAACGAATATAACATTACATGGTAATTATGTAGTAAGCATCGGCCAGGCAATCTTCTAGCAATAGGGGTCCAGTGCACATAGGCTTACATTACCAAATCCTATATAACTTATATTTTAATATAATTTTGAAAATTTTCTTATGACTAGCATATCGATGGTCCAGAACCAGATTGTTCCAAGTATATTTTATTTTCAGGAGAGCTGTTTTAAATAATTGATTGAGTGGCGATCTTACTCGTGTTAATTATGTAAGCATGTGTGGCTTACAGCTGTTTCGGTGTTACTTGACACCATCCTCAGAGCCTACTAGATCTCGGCGTTATCTCAACTTCGCTGCCTGTTGTGTGGGTGCGTTCGTGTGATGAAGAGTTGTGTCAAATAGTGTGTGTGTTCTGAAATTGATCTATGTGTTGAGAATTTGATTAGGGTGTGTTTTAGTATGTCTGTATATTTCATATTTTTCTAGTGTGTTGAGTTTTTGGTTTTTGGGTTGTATGTGTAGGATTTCCATGTCTGTATTTATGTTATTGTATGTGTGGTTAGCATTAGTTATGTGTTCGGCATATGTAGATGTATTGTGTCCTCTAGTTATTGTTTTAATGTGTTCTTTGTATCGAGTTTGGAAAGATCTGCCTATCTGTTCAATGTAGAAACTGTCGCAACTATTGCATGTGAGTTTGTATACGCCTGTATGATTGTATTTATTTGTTTGTTGTGTTGTTTTTTCATATAGCAGAAGGACAGTGTTTTACACATACCAATTTTCATTATTGTACAAGATACAGTAATGGAGGAAAAAAATGTTAAATATTTACAAACCTTTTACTGCTGTAAGCTGTACCTAACTCCTTAAACTTATGAACCCTGCACCTAATGGTAAGAATACCGCTTGAATATAGAGAATAAAGGCAATTTTAATTTATATGAATATATTAATGCGTGTTATTATTCGGTTGAGAAGCTCTTATCATCCAGTCTGCTGTCAAAAAATCTGAAAGTTAGAATTTATAAAACAGTTATATTACCGGTTGTTCTTTATGGTTGTGAAACTTGGACTCTCACTTTGAGAGAGGAACATAGGTTAAGGGTGTTTGAGAATAAGGTGCTTAGGTAAATATTTGGGGCTAAGCGGGATGAAGTTACAGGAGAATGGAGAAAGTTACACAACACAGAACTGCTCGCATTGTATTCTTCACCTGACATAATTAGGAACATTAAGTCCAGACGTTTGAGATGGGCAGGACATGTAGCACGTATGGGCGAATCCAGAAATGCATATAGAGTGTTAGTTGGGAGACTGGAGGGAAAAAGACCTTTAGGGAGGCCGAGACGTAGATGGGAGGATAATATTAAAATGGATTTGAGGGAGGTGGGGTATGATGATAGAGACTGGATTAATCTTGCACAGGATAGGGACCGCTGGCGGGCTTATGTGAGGGCGGCAATGAACCTACGGGTTCCTTAAAAGCCATTTGTAAGTAAGTAAGCATTAATTGCAAGGATTTAATTCAAAAGTTTGATATTCTTAATCGGGTCACGTGAGATTTGTAAAGTAGGCAGGGATCGAATTGCCAAAAATTGCACGGAGTCGCCTCCATCAGATTATTGCCTGATTACAAGATATGATGCGCCAGGCGAGAGCGCGGTCGGGAGGCTGGGCAGTGCCCCTTGATTTAAAGCGCCCTACTTTCTGCAGGATCGATTCTCCGGCCTGGCACGGCGTCATGCTGGATAAGATTAAATTAATTAAATAAGTTTGCGAGTCTCAACTTCCGCTACCTGGAGCCCGCCCGCATTGAGAAGAATTTTTAATAACATCGGCGGGGCAATAATTCGCGTCAATCACACAGACATGTCGAACCGTCCCATTACCATAGGGAAGTGATAGTTAAGTCGTTTGTTGAAATAATATAGGAGAAACTGCTGTACTTTAATAGTACATTATGCAACGAGCCCATAATGAAGGTAATTAAGAAGCGAGTATGGATATTTATGAAACTCGCTTGCGCTCGTTTCATAATTTTTGGATATTCATGAAACGAGCGCAAGCGAGTTTCATAATTTTCATACGAGCTTCTTAATTACCATTATAGGCGAGTTTCATACGACTTTTTATGCTCGACCATATTTCTAACTTGATATTATTAATTTTATTGTATCTGACCTGGAGCAATGTTCCGTATGTTGTGAGATGTGCGCAGACGCGAAAGTATTGCTTTTTTCCGAAGGAACAGATGTCCACATTGACCTTGCTAGGCCATAAGAACCTACAGAGATAGCATTGAAATTAAATTAGACATTGAAAAACGAGATGACAAATTGAATTTATTTGAATATTATTTACAATTAACGCTAATTATTATAGTAACAGAACATAACCTTCTGCGACAGTATTGGATTTCCAGCCTCCGTGACTTTTCGCTAATTGTCTTTCGATTGCATATCCAAGAATAATCGATACTTGCGGTTTTATAACGGTAGAAAGCTGACCTGTCATTGGCTGAACAGTTGTAACCTAAGTCGTCATTGGCTGAAAGACCTGACCTTTAATGAGTAGGTGTACTTTAATGACATGCATTAAAGGTCTGCTACCAGGTGTATAATTACTACATTTCGGCATGGTCGAGCATAATATTACATTATGCAACGAGCCTATAATGATAGTAATTAAGAAGCGAGTATGGATGTTTATGAAACGAGCGCAGGCGAGTTTCATAATTTTCATACGAGCATCTTAATTACCATTATAGGCGAGTTTCATATGACTTTTTAAGCTCGACCATATTTCTAACTTGAAATTATTCAGATGTATACATTTTATTTGTATCTGACAGAAGATCGGAAGTGACCTTGTTCTAGGTCGTGAATTGTGAGATGTGCGCAGACGCGAAAGTATTGATTTTTTCCGAGGAACAATAATGTCATTGACCTTGTGTAATCCCGTTAAACTTGGTATAACTTTGATTATTGAATTCGACATTGAAAAACGAGATGATAAATTGAATTTATTTGAATATTATTTACAATTAACGCTAATTATTATAGTAACAAAACATAACCTTCTGCGACAGTATTGGATTTCCAGCCTCCGTGACTTTTCGCTAATTCTCTTTCGATTGCATATCCGAGAATAATCGATACTTGCGTTTTTATAACGGTACAAAGCTGACTCGTTATTGGCTGAACACCTGTAAGCTGAGTTGTCATTGGTTGAAAACACCTGAACTTTAATGAGTAGGTGTACTTTAATGACATGCATTAAAGGACTGCTACCAGGTGTATAATTACTACATTTCGGCATGGTCGAGCATAAAACACTTTTCACATTTCATTTTTTCTAATTTTCGGAAATGAAATTTTTTAAATGAAAAAATGCTTGAAATAGTTATTGAAGATTCCTTTACAACTTCATATATGTATTTTCCTGTTTTATAGATCTATTGAGAATGGAAAAAATAAAAGGAAGGAATATGTAATGTGTTCAAAGGAACATAACGTTCATGTATCTTGCAACATACCCTCTTGTAAGTTGGAACACATGAATTATAGGTGGGAATTTAGCTGTAAAAACTGACAATCATATTTAAAGTGTATTTGCAATCATAAACCAGAGAAGGCTTCTCTGATTGAGATTTTATTTCATGGACGAACAATAACTGCTTCAACTGCTTTCTTCAAGGCATCCCGATCAATTGGGGGCCTCTCAACTCCAGACTTGCTTCATGGCATGATCTTAAAGTAAAAGAAAAACAAAAACCGATAGTATCGTGTACGTTTCAGATTCTGCATTGTTGATTGTCATAATATGAAAACTCCCATCTCTTAATCATAATATAACCAGCAAAAAATTTTTCCTACTATCATAAGAGCGTTATAATAATAAATTAATATTAATATTAATTAATAATTAATATTAATATTAATATTATCCATACCCATATTTCAGCATTAACGAAACGAAATTATGAAAATATTTATACAAGTTAAATTCAATGTTGTCAATACATAATGGGATACATTTTTCAGCATTCAAGACAAGACGACCACTTGGGTAGTCGTGAAAAAATTCGAAGCAGTCCTTGAAAGAAATCAGGGTTACGCCAGTTAATTTGCTGTTATCCAGATCTTCATAACAAAAACGGAGAACCCTGCTGAAGACTCTGCTGTCAGCCACATCTATTTGTTTAAATATGCACCAGTACTTGTCATGCGATGTGGAGAAATCATTTTCAATGTATAATAACATTATTAACGAATCATCGGCGAAACTTCAACTCCTTAAAATAATATTATTGTGCTTCATGCCTTGATTAACTTCGAAATCGAATCAGAAACTGTGGCATACACAAATGTATAATTTGTATGAAATTAATCATATTTAGATATTATATATATTTAGTATCGTACATATTTTCAAGTTTTTAGTTGCATATTTACCTACATATTTTAGGATCGGACCTCTAGAAAAATAATTAAGGAAGAGATTAGTGAAGTTCTTTGTATGGGGTGTGACATTGTATGGAGCAGAAACATGGACATTATGACGAAGTGAAGAGAAGCTAATAGAAGCATTTGAAATATGGATATGGAGAAGAATGGAACGTGTGAAGTGGACAGACAGAATAAGAAATGACGCTGTGTTGGAAAGAGTGGGTGAAGAAAGAATGATATTGAAACTGATCACGGGAGAAGAGTTCGGGGTAGAAGAAGATATCAGATGATAGACAACATTAAGATTTATGGATTATATGAGGAAATGAAGAGAAGGCAGAAAATAAGAAAGATTGGAAAAAGCTGGGTTTGCAGTGAAATACCTGCCCTTGGGCAGAACATTAAATGAATTACATAAAATCCGGACTCTAATAATCACCCCAACCGCGAATCGAACCCACGCCCTAGGACAACTCAGGAGCAGTAGGGAAGCGCCTCATCCGACTGATCTACGCTGGTGGCATTTCTAGTTTCGAACACATGTAACTCACGTTTAATGAAACTGAGATATTTAAAATTCATACCGAAAGCAAGAGGAATTCAGGCGAAATAGTTGGTATGGACGACAGAATAGCATACTATCGCAGAAACAAAGTCGCAGCACTTCGTCCTCTGCTTTTAGGGCCTGCATAAACTTCAGAATCTTCCACACTGTCGACTTCAGCATTAGCAGCTCCCTGCTGGCTCTGATGGTAAATTTTCGCAGACTACGTCAGTAACTTTCACGGACACGCCTGTTCCCTCACTTACTGGCGGGCGTCCGGTTGATTTTCTTTTACAAATGCATTCCCTTCCCTTTAAATCGGAGTACTACTTGGGATTTGTAATGAAGGAGTCCATAATCGTTCCCTCTCCAATTTTTATAGTTCCATTTCGTACAATATTCTGGTCACGAGACATAATCATATACTTAGTCTTTTCGGGATTTACTTCCAACCCTATCGCTCTACTTGCTTCAAGAAGAATTTCCGCGTCTTCCCTAATTGTTTGTGGATTTTCTCCTAACATATTCACGTCATCAGCATAGACAAGAAGCTGATGTAACCCGTTCAATTCCAAACCCTCTGTGTTATCCTGAACCTTCCTAATGGCATATTCTAGAGCGAAGTTAAAAAGTAAAGGTGATAGTGCATCTCCCTGCTTTAGCCCGTAGTGAATTGGAAAAGCATCAGATAGAAAATGGCCTATACGGACTCTGCTGTAAGTTTCACTAAGACACATTTTAATTAATCGAACTAGTTTCTTGGGAATACCAAATTCAATAAGGATATAATATAAAACTTCTCTCTTAACCGAGTCAAACGCTTTTTTTAAATCTATGAATAACTGATGCACTGTACCCTTATACTCCCATTTTTTCTCCAATATCTGTCGAATACAAAAAATCTGATCAATAGTCGATCTATTACGTCTAAAACCACACTGATGGTCCCCAATAATTTCATCTACATATGGAGTTAATCTTCTCAAAAGGATATTCGACAAAATTTTGTACGACGTCAACAAAAGTGATATCCCTCGAAAGTTACTACAGTTAGTCTTGTCCCCCTTGTTTTTTTTTAGTAGGTTATTTTACGACGCTTTATCAACAGCTTAGGTTATTTAGCGTCTGAATGAGATGAAGGTGATAATGCCGGTGAAATGAGTCCGGGGTCCAACACCGAAAGTTACCCAGCATTTGCTCATATTGGGTTGAGGGAAAACCCCGGAAAAAACCTCAACCAGGTAACTTGCCCCGACCGGCAATCGAACCCGGGCCACCTGGTTTTGCAGCTAGACGTGCTAACCGTTACTCCACAGGTGTAGACTCCCCCGACTCAGATTCCTTTCAAAATTTGAGGATTTGTTTTACCTGTCGCGCTAACTAAAACTGCCGAGTTTCATATGTCCTGTCCTTTTCGTTTTCTGTCAGTGCACAGTATAAAGAAGATACAGTAAGGTCAACTAGCCTATTTCGTGGGAACAAATTTTGAGTGCGCATGTCACGAAACCGAGTGTATTTCTGGAATCTCCACCAGATGGTTCTCCATCTACGACAGGCTGGCATAATTTAATATTAACTGAAAAGATTTATTACTCATCTTTTAACAATTTGAAAGACATGAGGCAAAGGAATGGCAACATAATCATAATAATAATTACTTCCGTATGTAAACATCATGAAAATATTCACTAATTGACGCTAATTTTAAAGTCACTGGTAGATGCTTATGCTGGTAACGTAATATTGAATCATTAGCTACATAGATCATGACATTCGTTTCGATGAAGTTACGTCAACAATGGAATGGATATAATAAAATTTTGTTGACTAGCTAATAACATTATATTAGTGATGGATATTATTTCATTCCAGTAACGTTATACTTAGGCCTACATGATTATTCCTATTATTGACAATAATATTTTGTACATTGATATTGATTTTGGTTTCCAAATTGGAATTAACATACACATTAAAATTTCTAACTGTATCGGTTGAATAGAATGACTCTAAATAAGTGAAATATTTAATTTAATTTCAGTAGGTTATTTTACGACGCTTTATCAACAACTTTGGTTATTTAGCGTCTGAATGAGATGAAGGTGATAATGCCGGTGAAATGAATCCGGGGTCCAACACCGAAAGTTACCCAGCATTTGCTCATATTGGGTTGAGGGAAAACCCCGGAAAAAACCTCAACCAGGTAACTTGTCCCGACCGGGAATCGAACCCGGGCCACCTGGTTTCGCGGCTAGACGTGCTAACCGTTACTCCACAGGCGTGGACTAAGTGAAATAAAACATAACCTCGGCTATATAATAATTACCCGATTACATTGGTGTACAGCTAGCTCTTGGATCTAGCTACGAAAGAGCGATTGAAAAGGTACAAAAATTCATATGAGCAATGACACTTGCCCGTGTAGTAACATGCCGTAGTTTGAACTCCGTGAATGTATTATTTCCTGAGTCGAGACTTGTATAGAGATAAGTAATTAGTATACGTATGGAGGAATTAAAAAATGTCAAAGTTTATATACATAATGATTTTTGCCCTTAGTAATAAGCCAATTTTGCAAGGGAATTATTTTCTGAGTTCGACTATTACAAAATTATAAGATGTAATTAGGGTTTGTGTAGGCTCTTGTGTCTAGCAATGAGTTAAGAATTTGTATTACTGACTACAAAAAATCCTTTACGAGAATGGAAGAAGGTAAGAATTTGTTAATTCAAATGTGTTCTTACTGCAACATATCTTTTACGAAAATGAAAGAAGGTAAGAATATTGTAATTCAAACGTAGCCTAACACAGTAAAGGAAAAGTGAAAGAAGTTACCGGGATTTAACTGTTGCCAGTTAATCATTGTGCAGCAATCCATGATGATATAAGGATTGCGTACGTAGTTATGTGATAAAAGTTGCAGTAGATAATTATTAGGCCCTCTTTATACACCTAGGTAGTTAGGCCTACAATTAGTAGCCTACATCGGATATATAGTGAACACACATTTTTAATTATAACAGGTTACCTCGAATTCTTGTTTATTTATTAAATGTTTCCCTGATGTATGTATTTTACAACATATTGTGATCAAAGATGAAATGCAATGGATATGAAGAAACAGAATAAAACGGTAAGCACTTCGCTACTTTAATCATAAACACTGCAATTTTATATGTATTTTGGAAAAGAAAAAGTGAATTTTCATTAGACCTACATAATAAGACACAAATATCACTACAGAACAAAGGAATAATTACAATAGTTAATACAAAGTTTCATCTGAAAGTTTAGCATGTCTGAACAACTGATCGCTAAAATCAGCTGTTAGCTCTGCCGATACTAGCGACATGGTTAGATTCATTGAGAACTAGATCTCCCTGAGCTTGATTTTAGTACCAACAACATCAAAGGTGCCGACAAGAGTTGTCTCTACTGTATCTTCTTTATACTGTGGTCAGTGGCGTTTCAAACATGAAGAAAAATCATATTTTTGTAAGCACGCCGCTTCAATTAAAATTATATACCTCAATAACGTCTCCAGATAAATGTACAAAACTTGGGTGAGACATTCTTAATATGTGATAGTTTTTATTGCTTATATTGTTTTCTGCATGTATTCAATTACACTAAAAAAAACATGGTGAAACAATTTTCATATATTCATATTTAAAAATGCGGGGGTTCTGTTTTAAGAAAAAAATATATATAGTACGCCTCGATTAGTGATATAATGAACTGATAAGTTTCAACTTGGAATCATCATAGGTTACAAAGATAAAAATTATTATGTCACTGCAAGCGTAAGCTAATCGTATAAGTCGCGATAATTATGTCCCACACATTCGTTGTATTTAATTGTATTTGATCATATTCTTGAATGTCGCTGTGTAATTTAACATGTAGTACATAATTCGAATTTTTTAAATTATTATCTGAAATAAATTATTGTCACATGGATTTTGTTAAACCTGAAGTTCTGTAAGAAATGCTTACCTTTCACTGTTGAGATGTAATAGCCTGATCATCTTTCCAAACAGGATGCTGCGTTGTTTCAGCTGCATTTTAAAACTGCTTAGCAAGTATAATACCCATCCTAAACAGCAGGACTGTATGAAACTTGTGTTCCAGGCACTGCGGTGGATTTTGCAAATCGAAGAGCAAGCATTTTTTCCTCTTCAGTATAGCTTTTTTCAGTCACATAAACAGTATTAATGTTTGGGAGATGATCCCTTGTCCAGTCGTACAAGTCCCTAGGTGTAGTTATTTGTTTTTCGGATGGTCTCTGCAAACTAGCACAAGCCGCAAACCTTTTAAGTGTCCCACCTACAACGTCGCATGCTCTTTTGCCATGCGATATGCAAAAATAATGCAATTCTGTTGGAATCCAAAATCTTCTTCATGTAATGTGAGGTTCAGGAATTTTTTTCCTATTTTTATACTGGGCAGAGAATCCATCGGAGAAATACATAATTTTTGTGGTGAATTACATATGTTTGTTTTAATGACTCCATTAGATATTTTTGAAACAGATGTACAGCTGTAGTGTCATATTTCGGGCAGTGTGAAATTATTGCCAGATTTTTAATAGAGACTGTATCGGATGACGGTTCGTTATAATATATTACGAAAGTATGAATGGTTGTCTGCACATTAGTCCTGTGATATGACTGAATTTCATCTTGGATTACGAAATAATAGTTTTCAGCGAAGTAGCATAACACATGGCTGTAGAAATGATTTCATATCACGTAGAAACTTACTTTGTTCAGATGATATAAATGAGTGAGTCAGTAAATCACCAAGTTTCTCCAAGAGATAGTCGAAAAATTTGTCTGTGGGTTTCATTATGGTCTAAAGCGTTGATCGGTCAGTCGTCATCCACTGCTTGTAGGTCACTGATTCACTGAAGTTTTATTCGAAACATTTCTCTAAACCCTCTCTTATTTTGAATGGTTCAGGACATTCTGTACATTTCCTGAACAAGCAATTTATATGAGGAGGATTGCACACCATAGTAGCCAAGAAATGTTGGTAAGTTGGAAGGTATAAAGAAAAATTTTCTAGAAATCCACGTAGACCTGAAACTTTAATAAATTTCTTCCGGCATAAGTTTTACACTCTGATAAGGACACAAACACAGACAGTATAGTTCCACTAACTCCAGCTAGAATACAATTTCTTGGTCTAAGAGCTGAAAATTTGGAGAATATTACCTTAATTTCAGGGTTAGAATTTTTAAACACTGCATATAATTCATTTCTGCTCATGTGATTTACTCCCTGATTCTTTAATATAACAAATATTTCTTACCAGGTATCATTCTGCTTATCTCGTCAGAACAACAGAATTCTTTAACTTTACCGGCAACAGCCGCGAGCAAGGGTTTTCCAGGTTTCGGATTTGGTGAACACAAAATTCCCTTTCCCTTTGCCAGGACTTTGGCTTTCCGAATTATGTATTCGAAAGCTGACAGAAACTCTTTTTTTATATTATTTACGCTGCAGCTTTTAGGTAGTAGTGTTAAAATGGTGATTTTCTCACGTTTACCTGAATTTTGAACATTTTCCTGCAACTGAGACAAAATTTCAGAATCAGAAAAGTCCTGGTTCCTCGGCGTCTTTAATATCGAAGACTTTATTTTTACAATATTTTCAAATTTCTGTCTCTTATATTTCTCTTGTTGTAGCCTCTTTTGTTTAATAAGGAACACACCTTGGTCAAAAAGACTTGTATTTAATTAACTTACATTTGCTGTAGAATCGACGTATTCTTCATTACTAGAGTCATTCTGAGGATTCTGCGTAATAGCATCATATTATATTTTTATTTCTTTGCGACACATAACGCACACCTTTTGTTCCTGTTTTAAATCAGGAAATACATTAAGCATTCACGATATAACACTTCTTAAATTTTTCCTCTGGTTACAATGTCCTGATTTCTCGAAGGGATTGCAGCAACCATAGGCCTATAACTTAAAACGCGACTCCATTACATAGCACAAAACTACCACATACTAAAAAAACTAATGACACTGCACTTGAAAGAGATCACACGTTTTGTATAAATTTAAGACTGTATAAACTGCCACTCATGACGGCCTGACACATCGACTACGCAGAAAATCAGACAAGTACGAACTCGCACGCATGCAGCGTTGGTGTAAGATGGGTTTAAGTACTACAAACCAATACATTGATATATTTTTTTACTGATATTCCTGAAACGTTTCCAAAATGAAACTTACAACAAGGGGAGAATACTCTTACCTCTATAACATACATTTTTCGCGAAATAATTTATGTCCCGCATTTATAGATATCCAATGTTAAAATGTGTTTCACGTGACCATTCAATAAAGAATTCATTACTTTGATGCAAACCTATTTTTATTGAAACGTATAATCCCTTAGCTTTAAAATAAGCACAAGTTTAAGATTCTACCTCAATTAGAAGAGAAGTTATGAATTATTTTTGTTGACATAGTATGCGACAGTTTTACATTTTTTCTCGTATTGACAGAATTGCTGTATGGATATCGTGCATTATTGAGGGCTAAAATTTTACATAATTAATTAACTTAAGGTTCTTTACCATCCCACCAAATTTAATTAAAATCTGAGGTGGTCGGGTTGAAAAGTCCACTTTTTTGTGTTGATTTGACATGGAATGGCCCAAATAGAATCACTTCTCATGTTGAATTGATAAAACTGCTGTATCATTATCATCTTTCTTTTTAGCTTTCACTGTTTACTTCCTTGTTACTTTCCTTATTCTATTAACTTCCATTGTTTGTTTGTTTTCTGATTGTTTACTTGTTTGTCACTTATCTTACTCTGTTATCTTTCATTGTTTATTTGTTTGTTCGAATGGCACTCTCTGATTTGAGGAAGTGTTGATAAATAAATAAACAAAATACAATAAAGAGGTAAAGTAAATAAATTAAATAGATTAATTTAATTAATTAATTAATTACATAGATTAAATAAATAAATAAAATACATAAATTAAATAAATGAAAAATGAATAAATAAAATAAATAAAATTAAGTAAATAAATAAATTAAGTAAATTAAATAGATTAAATAAATAAATAAAATAGATAAATCAATTAAATAAATAAATAAATAAAATAAATAAATTGAATAAATTAAAGAAATAAATAAACACAGTTCTTTTGTGAATGAAAAGATGTTTTTACCTTTTCAAGTATTTATTCACCAAATTTTCATTACTTTTAAATAATAATGCATTTTGCACCAGCTTTATTTAATCAGAAGCCTCCAGTTAACTGATTTGTGCCGCTGAGTTCACCAACATTATACTTAAGCCTGAGAAAATATGTATACAGTAATTAAATCGATGAAACGTGTTTACATTAATTATTTCAAACGTTGAATCATTTATTTATTCCGTTAATAGCAACAACAATTTGCGAACTCCGTGTAATGAAATGATCCGTGACATTGATACAGAACTTTAATATCCTTCAATTTATATCTCCCAAGAGTTGCTTTCAGAATTAATAAATTGTGACGTGCAACAGTAGAAAGTAAAATTGATGACTGTAACCTTCCGTTGTTTTACATTAATTATCATAGCCTGTAGGTATAACAATGCAGCGGACAGCTTTTCAATATCTCGCCTGGGCTTGAAGCAGCGCCCGCCTGTATCTGACAGTGTTTTGTTGTGTATTATGAATGACTTTCCAACATTACATGTTGCTAATTATGTCCAGTACCACGTATAAGATTTCTGATATGTCCCAGGGGAACGTTAAAAATATATGTCACAGCATGAATTAACCAAACACTGCAAGCACAGTTCACATTCCTATAGGCAGCTTTGAAGCTACTTGTCTGCTAATACGAAGGGATTGACTAATGCAAGGTATTGTAATTGTTTAGTTTACGGATGGGAGAAAGAGCGAAAGCTAAATGTTGTACCACAGTCCGGCAGAAACACACTAATACTTCAGGAACGTGTAATATCTACTTATTTTTATTTTTCTTTTCATTTTCGCTATGTAAAGTCGTCCTCGTTGGTTGTGAAGTCTGATCGGAGTTCTAACCCGGACGAGAAATACGGATCTTACAGAGCGATACAATTTTTAACAGACATTCTTTCGTAAGACAAGTAAGATCGAAAGGCCCATGTCCTAGCTTTATAGCATGTAAACTAACCTTGTCTTGATAGAGGAACTTCAGGGAAACTTCATCGTACATTTTTCACCAACAATGAATTTCGACGCTGAATGACCTTTGCAGTCGAACAAATCGTTAAACATACTACCACTACTGCTGCTGCCGCCACTACTACCACCACCACCACTACTACTATCACCACTACCACTACTACAACTACCACCACTACTACTACTACCACCAATACTATCACCAGCACCACCACTACTACTACTACCACTACTACTACCACCACTACTACTACCACCACCACTACTACTATCATCACTACCACTACTACTACTACCACCACTACTACTACTACCACCAATACTACTATCACCAACACCACCACTACTACTACTACCACTACTACTACCACCACTACTACTACCACCACCACTACTACTATCACCACTACCACTACTACTACTACCACCACTACTACTACCACCAATACTACTATCACCACTACCACTACTACTACTACCACCACTACTACTACCACCAATACTACTATCACCACCACCACCACCACTACTACTACTACTACTACCACTACTACTACCACCACCCCTACTACTATCACCACTACTACTACTACCACCACCACTACTACCACCACCACTACTACTATCACCACTACTACTACTACCACCACAACTACTACCACCACCACTACTACTATCACCACCACTACTACTACTACCACCAATACTACTATCACCACCACCACCACTACTACTACCACTACTACTACCACCACTACTACTACCACCACCACTACTACTATCACCACCACTACTACTACCACCACCACTACTACTACTACCACCAATACTACTATCACCACCACCACTACTACTACCACTACTACTACCACCACCACTAGTACTACTACTGCTACTACTACTACCACCAATATTACTATCACCACCATCACCACTACTACTACTACTACTACTACCACCAATATTACTATCACCACCACCACCACCACTACTACCACCACTACTACTACTACTACCACCACCAATACTACTGTCACCACCACCACTTGTACTACCACTATTACTACCACCACCACTACTACTACTACCAATACTATCACCACCACTACCACCACTACTACTACTACTACCACCACTACTACCACCACCACCACTACTACTACCACCACTTCTACCACGACTACCATCACCACGACCACCACCGCCACCACCACCACCACCACTACTACTTTCTCAATATAGACCGTCATACATACATACATACGTACAACTACGTCATCACAACAATATTTGTCAGAAACCCATGTATATATCACTAGTGTGTAAACCATAGATATGTATACTCAAAGCATGTAGTATTAGTAAAATTATGTAATGGGGCAAGCCGGAAATAAATATTATACTGTATATAAAAATACATACATACAACAATACATACATACATACATACATACATACATACATACATACATACATACATACATACATACATACATACATAATTATATTAAAGTACATTTTATGACCCCAAAAATATTAAGAGTACAAAATCTCTAAGACAGAGACTGTAAATTCTACCATTATTATTATTATTATGGAGACATTTTGTAAATGGGCATACGAATATAATTGTTTGCAACATCTTCTGCATTGGTTGTGGTTTGGCGTGGGTGTGGAAATGAATCGATTCGCTTCACGAACTTGATCACGTGGTTTTACTCCGGAAGTAACGTGTCACTGGCGTCACGAGTACCTACAGAACACGTTAATGTCTATGAAACTTGGAATACGTCGCTAGACCTTGACCAAGTTCCATTTTTCTGCACAGGAAGTGGACGCATACGATGTTATCGACACATGAGACTGAAACACAGTCTGCAGTCGCTGTAGTAATCGGTGATACCGTTTCACTTGTTTAGACGTTTCATTACTTTCTTCATAAATTGCAATTATCAGTTCCTCATTTTGCTGGTCATCGAATATTTGCTATTTTTTTCAATCTGATTTTATGCGCCCTACATACGCGGTCGATTTAAAACTAAGGTTAAAGGGTCCCATAATATGTAATAAGGTCAAATTAAGCATTTTCATTCATTCATTTATCCATTAATTAATTAATTAATTAATTCATTCATTCATTCATTTATTTTATTTCATAGATCTTACATGAGCAATGAAGCTTTAAGATGTGGAACAAGTCAAAATTTTACAATATTACAATTACATCACATATTCATTTATTTGTATGAGGTCTCGCCCACCTCATTGAATACTACACGGCTACTTTGAAGTAGCCAATATGTATTATTATTATTTAATACGAGAAAAATTCGTACCGGCACCGGGAATCGAACTCAGGACCTCTCAGCTCTGCGCGCTGAGAAACGTGCAATATATATATATATATATATATATATATATATATATATATATATATATATATATAAAACACAGTTGTATGAAATTCAGACGTTTCGAAGATTGCCTCTTCATCTTCAGTGACTCTACCACGACGGCTGGTTCAGGTGGTCGACCGCAAAGAAGCGTGGCTTAAAGGAGACTCAGCGCGCAGAGCTGAGAGGTCCTGGGTTCGATTCCCGGTGCCGGTACGAATTTTTCTCGTATTAAATAGTAATAATTATATTTACAATTTTTACAAATTTTTATAGTTTTACAATTTAGTAATTTTCTACAATTTTTACAATTTTGTGCAATTTTTTACAATATTTTGGCGAGATGTAGTGAGATGAGGTGAGGTCCGAGGATTCTCCAAAATATTACCCGGCATTTGCCTTTTGGTTGGGGAAAACCTCGGAGAAATCCAACCAGGTAATCAAATCAAAGGGGGGTAATCTAATCAAGGGGTTGATGCCAAGGACTCGCCATAGACCATCCGGCTTCAGTCCCACGGTGAACTATGCAGGTAAAGTTGAGTCTCTACTTCTTGCCATTTTCTTAACCGATCTTTCTCATCTTCTCCCTCCCAGATTATTAGCTGCCGAATATATTTTTTTCAGTTTGTTTCCCTTCCCACTTCCCTGTGAATGTCCTTCAATTTAGATTCGTTAGTTTGCGGATGTGTGTCTTATAGTCCAGTCGTACCACGTGTCCTATTCACTTCCTCTTAAGAGGTCTTATGGTTAATTTCTTGTTTCGTACTTGTTAATTTCAAACTGAGCCCTGAAATTTGTATTTGTCTATTTCCTTGGTAAACATCATACCTCCATTTGTTACACAACCTATTCTTCGAGTTAGATTTTTGTCATGACTAGTGAAAGTTTTATAAAAAGTTTCACATTGTTTTGAAGGTTAAATTTAACTTCTTCAGGTGAAAAATATGATAGAAAAAGGTATCACATTTGTTTAAGTCATTACAAATGGCGAAATGCAATTGAGGAACTAGACATTTCTGACTCCCTAAAGATTAAGACCTCTTTTTTGATTCTCAGTCTGTTTTATCAGCTAAAGATTAAGGTAAATATAAGCTTCACAACTTTATGAACTTTTTATAAGTCTATATGTTCTTCTTCACCATAAAAATTAATTCAACCATCTATCTGCCATTTTTCTACCTCTCTTAGAACGATCGATGTCGAGAGACGTAAAGAAGAGATCAAAGAATATACACGTCCATTACGTCTATTTTAGTCTCATATTACAAGATTTGTCTGATAATGAATCCAGGTTAAAACAAGCGTCACTAACTTTGCATCACATCTAGCGACAGTCTCGCGTCTAATTTTATTCTCAATATGAAAATAAGCAGATAGTACGGCAACACTTCACTCAATACTGTGAAGCGGGTAGTAGACAGCATAGGCGTTTTTACTCTACATACCTTTTACAGTCAATGTAGACTACATTCTGCCAGTACAGCGGCTTTCCCACTAGCTCTGGTGATTTCCGAGTTAGTTTAACGGGCGAAATTTGTAAAATGCATATTGTTGATATCGGTAGCGGGTTTACGGTAACACATAAAAGAGACCTAGTCTCTATGAGAAGAGATTATATTTCTTAATTTTTCTACAGGGATTGGAAGTCAGGTTCACAGGATTGGCAGTTACAAATGATATCGATTGCCTGTGGTAAAATGGACAGCCATATGTACACTGGCGTTTATTGGACATCAGAGAAAATTTTTAATGTCGAATATCGTTATTATTCGTAGATGGGATCAAAAGAGTGAAACGGACAGATTTTCGAGTAGGCGTAACGCTGACGCAAATCCGTCTTTGGATGCTAATAAAATATAATAATGTTTTGTATTTATATGTAAATGAAATAATTAAGATTTATCTATACAAATATCCATTCATTCAAAGTTTTCTGAAAGGAGAAGTTCTTGCGCTGCAACTATAGCATCCTCCAATTTTTTATAATTTCCGCCTTTCTCTAAGTCTCCGTATATGATCCATGCATCTTAATGTCGTCCATCATCTGATATCTTCTTCTGTCCCGAACATTTCTCCCGTTCACCATTTCTTCCAGTGCGTCCTTCAGTCGGCAGTTACATCTTAGCCAGTGACCCAATCAATTCCTTTTTCTCTTCCTGATCAGTTTCAGCATTATTCTTTCTTCACCCACTCTTTTCAACACAGTTTAATTTCTTATTCTGTTTGTTCACATTTCAAATGCTTTTAGTCGCTTCTCTTCACTTCGTCGTAATGTCCATGTTTCTGCCCCATACAATGCCACACTCCACACAAGTACTTCACTAGTCTCTTCCTTAGTTCTTTTTGCAGATGACCGCAGAAGATGCTTTTTTTTCTATTAAAAGCTTCTTTTGCCATTTCTATTCTCCTTTTGACTTCCTGGCAACAGCTCATGTTACTGCTTATATCACAACCCAAGTATTCGACTGTCCATTTGCTCTACTGCCTGATTTCGAAAGGGAATCCATTTTGATCTATCTCTTACGTTTTAGGAGTTAGGACCACTTTTGTTTGGATTGCACAACTACTATGACGAGAGCATGACGCAATAACCTTAACAACTGCAAGTGCGTGACGTCGCACAGGTAAGCATGTCTACAGGAAGCAGTCGCGTAGAATATATGAGACTTTATAGGAAAAGAACAATATTTCAATAAAAGTTTAATTTTAATGCCAAGATAAATTTGTTTTAATACTTAAGTTCATACACTAGAAGTTTTTAATATTATTCAATGCCAATCTACGAACCAGGATCCCCTAATTATTTTTTATCGCTTCACGGAAACTTTGACAAATAAAGAAAATAAATACTGAACGTATTGTAAACCCTACTGTTGTTCCTAAAATCATAACAAATTTCAGCGTGTTTGTTTAGGTTTTGTATGACCTATTTAATGATAACACAATAATTATATCATTGCTTCAATTTAATGTATTTTATTATATTTTAATTAATTTTATTTATTTCGCTCATACAATGGTAATTAGTTAAATAAGAAGATGGAAATAGTGTTTAATTTCTTATTGTTGTTTTGTTGTTTTTAGTTGATGTGTCATAATTTATTTAAGAAACTAGCCGTACCCGTGCGCTCCGCTGCACCTGTTAGAAATAAATATAAAGTAATTACATAATTAAAATAGGACGTTTGATCCAGGGAACAACTTGTACAACAGCGCAAGATAATCTTCTTCGCTCATTACCCAATTTTTTTGCATTGCATTTATTGCATATATATTTTACGTATTTTAACACGATTCAATTAAGCATAGTTAAAATTTGAATTATAAAATAATGGATTGCTAAGCTAACATACTATTTCTGCATACTAAATCAATACACTCTCGTTGTTCGTTAATTCTCTGAGATTAAAATGAGTGTACATAAATATTATTTTAAGAAATACAGAAAACGAATGTACAAAATAGCCTATCAAATTTTCTGTGCATAAGAAGCTATTTTAATCTTACCTGTCCTCGATTTACTCAGACGTTACTGTAATAACATTATAGCATTATGTCCATCTAGAGAAACTACACTTTCCAATGGTGAAATAATAATTAATTATACAAATCGGTTAATTTACCTTCTGATATTACTTCATAAAAACACAGAAATATTCTCTGTAGGCTATGTTTAATAGCTTTCGATTGTTGATGTCCAAGGCCCCTGTTTCGATTGTTGTTGTCCAAGACCCCTTATAGACGTAGTCATTTGTTCTTAATTAATTGCACCGTCTTAGATGGCGTTATTTTAATTTTAAAACTCATTTATTTCATTAAATATTAGTCCTATCAAAATATTGTAAAGAACACAACTTATCGGAAATCATGTTTAAAGAAACTTTTGTTATGTAACATTTTTCACAAAAATCAATAATAAGCGAGATATTTCGATTTATTTAATTCAGGCCCCCTTATAACCCCCCTTTTAAATAAAGTATTTTGAATGCCATATAGCCTAAAATCTAAGTTACAACGAACTTAATATATATTCCAATTTTCATATAAATCCGTTCAGCCATTATAGCGTGAAAAGGTAACAAACATACAGACAGACATAAAAACAAAAATTTCAAAAATGCGATTTTCGGTTTCAGGGTGGTTAATTATATATGTTGGGACCAATTATTTTTGGAAAATCGAAAATTATCAGAAAAATTTCGGCTACAGATTTATTATTAGTAAAGATGTCGAAGCGCCTGCACTGAGTGTTGTTAGGAACCCGCACAACATTTCTTTAAAATTATTTTATCTTTATGAAAAGTGAACTTTGTTGGATTTGCAATATGAGCACATAATACAGACGCTTTGACATCCCTAATTTAGTTGCATAATTTATATATATATATATATATATATATATATATATATATATATATATACGTGACGATAATAATTACAATATATCTTTATGTACATACATGATCGAAATGATAGCCGTCCAAATCTTGAATTTAAAATATCGGCATCGTAATCAATTCAAATGAACAAAAAAAGAAAATGTAAATTAATGTTAAAAAATACATAATGCAATTTTAAAAAAGAATATTCTGCGACAAGATTTGGCAGCTATCAAAACGATAAAAATGTATTGAAAATAAATAATATACATTGAATATTATAAAGATGAATAGAGATGGTGATTGATGATGTTCAATGAAGATTTTAAAATGCTTGATGCAATTGTCTGAAGAGTCTTTTCAGGAACCTTTAATTTTCTGAGGACCTCCAATGTAAATTTGGGAACTGTTCCTCGCGCACCAAACATAAGTCCAATGACATTCCAATCTTGAATATTATATCTATGAGTGAGATCATCACAGCATGGAGGGTAAATAGCGCGTTTCTCTTCATGTACCTGCTTTGGTTGATCTTCATTAATAAAATGAAATATAAAAAATAAATAGTAATAAATAGTAATTAAAATGAGGTTAGCATGTAATTCAATTACATATCGGCTAATTTTTCAAAATCAACTAATTTTGACCCCGTCATGTTGCCTAGAGTTCTAGAAAAACTATGTAAAAATTTAGTAGGATTTCTAATGAAGGCCAGTGTACAAGTACGGGTTTTACATGGTTGCCCGTGCGTTATGTTTCTGCGACGTTGAGCTATATGGGTAGAAACTCTGTAAGAATACTTGGTTGTTGTTTTTCTCTCGTTGACCGATCCAGAAAGGAGAGTGCTGCATTTCCCCCTGACCTCTCGACAACCCCTGCTACCTTTATTGCTTTCATTCGAGAACAGAGAACAAGTAATCCCACCTTATCCCGTGGCAAGACTGCAAGGCAAGATTTCCTTCGAGTTTCCGACATTACCGCTCCGTTTGTCCATAGAATTTTCTCTACTCTTAACGTATTAAAGTTTCATTTCGCCGATTGTACAAACCCTCACATTTAATTCGATCCGCGACCGTGGATAAAATTCCAGGCAATGTAATAAAGGTAATTTTTTTTGTTGAATATCTTAAGAAATAACGAATTTCACACTAACGTTCACAGACTCTTTCCATTAGCTATTGCGTGAATAGAGAGAGAAGCACGAAAAAATTCGTCTTAAGATAGATATGAGCGTTATGACTCAGTAGAAACGAAATGAGAAAAGAAGAGTGATTATTAATTAACAGAACAAGAAAAAAAAATTGTAAGTGATTCAATGAGTCTATTGATCAATGAAAAGAAGGTGTAAAAATGCAAGATAAGGCGAACTGAAGGAAAAAAAAAATGCAACGAAAATGTAAAAAAATGTATTTGAAGAGAAATGAAAAGAGAACATTGAAGAAAACAAGAAAAGGTGAAAGGAAGGAAACGAAATAACTTAAGGGGTTAGATACAGCTTACAGCAGTAAAAGTTTTGGAAATATTCAACATTTTTTCCCTCCATTACTGTATTTTGTACAATAATGAAAATTGGTATGTGTAAAACATTGTCCCTCTGCTATATGGAAAAAAAAAATATTTTTACAATTTTAAAAAATTATTTACATTTTTTTTTTTTTCAAAATTCAGTTCACTGTGCAGTGATGAAGCGTTTGCCACATAACGCAAAACTATCTAACATTCTCTGATGAAATTTGTTGTGTGTATTTATGCATGTCATATCTACAATATGATGCAAGATCACTTCTCCAGCTTTGATAGATTGTCTGATAAAAAAAATCATTTTAAAAACTGCTGTGTTGTGATGAAGCGTTTCCCACATAACTAAAAAAACTATCCAACATTCTGTGATGAAATTTGTTGTGTGTATTTATGCATGTCGTATCTACAATATGGTGCAAGATCACTTCTCCATCTTTGATAGATTGTCTGATAAAAAAAAATTCATTTTAAAAAATGCTGTGTAGTGATGAAGCGTTTCCCACATAACGCAAAAACTATCCAACATTCCGTGATAAAATTTGTTGTGCGTATTTATGCATGTCATATCTACAATATGATGCAAGATCACTTCTCCAGCTTTGATAGATTGTCTGATAAAAAAAAATCATTTTAAAAAATGCTGTGCTGTGATGAAGCGTTTCCCACATAACTCAAAAACTATCCAACATTCTGTGATGAAATTTGTTGTGTGTATTTATGCATGTCGTATCTACAATATGATGCAAGATCACTTCTCCAGTTTTGATAGATTGTCTGATAAAAAAAAATCATTTTAAAAACTGCTGTGCTGTGATGAAGCGTTTCCCACATAACTCAAAAACTATCCAACATTCTGTGATGAAATTTGTTGTGTGTATTTATGCATGTCGTATCTACAATATGGTGCAAGATTACTTCTCCATCTTTGATAGATTGTCTGATAAAAAATAAATTCATTTTAAAAAATGCTGTGTAGTGATGAAGCCTTTCCCACATAACGCAAAAACTATCCAACATTCCGTAATAAAATTTGTTGTGTGTATTTATGCATGTTATATCTACAATATGGTGCAAGATCACTTCTCCAGCTTTGATAGATTGTCTGATAAAAATAAATTCATTTAAAAAAATGCTGTGCAGTGATGAAGCGTTTCCCACATAACTCAAAAACTATCCAACATTCTGTGATGAAATTTGTTGTGTGTATTTATGCATGTCATACCTACAATATGATGCAAGATCACTTCTCCATCTTTGATAGATTGTCTGATAAAAATAAATTCATTTAAAAAATGGTCAAATATCAGTATTTTCTTCTAACACAAAATAAAAAAAATATATATTTATTAAGGAATGTGGTTGACAGAGCATGATATTGTAAACATGAGCTTCAGCAATAAAATAAAAGAGAGCGAGAACATGAAACAGTTAACAAGTTTATGAGTTATGAGAGAAACGCTTCATCACTGCACAGTGCACTGCCAACAGTTTGAATTTTGAAAAAAAAAATATATATATATATAAATCATTTTTTAATCGTAAAAATATTTTTTCATATAGCAGAAGGACAGTGTTTTACACATACTAATTTTCATTATTGTACAAGATACAGTAATGGAGGAAAAAAATGTTGAAAATTTCCAAAAATTTTACTGCTGTACCTAACCCCATAAGAAGAGACAAGAAAATGAACGAAGGAGTAAAGAAGCAAGAAAGAAAGAAAATATAAATGACACAGAAACAAGAGTGAATTAATGAATAATGAATCATCCAAATAAAACAGAAAGAAGAGTGAATTAATGAATAATGCATCATTCAAATAAAACAGAAAGAAGAGTGAATTAATGAATAATGAATCATTCAAATAAAACAGAAAGAAGAGTGAATTAATGATAATGAATCATTCAAATAAAAGGAGCTAACGATCAGTAAAATAAAAACCGTTACGAAAAATATATATAAAATTGTAGAAAAGTGATAGACGATTCATCGAAATTATGTGAAACACTTATGTTGTAAGTATTTGTTTATGGGAACATGGTTGAAGATTGTAAGGGTATTTGGGGTTTAAAATAAAATTTTGATATTATTTCTTTCCATTTCTGTCGTCATATTGCCAACATTTAAATTGAAGAAGGAGAAGTCTTCCCGTTAATTACTTCATAAACTCCTCCTCATTCCATGAGGCCTAATCTAGAGACAACAATGCAATTAATAGTTGAAACGATTCGCACATCAATATGACGCCAGTGAGTTGTTTGAAATTGTAATGAATAATAATGTGTCATTAGAGAGAAATGAATTTGGAAATTAATACCACAGTTACTGTAAGTACTTTAGAATTAGACTATTTTAAACTACTTCTGCCTTTATAGCACCACATTTATTAATCACACCAATTTACATAGACTAAATTAAGATTTAATTTCATACACATTTCGACATCGTTCCATTTTGGGTCATTGTTCAGCAAGAGTCTTTTTTGCATTTTCCAACAAAAACGGTATTAACAGGCGTCTCAACAAGAATTGTCGAGACACCGGGACGGACTGGCTAAAAGCGAGAATGTCCCGTTCAAAGCGGAACGTCTGGTAACATTATATGCAGAGTGAACCGAAAGTAATGTCATTAATTTCAGGGAGTAATTCTTTGAGATATTTCAAACGAAAAAGTTTAATATAATTTTGCTCGTTTTTCTTCCTTTTCGAGATAAAAACAGTTTTATATGAAATATTTCATTGTGTGTTTTGGAAAAGTCATTGATTAAATTCCCAATATTCTCAGTCAATTTAAGAGAGCAGTGTATTATGATAAATGGTTGAAATAATCTTAGTTTTGTCCTTTAAGTGTGCAGAAATTTGATCCGAATAAATGCAACTGTTCGGTCTGAGAAAGATGGATGGTCACATTATATTAAAAATGCAAAAAAGAAAGGAAAAACGGCGGAAAAACATATATTCCTCTTTATTAAAATTGAACATATAGAACTGCTGTAATTTCTTAACTTGCATCATATTACAATAATTCCAATGTAGATGCCGTGTCATATATTTACTACACTTACAAGGTCCATTGATAGCTTTAGACAAGATTTAGGGATAATTTCTCGCTTATGTTTAATTTCGACACACAATAACTTTGCAGTTGAGAGCATCGTTAAATAAAATACTACTATTGCTACTACTACTGCTACTACTACTACTACTGCTACTAATACTACTACTACTGCTACTACTACTACTGTTACTACTACTACTACTGCTACTACTACTACTGCTACTACTACTACTACTGCTGCTACTAATACTACTACTACTACTGTTACTACTACTACTACTGCTACTACTACTACTACTACTACTACTACTACTAGTAACAATGCACACTAAGGCCCGGTTGCAGAAATGGAAATCAAGTAAACCCCTGATCACCAATCAGTTGATGTCTGATTTACACGATTGAGGGGTTTGGGGGAAAACCAGGCAACTCCAATTTTTTTTTTTTTTATATGCACAGAGGACAAAAAATACGCTCTAAAGTTTGGTCGAAGAACCAAGTAGTTCCAAGAATTACATTCACAGTTATAATGCATTTTGGACCAGCCTCTTCTGTACATGATTATTGTTTGGCGGTCAATTTTTCTTCATTATCTCGAAAAGTACTGAATTTGAATTGCGTGGTTTTTCTCCCAAACGCCTCATTGCGTTACACGAAAGTGAATCTCTAATCAATCTGTCCCCATTTACTAAATGCTAATTTGAGAAATAATATAATAATAATAAATTAAGCTTCCTTTATGAAAAGGTTGTCAGACTTGACAAAGCGTATTATATATTATAATTTGGAAACACATATAAAATATAAAATGATTTACATTTTAAACGGTTGGCATCAGCGCTATTTAGCAACCCTGGCCAATTTGATGCTCTTTAAGAGAGGACTCTGATCAAGAAAACAAATGATTGCTTTGCCGTTTTGTTGGTTTTGTGGAAGTAAAACAGAATAATTCCATCTGTATAGACTACAGAATAAAGTAAGTTAAAAGAAATGAACCGAATTAAAAACGTGAGGAGACAAATTTTTGTAATAGTAATAGAGCCCACTTAGTAAACATCGTTAAGGGGTTTATGAATGTAAGAGAAATAAGAAGACGGATGATGTTTCGGTAAAGCGGAAAAAAAAGTTATAATTTTTCGGTTTCTGTCGGAAATCACATCGCTTATGATTATTTACCGAATATTTCTTCACCAGAATAATCTATTAGGTCATTTTTAACAATATAACTACCTACTTTAACCATTTCCCAGAGGACGAACACTGGAAAGTTTTCTTTTCTCAATCGTAGTATCAGGGACCGGAATGCTTTACCTGCAGACTTACTAAAGGTTTTACCAATAACCAAAAATGTATTTAAAATAGGCTTAAGGACTTTACTAACAGACGGTAGTATATTATACACACTATTTAAAGAGTGTAATTGATATTTTATTATTTGAAGTGTTGTATCAGTGAGGAAGTGTGTTGTGTCAGTGAAGTGTGTTTGTGTCAGTGAAGTTCTATAGTTCATAGTGACTGTGCAAAGTATTTGAACAGTGAAATGGTTTTGAAGTGTTAGTGAAATCAGGATAGAATCAGTGCAGTGAGGGAGTTGATAGCGAAATAAGTCGATGGCTCAGAATGAGACTGTTACAACTCAAAAATAGAGATTTTTCAGTAGAGCCATTTAAAATTTTCCATTGTATATGGCAAATCAGAGAATCATGGCACAACTATGTGCATTTATGTCCCACTAGGAAATTTTCAGAGTTTTAACACTTTCATATAGCATAGTTCTCAATTCAAGTGTTCAAATGATGGTAATAACTCAAAAAGTGAATTTTTTGAGTTGTAACAGTCTCGTTCTGAGCCATCGAAGTGTAGTGCCGAAACGTACTTGTGCAAGTATGAACTTAGGGTTAAGATACAAATTAGATTTACTTTAAATGTTATTTTAAGTGATCGTGCTTCATTTAATTTAGGATGCTCCTTGTTGGTGTTGTTATTATTATTATTATTATTATTATTATTATTATTATTATTATTATTATTATTTATCAGCCATGTATGGTGGGTCCCTATCACCACGGCATGGCGCGTCCTCAGGTTGCGGATAGAGGAGACGGCCTCCAGATATGGAGGGTAGCTGCGAATATATTGAATAAGCAGTCGTGGACAGCCGATAAGGGGTGGTCCTCCAGCTTGGGGGTTGGGCGAAGGACTAACAACCCATCACCGTAAAAAAACAGCTTGTTACGAATCCCTACAATAAGCTTCGGAATAGGACTGATTCTCTGGCACGACCACAGCAAAGGAATAAGGTTTTGAGATTTGGCACTTGGAACGTAACTAGTCTTTATAGAACAGGAGGGGTAACATTAGTAGCTAAAGAACTAGCTAGATATAGAATAGACTTCGTGGGAGTACAAGAGGTTAGGTTAGATGGGAATGGCATATCACAAATAGGAGATTTCTTGTTGTATTATGGGGAAGGAAACAATAATCACCAATTAGGAACAGGATTCTTTATTCATAAAAGAATAAAATCAGGAGTAAAAAAGGTCGAATTTATCAGTGACAGGTTATCATATTTAGTACTTAAGGGTAGATGGTGCGACATCATAGTTATAAATGAAAAAAAATGGGCAGGGCATGTAGCACGTATGGGCGAATCCAGAAATGCATATAGAGAGTTAGTTGGGAGACCGGAGGGAAAAAGACCTTTAGGGAAGCCGAGACGTAGATGGGAGGATAATATTAAAATGGATGGACCGCTGGCGGGCTTATGTGAGGGCGGCAATGAACCTTCGGATTCCTTAAAAGCCATTTGTAAGTAAGTAAGTAAGTATTATTTATCATTATTATTAATTATTATTGTTTTTATTAGTTGTGTTTATTATTAATTGTCATTATTGAGTGTAATTAGTTACCACTGCCACCGAATATATACCCATTTGCAGTGTGAATAAATACATACATATCCGGTACATACAAATTACTTGTAACTTCACTATAAACAATATATATTTGATAAATTATGTCACTAATCAGCAAAAATCAGTTGATCAGATATGATGGAAGATTGATTTACAATCAAATACTGATTGTCCTTTCTGCAACGGAAATAGAACTGATGGTCAATCAAACCCTCTTTGATCGTTGATAATATCTGATCGGTTTTTCTGCAACCGGGCCTAAGTCTCAAGCCAAGCCAAGCCTGTAATCGAATTCGACTGTGCTGAGTTTGTAGATTGAAACTCTAGCTTTCTAGCTAAAGACTGTAACAGTTCATTTATTTACAAGCTAAATAACTTCAGGTTATGTATCCACCGCATTAATTATTTATTTACGTTCAGATGGTAGGATCTCGATAAACCGGGGCGTGGGAGATATCGATCGAGCTGTTTATTAAATTAATACTCGGAATTTATATAGAGTGATTGATGATAGCACAGCTCAACCGGCCCCGTCCGCTGGGATTGAAATCCTGGTCTATACCATCTACAAAATGACGTAACACATCTTTCATATCTGTTACTCAATAAATCACAGTTCACGCTAATAAAAGCCCTTCCTGTTTCGAAGTACCATGACCCAAAGGGTTGAAAAGCAGCTCTGAAGTAAACTAATAGCCCTACATACGTACAATTACAGTTTGAGTTCAGGGTTGCCAGATTGTGAAGAGTACTAGTCGCCGATCTGAGAGTTGTACGTAGCCTAAAGTCGCCTTAATTTTAATCCAAGAGATTATTATACCTTGAAAGATATAATCCAATATTTAGGAATGAGTTGTATCGCAGTATCGTCTTTAATTTTTCGGATTTGGAAGTGAACGTAATGGAATTAATGATAATTCCATAAAATTGTTTAGCAATTAATAACTCCCATACCATAATTATACACAAAAACCTTTAACTTACTTCTAAATCCAAGAAAATTCTCCCAGACTTTGTGACATTGTTTCTCATATTTGCCGTGTTTTCCAATTACCTCATTAATATTAGCCCATTACCAGTTAGCACTAGTAGAATAATAACAGACTATCGTAATAAAAAATATACAGAGTGTTAAAAAAAGTATCCTATATTTTAGAAGGTGCTTTTTTTGGTTGGTTAAAAAACGAACAAAAATAAGTTTGAAATTTGTAAAGAATATAAATAAATAAATTTATTTATTCATTCATTCATTCATTCATTCATTCATTCATTCATTCATTCATTCATTCATTCATTCACATTCACTGGTTGGGTTTTTCCGAGGTTTTCCCCAACCAAAAGACAAATGCAGGGTAATATTTTGGCGAATCCTCGGACCTCACCTCATCTTACTACATCTCGCCAAAATATTGTAAAAAATTGCACAAAATTGTAAAAATTGTAGAAAATCACTAAATTGTAAACCTATAAAAATTTGTAAAAATTGTAATTGTAATATTGTAAAATTTCGACTTGTTCCACATCTTAAAGCTTCATTGCTCATGTAAGATCTATGGAATAAAATGAATGAATGAATGAATGAATGAATGAATGAATGAATGAATGAATGAATGAACAGTGCTGTACCCAAGGGCAGGCCTTTCATTGAAAACTTAGCATTCTCCAGTCTTTCCTATTTTCTGCCTTCCTCTTATATGATCCATATATCTTAATGTCATCTATTATCTGGTATCTTCTTCTGCCACGAACTCTTCTCCCGATCACCATTTCTTCCAGTGTATCCTTCAGAAGGCAGTTTCTTTTGAACCAGTGACCCAGTCAATTTATTTTTCTCTTCCTGATCAGTTTCAGCATCATTCTTTCTTCATCCACTCTTTCCAACACAGATTAATTTCTTATTCTGTCTGTCCACTTCACACGTTCCATTCTTCTCCAAATCCACATTTGAAATGCTTCTAGTCGCTTCTCTTCACTTCGTCGTAAAGTCCATGTTTTTGCCCCATACAATGCCACATTCCACACAAAGCACTTCACTAGTTTCTTCCTTAGTTCTTTCTCCAGAGGTTCGCAGAAGATGCTCCTTTTTCTATTAAAAGCTTCCTTGGCCATTGCTATCCTCCTTTTGACTTCCTGGCAGTAGCTATGTTACTGATTATTGTAACTCCCAAGTAGGGTAAAGGTTGATAATATTGTGATATGAGTAATAGTGTGATAGTTCTTTTTGAGAATTTATTATAATTTTACTGAGGTTCGGTTTCCTGCGTCAACGTATTAAGGGAATATTCGTGGACAATTTTATGCACAAAAGCGGTCCTTCTCTCGCTTAGTAGAATTGTAATAAATTCTCAAAAAGAACTATCGCAATATTACTCGTATCACAATATTATCAACCTTTACCCTATTTGAAACTGTCCACTTGCTCTACTGCCTCATATTTACTTACTTACTTATTTACTGGCTTTTAAGGAACCCGGAGGTTCATTGCCGCCTTCACATAAGCCCGCCATCGGTCCCTTCCTGAGAAAGATTAATCCATTCTCTATCATCATATCCCATCTCCCTCAAATCCATTTTAATATCATCCTCCCATCTACGTCTCGGCCTCCCCAAAAGGCCTTTTTCCCTCCTACCTTCCAACTAACACTCTATATGCATTTCTGGATTCGTCCATACGTGCTACATGCCCTTGCCCATCTCAAACGTCTTGATTTAATGTTCCTAATTATGTCAGGTGAAGAATACAATGCGTGCAGTTCTGTCTTGTGTAAATTCCTCCATTCTCCTGTAACTTCATCCCTCTTAGCCCCAAATATTTTCCTAAGCACCTTATTCTCAAACACCCTTAACCTATGCAAATCAACATTTCAGGTATAACTCCCTGTAAAGATGATTTGAATAATTTCGAGGGAAAAATTGTTCCGGAGCCGGGTATCGAACCCGGGACCTTTGGTTTAACGTACCAACGCTCTACCACTGAGCTACCCGGGAACTCTAACCGACACCGATCCAATTTTTCCCTCTATATCCACAGACCTCAAAGTGGGCTGACAACCGTCAAGCAACCAACTTCGAGTGCACACTAACTCCGTGTGACTTAAATTGTGGTTTTCTGTTAACGAACAGTGACGTGTATAATGCAAATCAAGATTTCAGGTAAACTCCCTGTAAAGATGATTTGAATAATTTCGAGGGAAATCTTGATTTGCATAATACCCGTCACTGTTCGTTAACAGAAAACCACAATTTAAGTCACACGGAGTTAGTGTGCACTCGAAGTTGGTTGCTTGACGGTTGTCAGCCCACTTTGAGGTCTGTGGATATAGAGGGAAAAATTGGATCGGTGTCGGTTAGAGTTCCCGGGTAGCTCAGTGGTAGAGCGTTGGTACGTTAAACCAAAGGTCCCGGGTTCGATACCCGGCTCCGGAACAATTTTTCCCTCGAAATTATTCACCCTTAACCTATCTTCCTCTCTCAAAGTGAGAGTCCAAGTTTCACAACCATACAGAACAACCGGTAATATAACTGTTTTATAAATTATAACTTTCAGATATTTTGACAGCAGACTGGATGATAAAAGCTTCTCAACCGAATAATAACAGGCATTTCCCATATTTATTCTGTGTTTTTAATTTCCTCCCGAGTATCATTTATATTTGTTACTGCTGCTCCCAGATATTCGAATTTTTCCACCTCTTCAAAGGATAAATTGCCTTTTGAAATGGCTGCCGAAACATGCAATTGGAAGGGCAGAAGTTCATTAAAATTTTCCCAGATTATAAACAACTGTTTAATGCTGGAAACAAAAAATATTATTTTTCGACAAGAAATGACAAATTTTCAATCAGGTTAAGTTTCTTTTGGAGTAGAATACTATTTTTAAGAATAATAGTGCACTTCGCTTCAGCTACGAAAGGAGATGTGTCGAGATCCACAACTGATGACCCATCCGCGTCCATTGCGACGGATCACGTCTGTGTACTCCCGCCGTAGATGTTGAGGTTATGTTTCCCCCGTCCTCCCGCGTTCCTCGACTGCTCACATTCGACTCTCAATTACGTTTCTGCCCTGCACCGCTTGGAATGTGATTGGGGAATTCATCGTTACGTCTATTTTCAAGAATTCCGTCCCGAGATACAATTGAACTGTGTGACGCCGAGGAGCAAACGACCACCCATCTGTTATTTAGGGCCCCACCCTCAATTCCAGGCCAGCAACTTCGCGCTTCTCGTGGTGATTGGTTAGTCCATATGTCTTTTCACTGCGGGAGCTGCGGAACTGTGGCTGCCTTACAAAGCCTGACCCTCATGTCCTGCTTACTGGCACGAATCTGGGTTACTTCGGATGCACTGAAATTGATTCAGAAGTCAAGAAGTCACTCCTTCACACTGGGATCTTTTATAGCTGGCATCATCCTCATCCTAAGCCTCACTGAAGGTTCAGAGTTCGATCTCCGGCAGATACTTTGGGACTTCAGGATGTGGGATAGTCTTCGGCGTTGTGCGGGTGTTTCATAGAGTCATAACTCACATCTCCAAAAAATGAAAAATTGAGATACCGTAATGATGTAAGAAATGTGAAAAATTAACCTCTGAATCGTGTTCTACACAGATAACAGCATGGTAGTATAACCTAAACATTTTCCCCCTGTTACTACATATGCTAGTGGATTATATTGGTTTTCCAGCTCTCAGGTTGAATTTTCTTTTACCAACTTCGTTTCGAATTTCGGGTACTGACAAATACTACAACTGGCAATTATTTTCTAACAGTTGGCAGCAATAATTTCGGTTTGCAGCCAAGGAAACTGATGAAAATGCAACTAACTATGCTTATGAACTAATAATTAATTAGTAATACTGGCATTACTGTTAATAACAATACACAATTGAGATCTGTTGCGTTGTGATTCCAATTCAACTCCATATTCAGCTATATTCAAGTAAGTAATAGCTTATAGACCTACTTTGTATGAAACATGGACAGAAATATATTTCACATTTTAATTAATTTCTTTCGTGTTTAGATTTTTATTAAAATATCCAAGACAGGAAATATAATGGTAGCGACTTCTTCAAAAAAGAAAATGCTTGTAAGTATTTTAAGTAAGTTATACATTTCAAAGTGGTATTCTGTTTTCGGAATTGGTAGGCCTACTAATCATTTCACGTGATAAAACTGAATACATTTTTAGGTTAGGTCTCGTGAATCGTAAACTGTTTAGTCACAGCAATGAATTTCATGTTGTCAGACAAAATAAATTTTAATATTAGATCATACTAATCTGCTAATTACCAACATAATATGCGAGAAGTCCAGAAGGAAAATATAGTATTTCATAAATTATTAAACCATTTTGGAAACACCCGGCGACATAAAGATGAGATGTGGTAAATAAGAAGACATTGTTACTGTTAGTATTATATCATTATTACTTACTTACTTACTTACTTACTTACTGGCTTTTAAGGAACCCGAAGGTTCATTGCCGCCCTCACATAAGCCCGCCATTGGTCCCTATCCTGAGCAAGATTAATCCATTCTCTATCATATCCCACCTCCCTCAAATCCATTTTAATATTATCTTCCCAACTACGTCTCGGCGTCCATAAAGGTCTTTTTCCCTCCGGCCTCCCAACTAACACTCTATATGCATTTCTGGATTCGCCCATACGTGCTACATGCCCTGCCCATCTCAAACGTCTTGATTTAATGTTCCTAATTACGTAAGGTGAAGAATACAATGTGTGCAGTTCTGTGTTGTGTAACTTTTTCCATTCTCCTGTAACGTCATCCCTCTTAGCCCCAAATATTTTCCTAAGCACCTTATTCTCAAACACCCTTAACCTATGTTCCTCTCTCAAAGTGAGAGTCCAAGTTTCACAACCATAAAGAACAACCGGTAATATAACTGTTTTATAAATTCTAACCTTCAGATTTTTTGACAGCAGACTGGATGATAAAAGCTTTTCAACCGAATAATAACAGGCATTTCCCATATTTATTATGTGTTTAATTTCCTCCCGAGTATCATTTATATTTGTTACTGTTGTTCCAAGATATTTGAACTTCTCCACCTCTTCAAAAGATAAATTTCCAATTCTTATGTTTCCATTTCCGACAATATTCTGGTCACGAGACATAATAATATACTTTGTCTTTATTATATCATTATTATTGTTTTATTATTAATACTATTATTATTATTATTATTATTATTAGTATTTCAGTACGTCGCATTGTGATATTACCGTCTTTAGTGGTGTTTGGTATTAGTTGGCAACACTGAAGAGACGGCCAAATTAGATTTTTAAGAAGTACACTTACGTGAACCTCACTATAGGTGAGGTTGCCAAAGGCAAAAAATGTTAAACAGTAACATTTAAGGTGTGACATTTAAATGCCTCGCAAGAAAGTATTATATGTTATAAATTTAAATAATAAGATGATTTTAATTATCATAAATTAAGTATTTCAACAATATTTCTTGATCTTGTAACATAATAGAAAGGTATTTACCGCTTGATTTCATCTCATTTCTTTAATCTATACTAATAATAAATCTGTAGCCAAAATTTTTCTGGTAATTTTCGATTTTCCAAAAATAATTGGTCCTAACATGTATAATTAACCACCCTGAAACCGAAATAGCTTTTTTGAAATTTTTGTTTGTATGTCTGTCTGTCTGTCTGTCTGTCTGTCTCTCTGGATGTTGTTACCTTTTCACGCGATAATGGCTGAACGGATTTCGATGAAAATTGGAATATAAATTAAGTTCGTTGTAACTTAGATTTTAGGCTATATGACATTGAAAATGCTTTATTTAAAAAGGGGGGGGTTATAAGGGGGCCTGGATTAAATAAACCGAAATATCTCGCTTATTATTGATTTTTGTGAAAAATGTTACATAACAAAAATTTCTTTAAAAATGATTTCCGATAAGTTTTATTCCAGGCAAAATTTTGATAGGACTGATATTTAAGTCCATCTGTCAGTCTGGATGTTTGTTACCTTTTCACGCGATTATGACTGAACGGATTTCGACGAAAATTGGAATATAAATTAAGTTCGTTATAAGTTAGATTTTAGGCTATATAGTATTCAAAATACTTTATTTAAAAGGGGGGTTATAAGGGGGCCTGAATTAAATATACCGAAATATCTCGCTTATTATTGATTTTTGTAAAAAATGTTACATAACAAAAGTTTCTTTAAAAATGATTTTCGATAAGTTTTATTCCAGGAAAAATGTTGATAGGACTGATATTTAAGGATATACAAGAGTTTTAAAATAACAATACAATACATTTCCGCCGCCGCCTCAGATTATAATGTCGTTGATCCGTAACTGCTATGTGCAAAATATTAAATTTTTTTAGTAGGAAGAAAAACAAATTTATTCATTCTATGGCAGTAGTGCATAGGAGATCGTGAATTATTACATTTTTACACAATCAACTCTATTAATTTGGAGTGATTTATTAAAGGATGCATTCAAGACTAATTTAGAAAAATTATATAAACAAATTATATTTTCACCAAATGAGTGGTCTTTGGTCCAAAATGATAGCATTTTAATTATTTAAATACAATTTAAATTAAGTAGCATATTAAACGATTTATTCTTCTGTCAAACACGAATATTCCCTGGACCCAATGTTCTATTTTAATTACGTAATTACTTTATATTTATTTCTAATAAGTGCAGCGGAGCGCACGGGTACAGCTAGTACTATAATATATTTTCGCGCATTAGTATTCCATACTCCTTGCAATTTCCTTATTTGTCACACTCTTGTTACGTAATAATCCTTTTGTTATCTTGAGGGTATTAAGCCTTAATAATAACATAAGAATAATGATAAATGTAATATCGCTAGCAATGGCGAGTAACTTAGTTTTGTAACAACTCCAGCAAACTCTGCGCTAATGAAGATTTATGCTACAGAGTTTCTCTCTAGACTGAACCATCCGTCTCTGCCAAAAATAGTTAGATAAATGTATAGCGAATTGGCTTATGGATGACCTAATTTGAGTTAATGTAATTATACGTTTTTGTATTCAGATGCCAGCTTAATAACTCTTTTCCGTCTATGAATTACTGCATTCTTTTCTTATTTAAAGTGAAAACTCTATGAACTTTTAATTGTGCTTCCTCACAATGTTATAGATGGGTTTAATTTTGCGTAATATCTTTTGCGAACACAATAATATTACTTTTCACAAAATCTGAGACGAACCCAGTACTACTCCTGTTAGCAGTTGATAATTTCTCACTCAAATTGCAGCGGGTTGATCCAAGGCGCATAGATTGACATTTGTGGTGTCTAAAACGGCTGTGAGTCAGATTACTGCATTAACATTCTACCGTTGTTCCATTTTTCCATAATGCACTGAATAGCTTTTATAGTTTCGCCACATTAAGAGTACTAGAATTTGCGTACATGTAGTGGTCTCGGAATTATTCCTGAATTATTTTTCTTTCTGTCTTAGGTGTTTAATCGTTGTTAGATTCTTTTTTTTTTTTTTTTTTTGCCCTTTCAGGAAACGCAACGCTATTCCTTTATGATGCGTTAGCACGACACACGGATTTTCATCCTAAAAACAAAACGACATTGTTGATTGACTATAAAAAATAAACATTCACTTCAAAAAACCTAACTCAGGACCTTAGATTCCAAGCAGAATCAAATCTTAGTTCAGTTTCTAAGAAAATATTTAGATGGGTCTTTTCCTACTATTGTTGAAAGGAAATAAAATAAAATACGCTTTTCATTAGCCAACACAATCTAAACGTTTCCTTTATTGGCTGCCGCTAATCAAAGACGAAGTCACCAGTCTCAAAGAAAACCCTATGATTGAATAGCTCTGTCTTCCATTAGTTAATTGTTCCTCGATCTTCTACATGACAGTATGTTCTTTGTTATTTGTTTCACCATTCTTCATCTCTCTCTTTCAATCTCACTTTCTCCATGAATGTTTTCTGTTCTTGTTTTTTTGCTTTTTATGCCTTGTCTCGAAATTCCGTTACACATTAACTTGAAACATTTATGATCGAGTGTGAAATTAAAAATAATATTACGAAAAAATTTCAGCATCTGACGTCAGTTGCTTAGCAAGGCAATGAGTTGTGTCACACTATTCCCACATCAGTTGCTTAGCAACAGCAATGAGTCATGTCACACTATTCTCACATCAGTTGCTTAGCAAAAGCAATGAGTCATGTCACACTATTCTCACATCAGTTGCTTAGCAACAGCAATGAGTTATGTCACACTATTCTCATAACAGTAGCTTAGCAACAGCAATGAGTCATGTCACACTATTCTCGCATCAGTTCCTTAGCAAAAGCAATGAGTCATGTCACACTATTCTCACATCAGTTGCTTAGCAACAGCAATGAGTCATGTCATACTATTCTCACATCAGTTGCTTAGCAACAGCAATGAGTTACGTCACACTATTCTCATAACAGTAGCTTAGCAACAGCAATGAGTCATGTCACACTATTCTCGCATCAGTTGCTTAGCAAAGGCAATGAGTTATGTCACACTATTCTCACATCAGTTGCTTAGCAACAGCAATGAGTCATGTCACACTATTCTCACATCAGTTGCTTAGGAAAGGCAATGAGTCATGTCACACTATTCTCACATCAGTTGCTTAGCAACAGCAATGAGTTATGTCACACTATTCTTATAACAGTAGCTTAGCAACAGCAATGAGTCATGTCACACTATTCTCGCATCAGTTGCTTAGCAATAGCAATGAGTTACGTCATACTATTCTCACATCAGTTGCTTAGCAACAGTACTGATTTATGTCACACTACTCTCATATCAGTTGCTTAGCAACACCAATGGGTTATGTCACACTATTCTCACATTAGTTGCTTATCAAAGACAATGAGTTTCGTCACACTATTCTCACATCAGTTGCTTAGCAACAGCAATGAGTTATGTCGCACTATTCTCATATCAGTTGCTTAGCAGCAGCAAATAGTCATGTCACACTATTCTCACATCAGTTGCTTAGCAACAGCAATAAGTTATGTCGCACTATTCTCATATCAGTTGCTTAGCAGCAGCAAATAGTCATGTCACACTATTCTCACATCAGTTGCTTAGCAACAGCAATAAGTTATGTCGCACTATTCTCATATCAGTTGCTTAGCAGCAGCAAATAGTCATGTCACACTATTCCCACATCAGTTGCTTAGCAACAAATGAGTTATGTCGCACTATTCTCATATCAGTTGCTTAGCAGCAGCAAATAGTCATGTCACACTATTCTCACATCAGTTGCTTAGCAACAGCAATGAGTTATGTCGCACTATTCTCATATCAGTTGCTTAGCAGCAGCAAATAGTCATGTCACACTATTCTCACATCAGTTGCTTAGCAACAGCAATGAGTCATGTCACACTATTCTCATATCAGTTGCTTAGCAGCAGCAAATAGTCATGTCACACTATTCTCACATCAGTTGCTTAGCAACAGCAATAAGTTATGTCGCACTATTCTCATATCAGTTGCTTAGCAGCAGCAAATAGTCATGTCACACTATTCCCACATCAGTTGCTTAGCAACACAATGAGTTATGTCGCACTATTCTCATATCAGTTGCTTAGCAGCAGCAAATAGTCATGTCACACTATTCTCACATCAGTTGCTTAGCAACAGCAATGAGTTATGTCGCACTATTCTCATATCAGTTGCTTAGCAGCAGCAAATAGTCATGTCACACTATTCTCACATCAGTTGCTTAGCAACAGCAATGAGTTATGTCGCACTATTCTCATATCAGTTGCTTAGCAGCAGCAATGAGTCATGTCGCACTATTCTCATATGAGTTGCTTAGCAACAGCAATGAGTCATGTCACACTATTCTCATATCAGTTGCTTAGTAACAGCAATAAGTCATGTCACACCATTCTCACATCAGATGCTTAGCAACAGCAATGAGTCATATCACACTATTCTCATATCAGTTGCTTAGCAACAGCAATGAGTCATGTCACACTATTCTCATATCAGTTGCTTAGCAACAGCAATAAGTCATGTCACACCATTCTCACATCAGATGCTTAGCAACAGCAATGAGTCATGTCACACTATTCTCACATCAGTTGCTTAGCAAAGTTAATGAGTTATGTCGGGTGATGATTAATCTGAAATGGGGCTTGTGCCGGAAATTATTTGGTGAAAACTTAACTTTTATATGTTTTATGTGATTATTTTGATATGTATTTGCATAAGAATAAAAATGTGTTTTTATGTTAAATAAAATTGAAAATATATACTCAGGTGACCTTGTCCGAAATTTAAACACAATTACAAGTTTCTATTACAGTGCAAATAAAATATTTATTTACTTGAGAATCATAGCCCTAATCATCACCTTAACCTCACTCAGGCGCTAGATAACCATAGCAGTTGAAAAAGCAATAAGAAACAACAATTTCCTATAAACATCCTGTATAATGATATTAAACATTCAACCGTTGCGTACATTGCGGCCGGTTATTTTCATTAAAATTTAAAGCGAAAATGTCATAAATAGACAGATAAGAAGAGTGAACCATTTTTTGTATTGCACGCACGCAAGTTTTGGGATTATATGAAGACGTTTTTTCAGACACGCAAATACTCGCACAACGAGGGACCAATTGTCTTTGTAACAGTCGGGTTGTCCAAGTTTGCGTGTAGCGAAATGTGACAGAGGCGTTCTTGTGCAAAGGCGGTCGGAAGAAATAAGCTCCAAGTAGTCTTATCTGACAATCTCATGCGATAACACTTTTTGTTTTGTTTTAATTTAATATACAAATGGAGATGTGGTTTCAGGTCATCTGCAGATCCCCCGGCGCGTGTCCGAGCTGAATGCAAATCGACACGAACTTGTGTTATTTGTGTTGGAAGGGGTGACCGCAAGAAGTGGGATCTGTGTGACGCAGGCTAATTAAAAGTAAACAGCTACAGCCAACTTTGTAGTGGTTTAACTAATTATTTCCCTGATTCATCACATAGTAAAGTTATTCCGGGTCCCGGCTTCCGAACAGCAGATCCATTTCCTCGGGAACGCTGGGACGTGCTCTATTTCTTGCTCCCAGAGGATCACGGCGTCGATTCAGACTCGTGCAGTGTTGTGTTTGAACTTGAGTCTGTGTTGATTCTGTTAGAAGGCTTACATCAGTTTATTTTCGCACGACGGTTTCTCTCTACCATTATACTTTTTTGCCGTCTCCCAACAGTTTAGTCTTACATTACTATATTACCATTCATAGTTTGTTTTCTTCAACGATTATTCAAAATGCATACATAAACGTGTTACAAACGGCTGTCTAGGAATTTTTAGTTTACATCTTATAGGCCTACTTGCAGTCATGAACGGAAAAGTCAAAATTTTATGTTGGGTCATTAAAAGAGAGCATAGGTCAGAAGGCACAAACGGAACTGGCATAAGGGAGTGATGAGTAGCCTACACGGCGCCTGGGTGCACAATAGATAGTTCCCATGGGAAATGGTCACAGTGCAATTGGTTCGCCAACCCTCCAGGAGAAAAAAAAAACATGCTGCATATCTTTACATAGAACTAGGCTTACATGTGTGTGTGTATGTGTGTGTGTGATCACACAAGGGGAATAATAGGAGAACAAAGAGAATACAACAACAAGGGAAATTTTAGAAGAAAATGAGAATACAAGGATAACAAGAGGAATACTAGGAGAAAACGCGGAATACAAAGAAAACAGGAAGAATGCTAAGGGAAGATAAGGAAAACAAGGGGAATACAATAACAATGGGATGACAAGGAGGTCTAGGGGAAGTCATAGAGAACAAGGGAAATACAAAGAAAAGAACAAAAAGACAAAGAGAACAAGGCGGATACAAGGAAAACATGGATAAGTCGAAGAGAACTGTAAGACAAAGAGAACTAGGGGAAGACAAGGATAACAAGGGGAGAACATGGGGACTACAAGAAGAACAAGGGGAAGACAAAGGGAATATAAGGAGAAAAACGAAGGAATACAAGGAGAACATGGGGAATACAAATACAAGGGGAAGACAAAGCGAATATAAGGAGAAACTAAGAAAATACAAGAATAACAAGGGGAATATGAGGATAAGTGGAATAGAAAGAAAACAAAGTAAAGAAAAGGAGAAGAAAGGGAAAACAAGGAGAATATGGGCAATATATATAGAAAAACTGTGAAGTGGAATGAGAGAGAAATTGGAAGTGAATTTAAGTGAATGAGATATTTGATGTTTTTCAATGTTTTGGATTGGGAGTAGTAGCAGGGGTACTATAACTGTATGAGTATTATCGAAATAAATATATGGATAGGGGTAATAAAATAGGAAATTTAGAAGCGAAGCGAAAAGAAAGAGATAAATATGTAAATAATCAGAGGATAGAAAAAAAATAAGTGATGTAAGTGTTGTAAAATAGAGTAAACGGAAAAGTCAGCAAGTAATGTAGGAGAAAATAGCGGGAAAACAATGATTAAGAGTAGGTAGGATTCGAGGTTAGAGAAGAAAACAAATAAATAACACAAATTATTAAGGAAGGAATATGCAATATTTAATAGGCGAGCGAGAAATGGAAGGGAGACAGTCTAGGTAGGAGGGAGAGAATAGAAGAGGATAGAGGGGGAAGGACATATAGCAATTCAGTCATAACAGAACATTAGAAAGCAATCAAGAAATTCTCGGCAAAGAATACATTAATAGAAAAGAGTTATATGTATAAAGGGATGGTGGATCGAAAAACAGAAGTGTGAAGGTCCACCATAACTGTGAATTGTAAAGTTGAATGACAAATAAATATCAATATCAATATCAATATCAATATAGAAAAACAAAGGAAAACAAGGAAAACAAGGGAACAATGATAACAAGAGGAATGGAAGGAGAATAATGAAATACAATGAAAACGAGACGAGGGGGTTGCATTTTTATGTGAAGGTTAATCCCCAAATTAGCCCCATACCTAGTGAGAAAAAAGACATAGTTCCACATCAAAAAATAATGAGAACTATTTATTTATTCTACAGATAAATCATTTTAACTATCGACATATACATCTACCTAACATGACTACAACGGAGAAATATAAAAAAAAAATACTTCAGATCACGTATTTATAATGTGAATTGCATTGTAACCAGAAGGTAAGTGAAAATTTAGTCAAATATCATAGAACATTAGTCAAAAGAATAACTTATGTAATTCTGTAAAATATTTAAGTAGAGACATAAAATATAAATAAACAAAATTATGAAAATAACATGGAAAGTATTCAATGTGATAATTTTGGTGATTGCTAAATATAACTATTTTGTTTAGTCAACTTTCCGAAGACAGGTCTGAACCTCACAAGTGATTCGGAAAAAGACACAACTTATGAGGCAACTAGACCAGGAGACAATGAGGTAGGATGACCAGTTCTTTTCCTCTCCATTGCATAAATCACCGAAACTCTATATATTAGCCTACATTAGTCAGACTTCAGATGCATACAAACAATTGTTCTTCCTCTGACAGATATCGTCAAGTGAGATGTACTGCCTGGTAATAGATGTAGCCTACAACAATATATCAATAAGAACCTCAATCAGAGGTTAATAGAACTGTAGGAATCAAAATTAGAAATGAAGATATTAATACAAAATTATATTTATAACTCTTTATTATAGCTACAATAGAAATATAGAAAGAATAAAAAATCCATGTATAGCTTCTGTCAAATATCTGAGAACTTCCACTCATTAAACTCTCAGATTAATTGCAACATACAGTTTCAAATACAACAAAATTTACATCTTACTCATCTACAATATGTCTCCGTTCTGCAGACCTCACTGAGGTTCATTCATTATTCCTGATACAGAAATATTGTGAACAGAATGCATTACATACAGTATCACTTCGCGAAACAGGGAACGGTACTTATTTTTAGTAACGGAAAAGCTTCGAAGCATTCAACGTATCACATGGTTAAAATAAATGTGATCAAATTTTGTCGGTTTTATATGGCATGAGATCTATTTTGAGAGATTTCAATTACTGTTGAAATGATACTCTGCATGCAATGCTGTAGCCAAATTTATTACGTCCGACGCGCCCCAAGAATTACTTCACCGCCCAACATTTCTGTTCGTTTAAAAAATGTAGGGAAATCACGATCTTTGGCATTTGTTGGGTTGGTTGCTAACACCTCCAGATAGTCTATGTTCGAATAAGACCTTACTAGATGGACTCTTAGTGTGGCACTGCAATTTAAATTCTAAGACGGAGAACAGAAAAATTGAATTTAAGTCGTGATAGCATAATTGTTAGGGGAGAGTTGGGTAGCATTGGACATCGGGTAATATCGGACAATGAGTTTATTTCATCTACCACCAGATGATAGTACCTGAATAACACGGTTACACACCTGTGGAGTAACGGTAAGCGCGTCTGGCCGCGAAACCAGGTGGCCCCGGTTCGAATCCCGGTCGGGGCAAGTTACCTGGTTGAGGTTTTTTCCGGGGTTTTCCCTCAACCCAATACGAGCAAATGCTGGGTAACTTTCGGTGCTGGACCCCGGACTCATTTAACCGGCATTATCACCTTAATCTCATTCAGACGCTAAATAACCTAGATGTTGATAAAGCGTCGTAAAATAACCCAATAAAATAAATAAAATAAACATGGTTACGTTTCTGTATGCGACATCACAGAAACGTAACCATGTTATTCAGGTACTACCATCTGGTGGTAGATGAAAGAAACTCACTGTCCGATATTACCCAATGTCCGATACTACCCAACTCTCCCCTACGGATAGTAAATGAGAGAGTTGATTTTTCTTTTCTTTTGGTGGACGAGAGGATTTTGGCATTAAGTTTTGCCTAGAGTTCTCTCATTCAGTGACCCCGTAACAGGATAAATATCACTAATGATAACTAAAATAGCTGAAGATATTTAAGAGGTATATTGGTCCGACAAGTTAGCATATAAGTGAAATAAGTATAATAATCCTTCAATAACTGTCTTATTAACCTAATAAATAATACAAAAATTACATTAGGTCATTGCACAATCAAACATGACTAGCGCTTTCGCCAATTAATGGCATCTCCAGGTCTATTAGCACATAGTACACCTCCTTGCTTTAGCCCGCAATGAATTGGAAACTGATAGAAACTGATAGAAACTGGCCTATACGAACTCTGTTGTACATTTCACTGAGACACATTTTAATTAATCGAACTAGTTTCTTGGGAATACCAAATTCAATAAGAATATTATATAAAACTTCTCTCTTAACCGAGTCATATGCCTTTTTGAAATGTATGAATAACTGATGTACTGTACCCTTATACTCCCATTTTTCTCCAATATCTTCTCTGGCTTAACTTACTTACTTACTGGCTTTTAAGGAACCCGGAGGTTCATTGCCGCCCTCACATAAGCCCGCCATTGGTCCCTATCCTGAGCAAGATTAATCCATTCTCTATCATCATACCCCACCTCCCTCAAATCCATTTTAATATTATCTTCCCATCTACGTCTCGGCCTCCCCAAAGGTCTTTTTCCCTCCGGCCTCCCAACTAACACTCTATATGCATTTCTGGATTCGTTCATACGTGCTACATGCCCTACCCATCTCAGACGTCTGGATTTAATGTTCCTAATTATGTCAGGTGAAGAATACAATGTTGTGTTGTGTAACTTTCTCCATTCTCCTGTAACTTCGTCCCTCTTAGCCCCAGATATTTTCCTAAGCACCTTATTCTCAAACACCCTTAACCTATGTTCCTCTCTCAAAGTGAGAGTTCAAGCATCTCTGGCTTAACATTTTGTTTATTTAATGTATTACATTTTTTACATTTACGACGCAAGTCACGCATTTTATGCGTCGTGTAGAAACTAATTTTTATGCGTAACTTCCCAAAACCCTGCCCACCACAATTTCCTTCGTGGCTCAGACGGAGATCGAACCCTGATTACTGCGATGAATGGCGGAGAAGCTACCGACTCGGTCACGGGAGTTTTTCCGATGTTAGCTATGTTTTATACCTGTGAAAGTCGTTAAATTCTTTCATCCCTCATTCTTTGTATCACCGATTTTCATGATAATATAATGGCATTCTATAACACAGCAGAAATTTCACTATGTCCGTAGTATTTTACGGCACCTAGAAAATATTTCCATCCTGTCATTCGTGTATAACAGTGAAGGATAGCGGGCTATAACGTTTCCTTTTGAATTGTCTGCACTCCATTACTGAGTATATTTTCACTCTTGTTATTTATGAATGCATCGCGGAAAGCAATTCTCCGAAAGTATCAAAGTGCCGATGATTGATGTTGCCTGATTATGCGCATCGCGTCGCTTATCTACGACACTTTTATTAGTGCCGCTATCAGCACTTGCATTAATACTCAAAGAATTTCAGATTAATCATTTTTGTCACTTTGATGTATGCGGGAGGCTGCGTTATTAACCCGTTGTGCGGGACTCCATTCCGGCTTTCAAATATTCCGAAGTGTGATCATCATGGTATGGTATGAGGCAGCGCCTGTTCAACTATTTGTCACTAAAATGATTCAGACTTCGTTGTCCGCGGCCTACGCATCTGCTAATGAGAAGGGCGTACGCTTTGGAGATCTCAGATTTTGATTAGCCTATATCACCTCGGATGAAAGTTAATGATATGAAACGAAGTGTAGCAAAGCCACATTATAATAGTACAACACTCGGGTTATTGCTAGCTCAGATCCCGAAGGTCAAACAGGTAAAGTTGGGTCTTCTTACTTTATACCCTGAGGGTGAAACCAAATGATATTTCCCACATTACTACATAGGCCTATGCTAGTGGATTATAGTGATTTTGTCCACACCTGTGGAGTAACGGTCAGCGCGTCTGGCCGCGAAACCGGGTGGCCCGGGTTCGATTCCCGGTCGGGGCAAGCTACCTGGTTGAGGTTTTTTCCGGGGTTTTCCCTCAACCCAATATGAGCAAATGCTGGGTAACTTTCGGTGCTGGACCCCGGACTCATTTCACCGGCATTATCACTTTCACCTCATTCAGACGCTAAATAACCAAAGATGTTGATAAAGCGTCGTAAAATAACCTACTAAAATAAATTATACTGATTTCCTAGTTGTAAGGTTAAACTTTCTTTTGCTAACTTCGTTTCGAATAAAATTTCGATACAAACAACTATTACTTACTTACTTATCCATATTCTGAGCAAGATTAATCCAGTCCCTAAGCATCATAACCCACGCCCCTCAAATCCATTTTAATATTATGCTCTCATCTACGTCTCGGCCTTCCCAAAGGTCTTTTTCTCTCCTGCCTCCCAACTAACACTCTATATGCATTTCTGGGTTCGCCCATAAGTGCTACATTCCCTGCCCACCTCAAAGGTCTGCATTTAATGTTCCTAATTATGTCAGGTGAATAATGCAATGCGTGCAGTTCTGCGTTGCGTAACTTTCTCCATTCTCCTGTAACTTCATCCCTCTTAGCTGCAAATATTTTCCTTATGCACCTTATTCTCAAACACCCTTAACCTCTGTTCCTTTCTCAAAGTGAGAGTCCAAGTTTCACAACCATACAGAACAACCAGTAATATGCCTATAACTGTTTTATAAATTCTTTCAGCTTTTTTGAGAGCAGACTGTATGACAAAAGCTTCTCAACCGAATAATAACAGGCATTTCCCATATTTCTTCTGCGTTTAATTTCCTCCGAGTGTTATTTATATTTGTTACTGTTGCTCCAATATATTTCAACTTTTGCACCTCTTTAAATGATAAATTTTCAATTTTTATATTTGCATTTCGTACAATATTCTGGTCATGGGACATAATCATATACTTTGTCTTTTCGAAATTAATTAATTTATTTATTTATTTATTTATTTACTTATTTAATTATTCAAAAATTGCAATATTAAACTGTAGCATAAGATGAAAGTTTTCATTTTGACCTAAGCAAATAAAAAAAGAGCTTGGTAGGCCTATACGAAAAATACGCATTTGAAATACTTTCATACATTATCTGACAATAACGTTTCCTTTTCTTTCTTCATTTCTCTTTTTTTAACAAAGACCTCCTATGAAATTAAGAAAATGTTGAGGATTAATATTTCAGGAGAAAAATTCGCTCCGGCGCCGGGGATCGAAACCGGGTCCTTGGTTCTACGTACTAAGCGGTCTGACCACTGAGCTACGCCGAATTCAATCCACAGCCCCGGAACGAACTCTCCTCCTACAGTGTTGTTTCCCTTTTGTGGCCTAACTCCAAGTTGGGCATATACGTTGACGTTTATATTTCATGTCAGCTGCCATTATACAAGGAGCGCACTCACTGAGTGACTAATGGCCGGGATTCCGCAGTAAAGTGCACAGCAATCTGTACAGAATCATGCACTGCCAGCTAAATGAGTTTACTAAAGATGTTATTAATTGGTGCGCTCCTTGTATAATGGCAGTTGACTTGAAATATAAACGTCATCGTATATGCCCAACTTGGAGTTAGGCCACAAAAGGGAAATAACTCTGTAGGAGGAGAGTTCGATCCGGTGTTGTGGATTGAATTCGGCGTAGCTCAGCGGTCAGAGCGCTTGGTACCTATAACCAAGGACCCGCGTTCGATCCACGGCGCCGGAGCGAACTTTTCTCCTCAAATATTGTCACTATAACAGATATTATTCTATTGGACCAATTAATAACATCTTTAGTAAAAAATGTCAAAGAGCAATTTTCCCCATGCACCTTTGAACTCTAAAGTTCAAGCCAGAACGGATCTCGGAGAATTATGTGTTCTACAGTGTGGCAATTGTGACGAAATCAGAAGGGTGGAAATAAAAATGAATAAACGTGAGAATAATTTTATCCCAGCACGAGTCCGAGCGTCTGTTTCAGTGATATAAATCTTTCACAAACTCATACATCGCCCCATTCCGCCTTTTCGAGATATAAATCAAACAATAGAACACATCGTGCCGCACAAGACATAACGTGATTCCCATCGCTGAATCCCCGCATCTGGTGACACAATACAGAAACTATGTACTCTTGAGCAGGTTTTTTTAGTCTGTTATTTTAAGACGTTTTATCAACTGCTATGGTTGTCTAACGTCTGAGTGAGACGAAGGCGATAATTTGGCAAAATCAGTCCAGGGTCCAGCGCCGAAAGCTACCCAGCATTTACTCTTAATGAGTTGAGGGAAAACCCCGTAAAACAACCTCAACCAAGTAATTTGTCCCAACCAGGATTCGATCCTGAGCACGCTCATTTCACGGTCAAGTGTGCTGACCGTTACTCGCTTACAGCGGTGGATAATAGATTTACAACTTTTTACATTATAATTATTAAAGGTTATTGTTAGATATTGGACCTGACATCGATGCCTGAATGGGGCACAACATGGCAAAACTTAATTTTAAGTAAATGCCTGCTTTCTCCCATCTGTACTAATTTTCGAACTAATCTGTATCAATAGAGAACCACCAGAAGTCTGCAGATTGTTTTCATAACTTACTTCAGAAGCAACTGGTGACGATGAAGCTACTGTAAAATAATAATAAAATCGCATACAATTTAAAAAAGAGGAAGAGAGAAGACTTTTCTACAATAAACAACTAAAATAAATTATCTTTCATTTTTATAAAGCAGTACAACGCTAGAAAACGGAACACAAAACATAGAGAATCCAGCATTATTGAATTGAATATTGGGTTGATACAGACGTTAGTAGCGTTTTTTTCGCTTTGACAAAAGTTTTATTTGAGATGAACAGAAGACAGAAATTAATTACTAATATTATTAGTGGGTGCTAGAGGTACGATTATATATATATATATATATATATATATATATATATATATATATATTTTTCTAAATTTATTTCAACTCAACAACAATGCAACTTTATTATCTCAACAATAATTCCTTTCTACAATTCACCTTAAACGCTCTCGTCAACAATAGGATTTTCACTCAACACAGTATTCGTTATAGCACTCCACTGACGACAATCACAATTTACTTGGACTATTACGAACAACAATGAACTGTTAATCTTAACTAATATTTACAAAGCACTATTTACAAATCAGAACTGTCAGTTCTCAGTTCACAGTTCTTCTAGCTCAGTCACTCGAGTTCACAGTATCTCGAACCACAGACCTTCAGAGACAGTCCACTGTACTCGAACTCAGGTCCCTCCAACTGCGGTCCACTGCACTCGAACTGAGGTCCCTCCAACTGCGGTCCACTGCACTCGAACTCAGGCCTTCGGATGCTGACACAGTTGCGGACGCACACTCGAGTCGAATTCCGGTACACAAGACTGGCTTGCTTGCTCTGGCTTACTCACTGACTGAATAAACTGAAACTGCCCAAGTTCGCTCGCGTTTCTTCTTTTATATCAAAATCATAGTTACGAGAAATTTCTACGGGTGTCCTCTCGAATTATCTGGATATCTCCACTTCGGACGGACTTCTCTAGAAGATTCGGGAGGGTCCGTCCCCCCTTCACTCCGCAAGTAGCAGCTGCGCGCGCACTCTCCCCTCGTCGCGTTGACGTAATACACCCCCTCTGCCCTTCAGCATGCATGCATGCCCTTCAGCTCACCGTACCAGCGTTTCGTCTGCCGCGCGCCCTGTCGGACGCGTGTTCAAACCCCGTTGCAGCTGTCACTATATATATATATATATATATATATATATATATATATATATATATATATATTAATTTCTGAAAAGCGTTCAATCTTGAATCCTCTTTGGCCAAGACTGCTTCTTTGACAGCTCTAAAATATTCATTCTTTCTGAGAAATCACAAAATTTTATTTAATTTATTAGTCTGACAAAATATTTTGTGTTTACCTTGCGACACAAAATAGCTCACAACAATATTTAAAATGAAAAATTATATAGCCTAAGCAGGTTTGATACAGAAGAGATTAAGACGTATAAGAAAAATAGAACCTAGTACAATTTAAATTGAGTGTACACCATAAAATAAATTAATACCACAACAATAATAATTGTATTTCTAACGGAAAGATTTTCATAAAATTGTACGCATTTACTAATACTTGTATATTTGGTATACTTTGTCCTTCAGGGCACCCTCTATTTTAAATGAAGTTTGTTTAAGTAAATAAAATTCTCCTACATTATCTAAGACTCTTTGTCAACGCTGGGGTAGTTTTTCGATTCCACGTCTGTAAAAATCTGTTGGAGTTAAACAAGTTGTCAAGTGAAGTTTGTAAAGTATTAAGTCATGAAAGGAGTTCCCTTGAAGTTTGTTGGATAGAGAACGGAAAAAGTGGAAATTTAAGAGCGAAACATCGGTAGAATATGTGGGATTGGAATTTGTCTAATATTGACTTATGAGTACTAATAAAAGATTATTAAGGGGTTAGGTACAGCTTGCAGCTGTAAAATACTGGAAATATTCAACTTTTTTTTCCATCACTGCATCTTGTACAAAAATGAAAATTGGTATGTTTAAAACACTGTCCTTCTGCTATATGAAAAAAAAAATGTTTTTACGATTCATAAAAATTATTTACATTTTCTTTTTCAAAATTCAGTTCACTGTGCAGTGATGAAGCGTTTTCCACATAACTCAAAAACTATCCAACATTGTGATGAAAATTTTGTGTGTATTTATGCATGTCATATCTACAATATGAAGCAAAATCAATTCTCTGCCTTTGATAGATTGTCTGATAAAAAATAAATTAATTTAAAAATGGTCAAATATCAGTATTTTCTTCTAACATGAAATAAAAAAAATATTGATTAAGGGATGTAGTTGAAAGAGCATGATATTGTAAATATGAGTTTCAGCAATAAAATAAAAGAGAGATAACATGAAAAAGTTAACAATTTTATGAGTTATGAGGGAAACGCTTCATCACTGAGCAGTGAACTGCCACCATTTTCAAATTTGAAAAAAATATAAGTAATTTTCTTTTTAAATCGTAAAAATATATATTTTTTTCATATAGCAGAAGGACATGTTTTGCACATACCAATTTTCATTATTGTACAAGATACAGTAATGGAGGGAAAAAAATGTTGAATATTTCGAAAAATTTTACTGTTGTAAGCTGTACCTACCCCTTAAGAAAAAATTGTAAGTATGACCTAGCAGTAATTACTAGTTGGCCACTTAGTATGGAACCTACTTAATTTTTATTCACACAATTCAGTGTTACTAAAACTTTGCAAGAAGTCGTTAGGATTCATATGTCTGCTCTCTACTATGAAGTGGAGAGAAATAACACGTACAATAATAAACTGTAGGTTCCAAAGCGGGGAGCAATGTGTTAGTGTACAATAAGAAAAGTGAGTAACAAACGACGCTCTATTGAAGTTCGCCATTGGTGGCTAGAAGGGGTTATACTCCTATCAGGATCCACGTTAGCAAGCCGTTAGTACGCTGTCAGCTAATAGACTGGCACTCTGGGGGCGGGGGCACACATCCATCTCCGTCTGAAGTGCAGTGATATTTCTCGGGGCCACCCCAGCATGTCTCTCTCTAACCTAATTCCCCTAAGGCCGCAGTTCTCGTCATGGAAGTATTGTTCTCCATGCTCGATTGTTTCTTTTTTCAAGATCTTAGTCAAATCTTTTATTCTTTTTCGTACTCTTCTATTTCTTATACTCTGAGTACGAGACAACAGGAAATGCTACTTCTAAAATGAGATTGGAGTAGTGGATGAAGAGATTTTGAGAAATGATCAGAAACGTAACGTGATATTGTGTTGTAGACATTCTCTTCACTACTGCGATCGAGACACGTTTACGGAAACTAGTTCTTAGTACAAAATATACTGTGTGTTTTCCTGGATATAGGACATAGGAATTTAATATTACCATAAGAAACCTATGTATAAAACAATTTAAATTGTAAAATTGCAAATTTTTTTTAAATATTCAACATTTTCTTCTCCATTACTGTATCTTGTACAATAATAAAAATTAGTATGTGTAAAACTCTGTCCTCCTGCTATATAAAAAAATATTTTTACGATTTAAAAAATTATATATATATTTTTTTTTTCAAAAATTCAGAATGGTGGCAGTTCACTGTGCAGTGATGAAGCGTTTTCCTCATAACTCATAAACTTGCTAACTTTTTCATGTTCTCTCTCTTTTATTTTATTGCTGATACTCATGTTTACAATATCATGCTCTTTCAACTTTCAAAGAATGATGACAAAAATGTACTGGATTGAATTCATTGTGTGCCAGAAGTGATTTCACGAGTCTTGCACATGGCAATAAAATCTGTGCAATGACTATGTTGCTAAGTAGTGATAAACGAGTTAAAAAATGTCCATGAGCTTTAGAGTGAGTCAATTTTTTTATATACATGTATCAAATCAAGTTCAGATAAAATACATATATCAGTAAATGTGTTAATACATCTTGATTACACAACTTTTCAGACTGTATCACTTCGGAATATGAATGGTAAGACTTTTCTGCGTTAAATTTCAACGTACCTCGTTTACATGTTTCGACCTATTTATGGGTCACCTTCAGAACTGGTCGTTGTTGGTCTTGGCGCCACTTGTTCTGTTTGCTGTGAAGGTGTGTTCCTGTGGTATAGTGTAGAGTCGAAGAGTATGTGTGTTTTGAAGTTGAGTTGTGTGTTGAGAATTTCGAGAATATGAAATATACAGACATACAAAAACACACCCCAACGAAATTCTCAACATACAATTCAACTTCAAAACACACACACTCTTCGACTCTACACTATACCACAGGAACATACCCTCACAGGAAACAGAACAAGTGGCGCCATGACTAACAACGACCTGTTCTGAAGATGACCCATAAATAGGTCGAAACATGCAAATCAAGCTTTCAGGTATAACTCCCTGTAAAGTTGATTTGAATAATTTCGAGGGAAAAATTGTTCCGGGACCGGGTATCGAACCCGAAACAATTTTTCCCTCGAAATTATTCAAATCAACTTTACAGGGAGTTATACCTGAAAGCTTGATTTGCATAATATACGTCACTGTTCGTTAACAGAAAACCACAATTTAAGTCACACAGAGTTAGTGTGCACTCAATGTTGGTTGCTTGACGGTTGTCAGCCCACTTTGAGGTCTGTGGATATAGAGGGAAGATTTGGATCGGTGTTTGGTACGTTTAACTAAAGGTCCCGGGTTCGATACCCGGCCCCAGAACAATTTTTCCCTCGAAATTATTCAGGTCGAAACATGTAAACGAGGTACACTGAAATTTAACATAGGAAAGTCTTACCATACATATTCCGAATTGTGTTAAATGCCTTTACCATTTTACCCAAATAACGGGGAAAGATGCCTACAGTGCAGGCAAGAAGAAAACCTGTATCGAAGGGGGAAAGTTCGATCCGGTGCTGTGGATTGAATTCGGCGTAGCTCAGTGGTCACAGCGCTTGGTACGTAGAACCAAGGAATCCCCGGCGCCGGAGCGAATTTTTCTCCTAAAATATTAACTGTATCTACAGGCTAAACAAGGTAATTAATGTTTTCTGTTTTGTACTAAAGTATAGTTTCAAAATACCTTCCAGATTTTGATATTTTAATATGAAATTAAAAACTAAATTAACAGTATCTTAAACTTTCGATCAAAGAAAAATTCGGGCATCTTCCCCCGATCAACTCTATTTAAAAAAAAAAGACATCATTTGGAATGTTTTAGTTGAAATCAATTACAGCAAAATACCATAAGTTTGTAGACGATGGGCATACGAATTCTTGTTCATGGAAATGAATATAGACTAGTTTTCGGCATCCTGAAGGATCTTACGATAATGACAGACTGGATATTTATGTGCACTAAAGTGAAATAAACTGGATGTCTTCTCAGGGAGATATTACAATGTCATATGCTCCTTTTTTATAACATTCTAATTCGCGAGACGCTACAAGGAAGGGATTCCAATCGCCGAAGTCGTCGTAAATCCAAACAGTAATTGACTTTATTTAATAACATGGGCTTAGCACAACGTGTTGTGTGCACCGTTATGGAATCGTAAAGTGGACGACGTTCCTAATGGAACGCCGTCTTATTTTACGATTTCTTTGCTCCACTATCAACTCGTATATGAGCAAAAAAGTAATAAATGCTTTATCGCAGTTTTCATAGCATTTACAGGAGCGCTTATACCAAATATTATTGCAGAAATTTTAGCGCGATGGATTTATAACTTCTGAATGGACCTGAGTAAAGCATTATCACTTTTCGCTTGACGCTTTTAGCACAGGAAGCTATATACTGCAGCCTACCGATATCCATTACTTTTAAATATAGATCCTTGTCACTCAGCGGGGTTGCAGAGATCCGTAATTGATATAGACGTCGACTTAATATTCCTCGATTGCGGAACTGATATACATCTGACACCAATTGATCTGAAGGGAATCAGCTGCGAGATTCCCCGCTTGTTTGAACGGAGATATCACATTCATGCAAACAGCATTCTATTATGTCAAAAGCAATACATTGGGAGAGAAACGTTTTACAGATGAATTAATAAATGTTATATACAATATGTATTGATAACGCAACATTAATAAGAGTTAAACAATTTACCATGAGTCCTACACAATAGCAGAGGAAACTCGATAAGCGACTTCACTCCGGCCTGTTATTTAACATTGTTATACAGGGTGATTCATGACTAATGATCCGCGCTTTAGGCTATTTTGAGCATAAAATGTCTTATGAACATGGGTCCGATTATTACTGTTTGAAAATTATTCGTAAAAATCCTAACGTCATACTGTGACCCAGGCTTTGTAATTGCATCGTAATAGAAACATTGGAATGCAAACTAAACGGAGGGTTGCACTATGTCGTGAAGTACGGGTGATTACCAGTTGCGTTTATCAGGGACAGCTGTGCCGAGGTACAGAACGCTACACTCACGATGAGATGAATGATAAAGGGGATTTGTTAGGATTCCACAGGAGAACTGGCGCTCCCGGAGAAAACTCCTGTGCATGGATGAATATATAATAGGATGCGAAACTTACTGAGTTTCCCGTAACACATACTAGAGGCGCTGTTGTAGAAATTAACCTTGCTGCCACCTGTTGGGGGGAGGGGCGTTATTACATCTAGCAGCGCACCAAGTAGCGAAAAGAGTAATTACTCCATGCATTTAGCAGCGCACCTGGTGACGAAAATGTTAAACTATGCAGAAAGTATTCTCTCCCACCCTCATCGATATTCAAAACTAACCCAATTTAAAATAAAACATTTACATTTTTATTCCTCATAGCATCTTCTACTGAAAATTCTTACCGGAGCCAACAGGAAGATAAAAAAGACGATCTATTTTACACTACCCGATTAAAATATAACCAGAGACAAAACATAAAGCAAAAGGTTAGATAATTGGGATTGTATTCTTTGGGTATTTATTATACAGCGCAATGGAAATGTCTGCAAGAACTACTTAGATAGTTCAATTTATTATATTACTATTAGGCCTACTTTACACTACATTCAACAACACTATTTTTACAACGTCCATAAACATCACTGTTTAACATACACCACACAAGTATCACTTTATGTTCACTTATTAGCAAGTTTCTGCCATTTCGACTCCTCGAGCAATATCTCGGACGGATAAATAGAGAACTCTGGGTAATGTACCCAACACGTAGTTCTAATGTTCACCACCTACGACGTTGGGCGCTGATCATCTTATTTCAGCCCCCCCGTCGCCAGATGGTACTGACCGCAGTTTCGCATCCTATTATATATTTAAGTTTCTGATGGAGAAGATGGTCACACTTCATTTACGTACTCATGTTATACTAAGCAATATTCTTGTTAAGGCAAGTGTCCATGTGACCTGGAACTTGTAATGACAAGTGTCTTTATTGACACCAAATAAATAAATAAATAAATAAATAAATAAATAAATAAATAAATAAATAAATAAATAAATAAATATATTTATCCATATCCTGTGTTACCTAGACCACGGGCTTGGCCAACACAAGTTATAAATCGGAGGTACGCCGGTGATCGAACCCGGTCCGCAGGATTATAAGTTCAGCGCTCTAACCACTAGACCACACCACACTAAAACAAAAATATAAATAACCGCTTCTTCTTTCTAGCAACGGTAACAAGAATATATAAATGAATATAAATTAATTTTATGAATTAAAAACAACATAGGTACAGCTATTTTGTTAGGGAGTTGTTGTTTAGTCAACTGTCCGAAGACAGATCTGAACCTCACAAGTGGCACTAATAAGGCATAATCATGAGGCAACTAAGCCAGGAGATAATGTGGTAGAGTGGCTTTCCTCTTCCATTGCATACATCGCTGACTAGTAATATAAGTTATTACACTAATCAGACTTCAGAAGCAGGTATACAAACAATTGTTCTTTTTCTGATACATATCGTCTAGTGAGATGTACTGCCTGATAATTGAAGGGTTCAGAACCATAGTGGGCCAAGCGCCATTTATTAAAACCGTAGAAAACAAGAGTTAAATTAAAGTTATTACCATAATTCAATGGAAACATATAGCAAGTAATATAAAGTATAAACATTAAAACTAAATGACACGTCAATTTTCATTAAACTATGGTATTCACTTCACTTTAACCCTTGCTTCCTCTGTTTTTAATAAATGGCGCTTGGCCCACTATGGCTCTGAACCCTTCAAATAGAGTCCGAATTTTTATGTAATGTTCATCCTAAAAATATGTACAGTTACCCTTAAAAAGAATGAGACGATTCTTGGTTATCAGAAGTTAAAGTTCTATAGCGCGGTTCACTCGATATCGACGTATAACGACAAGTACCATGACAAATAGAACAAGAATTGTTACAAGGACAAGGATCAGAATAAGGATCACGAAGAAGACAGCCATTTAAGGCCACGATTTCACAACATAGCTCGGGTAACAAAATATCATTGCTTCTCTTTACCGAATGGCAAATGCCTGCTATCAGATCTACATTCTGGACTGCTGCTGTCACTGTCTTGTCTCGTAGCTCATATAGTAGCGTGTCGGTTCCACCGTATAACCGAAACGTTTTGTGTTCGATCCCAGGTAAAAATTTTTTTATTGAGGTGTAATTCATTTCTTCTGAGTTCCTCGACTGTATAATTTGTCGAAAAATATGAAATAATTTATGCCCAATTTTTGGATCTACAAGTGGGCTGAACCTCGTCAAAAAATAAATAAATCTTACTTGGAAGTTAAAAGTATTCTTCCTGAAACAAAAAATCATAAAAAAAACAAAACGAGACCTGTTAACTTAAAATCTTGTCCACACACCATCATACATTTCTCCAATCGAAATCCACTCGATTGGTAGCGAAGGCAAGACGGTTGACAGCTTGTGCTTCCCCCAATATTTCCATTTGTGCAGCCCTCCTGCTCCTAATATCGCGGTTCCTCAACCTGCTGATCACAGTCTGTGAAGAACCGGGAAAGTTAGATGCTGCTCTTATTTCGTTAGCAGTCCGAAAGGGGTCCAGTCGAACTGTCTCATATAAGAGAGCATCCTCTTCCAATGAAGAAATCCGCGGACGCCCAGGAATAGGGCGATTTTCGACCTCCCCAAAATTTTGGTAACGATGAACCCCCTCGCGGCTGTACTTCCAGGAACACCGACCAAACGGCCAGCAGATCTAGCCCCATATCCAGCCTCAACTAGAGCTATAACTCGCTGTCTCATATCACGTCGGTTCGCCATTACGATTAGAAATGAGGGATGACAATAATACTTTAGTGTAGACAATGACTATTTAACGTGATATAGAATTATTGAAATAAGGGGCATCTTGCACAGTAAGAGTTAATAAATCAACCCTAAATTAAATATTTAAATAACAGGATATAACAGGAAGTCCAATTATTGTTGCGAAACTAATCAAATTAAATCTAATTACATTAAGTAAACAAATCCCAAGTTATGACACCACATTGCTGCAGCTAAATTGTAGATTATTAACATAAGCACTGAATAGGTCCGTGCTTATGCGTTGGACGACAAAACGAAACATCGAAAATTCGAATCTTGCCGAGGAATGTAACTTCTTGCTTTTTATAATGTAAATCAGACTTCTAACTACAATTATTCATATTTCTTACAGTATTTATTAATATTTATAGCCACCATTGAATTTGTAAAGAAAAGACTTTAGAAATCTCATATGGAATTTGTGATCTGTAGTGGCATAAACATAGATTATCTCTCGGAACTTTTCCGTAAAAGTAAATTAAATTCACTCCTTGAAACTGGAAACCTTAGTCGTAGAGTCATTTTCCCACCAGCATACAAGCTGAAGTAGCACAGCCATTGATAAAAGTTTTGTACACAGAATTAGACTGAATTCCTATTCGACAGAACCTATAATCAATGGCTTGTCTGAACATGATAAACAAATCCTAAGTGTTTCCAATGTCACTGAACAATTTCAAAATATTAATTTAAAAATTAAAAAAGGGTCGTAAATACTGTATCTAGTGACTATTTACATTTATGTCTACAAAATGAATCCTGGAAAAACGTATATGATACTGGTACTACTGATATTAACAGTAAATGTATTGTATTTTTCACTTAATTTCAGAATCACTTCAGTGGATGTTCTCCATTCAATGTGAAAAAATTCAAAAGTAAAAACATGTAAATAACGCAGGGATTTAAAAATCTCATGTATTAAAAAGAAGAATCTATATGTAATGAGTTGCAATGTAATTATCCTCATGTTCTTAAATAGTACAAGAAGTACAGTGTAATTTGTCAAAAATTATGAAAGAGGGAAATAGAATATATTTGAATAGAAAAGTAAAAATTTCAGATAATGCAATTAAAGCTATTCGTAATATTATTAAATTTAAACCTGTAGATATCCTAAGAAAGAAAATATTTTTTTCATTGACACCAGTGATTATAAAGTAGAGGATCCCAAATCTATTGCAAATTCTTTTAACGTCTTATAGTAGGCCTATATAGTACAGGAATATTATTGACAAATTAAACCTTCAAGATTTTGCAAAAGATACTGCAATTTGTTACTTAACAGATGCATTTAATAGTTAGTATTAATATATGTAAATAGTCAATAACTGCAACAGTGCTTTTTCATTCAATCATAACATGAATAAAATTGAATGCACATTAAATTAAATACTATTGCAAACACGTAGCTAAAATAGTTAAAATGAAATGAAGGGGTGATAATGAAATAATCCAAAGCCACACTTTTAACAAAAATTGGTCCACACCTGTGGAGTAACGGCTAGCGCGTCTGGCCGCGAAACCAGGTGGCCCGGGTTCGATTCCCGGTCGGGGCAAGTTACCTGGTTGAGGTTTTTTCCGGGGTTTTCCCTCAACCCAATATGAGCAAATGCAGGGTAACTTTCGGTGCTGGACCCCGGACTCATTTCACCGGCATTATCACCTTCATCTCATTCAGACGCTAAATAACCTAAGCTGTTAATAAAGCGTCGTGAAATAACCTACTTAAAAAAAAACAAAAACAAAAATTGTTTTGTGCGAGTGCATTTCTTACACGTATGGGAAAGCTACTAATAAAATATTGTAATAACTACTCAACAAATGACATAGCCTAAGGACTCTAAACCTTTGTAAAAGTTTGTGTGTGTGGCTTAGGAATATTTTTTAATTTCATTTTAATTGTTAGTTTTTTAATATATATGCATTTACATTGTGTGTATGTATAAATGCATTCATTAGATTAACGTTTATAATATTATAACTTGTAATTTTGTATTGCCTGTGGTTATTAATACTTAATCTGAGGACTTTGTAAAACTCTATTTCAACGTTATTTAGCTATTTCGAAGTAATTTAGACAAAAAAACCGTTGTGTAGACTAAGAATCGAACTCGCACTCTTCTACACAACACGCAGAAGTCTTACTGTCTGAGCTATTGAAACGACACGAAAATTTTCCTTTCTGTGCGGAGTGTCGATCTAGTCATGAACGTCCATTGTCGATTTAACTACACGATTTATGTATATATTTATCTTTTATTTACGTAATATTATCATATTTATTTGCAGTTTTTGAAGTGAATTTCGGAACGATGCTAGTAACAAACCAAATAGCCTGAATTTAAGTAACTCAATATTCGTTATCTTGTGTATCAGTGCTCTGGTCTCCGATCATGCGCAGTGTTTTACATCTGAGACTTAGGAATATTCAATCGTCTCATCCTTTTCTAGGGAAAATGTACATAAATATGTAATTAAAAAACTTAAAATATGTACTTAATAGGCCTACTTAATATCAAATATGCACAAGGATTTAAGAGTTGTTTATTTAAAAAGAAAATGTTATATTTTAAACAAAAATAAATCAGATTAATTTTATATAAATTACATATTTATGTATGGAGCGACGGAGTTAAGTTCCGTCGGCGATCGGACAATATATTCTCATAGATCGAAAACGATTTCTCGACATCGCAAGAAGTTATTGTTGCATATTTAAACAAATGGATGTAGCTGATAGCAATGTCTTCTAGAGGATTCGTGTTTCTCCGCTGGTAAAATTCATGTTCTGGGAATAATAAGTTAATTAAGTAGTAAAATATCGCTGCAATCGAAAAATATTGGTAATAAGTTTTAATAAGGAACAAAAAAAAGTTTTCTTCCCAGGCAGGATTCGAACCACGAGAGTCTTAGTTACTAGTCTATCGTGCTCTGGAGTGAACGAGGCTCTGAAATCAGCTACAAGGGTCGGTCCGGGTTTTTTTTGCCACTACTGTACATATCAGCCGGAACCTTAATCAGAGGTGTACTGGGGAGCGTACGATAAAATAATAATTAAAAGTAGCTAGATTTTAAAAAATGATGAGAATATAATAATAATTCACAAGAATAACCCCAAGAATAAAAATAGTCCATTGGCACAGCACATACGCCTCGTAACGGTTTTTACATAGGACATTATATGTATTGTTTATGAATTTCTCTCGCCAAATGACACTATTTAGGTGTACAGAAATTCTGGCTGACTTTGTGGCTTCAATCCAAACTTCTTGGATAGCATCCTTTCTGCTCGACAATACGACTCCTAAATATGTAAATCTCATGACTTACTAGCTGATGTGTTCTCTTTGTATAAGCTTATATTCTGCAGTAGTTTCTGAAATGACAAGTGATTATGTTTTACCTCGTGATATCTTAATGTTATGTCTTTCTAGATAATGGATTTACGAAGATGTTTCTGAAAATTGTTCTCGTTGTCTGCCACTAATGCAAAATAACATTTAACAATTGTAAATAAAAACTTTAAGTTAGACCATTATTTTTGTCGTCACATTTTTCAATAACACACAAACAGGCCTCTTGCTTTCAAACTTTTCTTTAGCGTCAAAGTCGCGCGGTCACCAGTTTAATAACCAGCTCAATTTAAAATAAGAAAGAGATGAATGGCTCCTTAAATTGCTCCCCCCCTCCCCAAACGGATTACATTCCTAATATTATTAAAGAGTTTGCGATGACAGAATTCGCTTCGGAAATATAAACCGAAGGAGTTTCAGAAACTTTCGCAGATATTTAAAAAGTTAAAATTCAGCCAGCGTTGTAGCCTATATGGAGTGTCGCATGGATCCACGGAGATGTAATTAAAATGCAGATCTGTCTTACGAGCGATGAAGTTCTAAGTTGTTCACTCGGTTTGGTTCAATTCTTATGGTAATTCCAAAAGTTTGAAGCAAACTAGCACTGTCGCTTCTATAGAGAGTGTTGCATGAATCCACCATGACACAATTAAAATGCAGATGTCTTGCGAAAAACAACGTTATAGGTCAGCGGTTGTCAATTAACCTACTTTTCTTCAAGGATTACGCAGAAATTTTAGAGTTCAGACGCGGCTCAGAGGATATAAATAATATTTTATAGGCTACTCAAATACTTGAGAAAAAGTTGTTTCTATTTTAAGTTAATTACAGCATTAAAAACGTTTTTCGTGATGCCTAATGCGAGTATGTATTAGGTTACATCAGCTGCTTGTCTATGCGGATGACGTGAATATGCTAGGAGAAAATCCACAAACGATTAGGGAAAACACGGGAATTTTACTTGAAGCAAGTAAAGCGATAGGGTTGGAAGTAAATCCCGAAAAGACAAAGTATATGATTATGTCTCGTGACCAGAATATTGTACGAAATGGAAATATAAAAATTGGAGATTTATCTTTCGAAGAGGTAGAAAAATTCAAATAACTTGGAGCAACGGTAACAAATATAAATAACATTCGGGAGGAAATTAAACGCAGAATAAATATGGGAAATGCGTGTTATTATTCGGTTGAGAAGCTCTTATCATCCAGTCTGCTGTCCAAAAATCTGAAAGTTAGAATTTATAAAACAGTTATATTACCGGTTGTTCTGTATGGCTGTGAAACTTGGACTCTTATTTTGAGAGAGAAACAGAGATTAAGCGTGTTTGAGAATCAGGTTCTTAGGAAAATATTTGGGGCTAAGAGGGATGAAGTTACAGGAGAATGGAGAAAGTTACACAACGCAGAACTGCACGCATTTTATTCTTCACCTGACATAATTAGGAACATAAAATCCAGACGTTTGAGATGGGCAGGGCATGTAGCACGTATGGGCGAATCCTGAAATGCATATAGAGTGTTAGTTGGGAGGCCGGAGAGAAAAAGACATTTGGGGAGGCCGATACGTAGGTGGGAAGATAATAATAAAATGGATTTGAGGGAGGTGGGATATGATGGTAGAGACTGGATTAATCTTGCTCAGGATAGGGACCAATGGCGGACTTATGTGAGGGCGGCAATGAACCTCCGGTTTCCTTAAAAGCCAGTAAGTAAGTAAGGAAGTAAGTAAGTACGTAAGTAAGTAAGTATTTTATATTTAATTGATTGAAGATCAACATAATGGGAGAAACGATCACAATGTTCACAGAAGGTTTTATCTAAGACCGGCTTTGAGAGATCGTGAATAATCCAATTCTAAAGCATCTTGAAAGCGACTGTTTGACAATATATTTTTGCAACAATTTTGTACAATACTTATGTAACAGAAGTTTGATTCATACATGTACCTTGATGCAAATATTGGCAAAACTTACAATGCAAGTTCCTTGAAATTTGGAAAATTATCAACATATTTTGTCCAAAAACAGTAATATAATTAAAATATTAGGTTCTTTTGAGTCATAAATGTCACTCATATATGAAGGGTACAAGCAAAGAACAATATAAACCACTTTTTCAATGTTTTGAGTAAACGCCTTTTTAATTAGAAGTAGGAGAAGCCCGAAGACTTACACTGCAGCCTGAGACTTATTATACTCATCCTAAGATTCTAATTAAATGAATTTCTTAATAATTAGGGGAACTAGGCCTAAAATGACATACCTTAAGGAAATCTTGAAAAAAATGTATTCTTACCAAATTTGTTTTGGCCAATTATATGTAACTGATACTACAACATTAACACATATATTAAGATCAACAGAAAGTGGAAAATACTGACAATCTTTAACTGAAATGTATGTTTGAAAATAGATAAACTATGTCATTTTACCCAAGTTGCACATTCATTGTGTGCCCATGAGAAACATTTCTTGCATTGTAGCCATGTTTCTTTGGTTTATATTGGCTGTAAAATTCATTGCAGTACAGACAAGGTGCGTCGTTCTCAACATCACCATCGAAGTCCTCTCTTCATCTTGGTCCCCATTGCTTAGATCAAACTAAAGCTGTGTTTTTCCTCTGTTTGCTGAACGCCTTTCTTCTACAGCTCTTCTTTCAGCATCCTTTAATTTTAATTGGTTAATAAAAGAGACGCTCGATTTGGGACCCTTCATGTGTTCTCTTTCTTCTCGCCACAGATCTAGTGCCAGAGGGAATCGGGGAGATCTCTTGCTGTGTCACATGAGCTGAAGGCCTCGTTTGTGACGCTTCCGCAGCTGGTGCAGTTAGTGATGATGGCTCTATCATATATGTTCTTTTGCATTTCTTGTTGCTGAACTGCTCTTCTGTGTTGCACCCTTTGGCCCGTCTGTAGGGACTGCATGCGTTAGAGGTCTGTCTGTGAGCGCTGCAGGACTAAATAAGTGATCAGGAAATATGTCCGAATTGAGTGGACAAATTCCTGTTGAAGAAAATCCACCCAATGCATTGGTGATGGTTGCAGCTTTTCCATAGACTTCAGAAAATAAGTCCGCAATTTGAAACTGTGTAATCACCCATCCAGGATGGTTCTTCAGCCACTTTGTAACGGCCTGACCATATGTTTTCAAAGGCCCGAAGAAAGAGACATCAAGTGACTGGAGTCATCATATAATGCATAATTTCACAGAAGTAATCACTAATCAGCCATTGTAAACAAATTTGACACCAATTTTTCAAATCGCTATCGCCCATAATATATGGCTTCTCATTTCCAGTCAGAAACATGCACTTGGGTAAAATGACATAGTATGTCGTTTTAGTCAAGTAGGTGGTATGTCATTTTACCCGAAATGAAGAAGAATAAGAAGTAGTGTTAGTACGACCTAACCTCTTTATGAATTTGGATATTGTAATGCTTTTTATAGAGGGAAATATTCATGTTTTCAGTCATGAACATTATTTCACTAATATCTGAAGCTTAAAAGGACAAAAAATACATAACATACCTCAACAATATTATATCGTCGTGCACGTTTTTCCTTTAGTTGCACCTGCTTCACCAAAAAGCGCCTTTGCTTGCTAAAACTTGGATGTAACCACTGTTTCCAGCTTCTGTGCACTATAGAGCTGTAAATTCAAACGCAGCTTACAGTGTTTTCACAAAACACATAGTATGTCATTTTACCCAAGTATGTCATTTTAGGCCTAACTCCCCTATGGTTTTTCTTTCTGTTTCAGTAACATTCAGGAAACATTTGAAGCTTGATACTCACAGCTGTATTTTGTACATGATTCACTGCATTATTTTTATTAGTATCTGCTATTTCTTTACTTTGGGCCACTTGGGCTACAGTTAGTGTAAAGGAACTAATATAATAATAATAATAATAATAATAATAATAATAATAATAATAATAATAAGAGCAATGCCTTAACATTACTAATATATTCACCTCATTTCCAGTCTTTCTGGCCTTATGAGTTTCTCCCAAACTCCGTCGAACACGAACATTAAGATAAGCACCTGATATCAGCTAAGATCTCACACATACCTGAAACAAAGGAAAAGGATTTTTAAAACTTAAATACTATTTCTCCACTTTGAATATAATTGTGAATTATTATTGATTTATGTCCATGATTTGCATTATTTGTCAGGATATAACGTCATACCCTAGAACTTGACTTAATCCATTAACACAAAAAGATGTTATGTGGGTATATACGAGTATTAAAGGGATGGTGTATCGAAAAGCAGAAGTTTAAAGGTCCACCATAGCTATGAATTACTGTATGGTTGGCTGACAATAAATATCAATATCAGTATCAATAAAAGAAAATAATAATAAATAATAGAATACATAACTTGCATTAAATTAATTTCACTCTGAGTCATATTCACAATCCTTATATAAGTAAGACACAATTTCTTAAAGATCTAAATATCACAATAACAGCTAATTGACAGCATAAACGTTTCACACAATTACAGAGACTCAATGAATCTCCTATCATTTTTTACCCTCGGAAAGAATCGGTAGGGAACTTTATAGGAATCTGACCGCGAAACCAGGTGAACTGGGTTCGAATCCCGGTCGAAGAAAGTTATCTGGTTACCTGCTTGAGGTTTTCTTCCGGGGTTTTCCCTCAACCCAACATGAGCAAATGCTTAGTAACTATCGGTGCTGGACCCCGGATTCATTTCACCGGCATTATGACCTTCATTCCATTCAGACGCTAAATAACTTGAGATGTTGATATAGTGTCGTAAAATAACCCACTGAAAAGAACTTTATGCTCGACCATGCCGAAATGTAGTAATTATACACCTGGTAGCGGTCCTTTAGTGCATGTCATTAAAGTACACCTATTCATTAAAGTTCAGGTTTTCGATTATTCTCGGATATGCAATCGAAAGACAACTAGGGAAAGGTCACGGAGGCTGGAAATCCAATACTGTCGCAGAAGGTTATGTTCTGTTACTATAATTAGCGTTAAATGTAAATAATATTCAAATAAATTCAATTTGTCATCTCGTTTTTCAATGTCGACTTCAATTTCAAGGTTATATCAAGATTAATTTTTATCTTACTGTCTAGATTATATATCAAGGTCGTCGACATTCGTTTCCCGGAAAAAATCAATACTTTCGCGTCTGCGCACATCTCACAATTTATGAGGTAGCCTATTGCACTCACTCACATAATAACATGAATACTTCTGAATAATTTCAAATTAGTAATATGGTCGAGAGCATAAAAAGTCGTATGAAACTTGCCTATAATGGTAATTAAGACGCTCGTATGAAAATTATGAAACTCGCTTGCGCTCGTTTCATAAACATCTTCGCGTCATAATTACTATCATTATAGGCTCGTTGCATAATGTACTATTATAGGAAGCTGAGTGCACGCCGGAACTGTGCTGGAAATTATGACAAGGAAAAATCCACCTCAAATTGGACGTGAACCCGGGGCCATACAGTCCACAGTCCGTTGCTCCACAGACTGGGCTATGATGGCCCTAGGTTCCCCACACAATTCAGTATAAATCCGATAAATGTAGTTCATAGTTTAGCATTATATGAATGTGTAAAATGGTATTCATTGAAATTTCAGAGGTCAACCGCACAGAATTAAAATTAAAAACACAGCACGGTGGTTGTGCTACACAGCATAGAATTCTAATAACAAGACGCGGGAAAAATTGCAATAAAAATATAATTCAGAGACAAAAATGTTACCAGCTACATAGTGAAACATTCCATGTTTCTGTACATGAAAATGCTTAATAAATGCTGTGGCGGTGGGTTGGGAGAGAAGAGGCTTGTAGACAGAATAGTAACACCAAGATTGTTATCGGAATTCGATATGAAGTCATGTTCTCTCACCCTCCCTACGAGAGTGGAGTTTTTAAGGGAATGTAAGTTGAACGCAGACAGACTGGACCATGTAACAATGCCTTCGTAATGACCTGCATTTCTGTGTATTTGTGGACACACTCTTAATTGCCTTCTCTTCCGTACCGACCGTTGCCATAACCCGAATTCAAAGTCGATATTCAAAGCCGGCGAAGAGAACGGTCGGTCGTGCATTCTTATGGTTATACCCCGGATTTATATGCAAAATGCATGTTACACGTAACATTGTGCAACATATGCAAAAGTGACATTCTTTAGAAATCGTGCGCTGGTCGACGATTTTATAAAAGTACTACATTTAATTGCGCATACAGGGTGGTGCAAAAGTGACCTTATATGTCAGCGTACTAATATCATGAAAGTTCACCGCTGTGGAGTAACGGTTAGCACGTCTGACAGTGAAACGAACGGAACTGTGTTCAAATGCTGGTTGGGACAAGTTATCTGATTGGGTTTTCCCTCAACCAATTGAAGCAAAATTGCTGAGTGACTTTCGGCGTTGGACCTCGGACTCATTTCGTCATCATTAATTCACATATGAGCCGTTCAGAGCAGAAGTGGTGTAAGTCAGAAATGAATAATGAGGGTTAAAGAAAACATTCTGTAAAATACAGCGCAAAGTAGCAATTAATATTCAATTTATTTAAACTATTAGTAGTCAGTGGATAGCAAGAAGGGCATATTAATTGCTACTTTGCGCTGTATTTTACAGAATTTTTATTTTAAACCTCACTACCCAATTTTGACTTACACCACTTTTGCTCTGAACGGCTCATATCATCATCAATCCATCAATCATACAGTAGCCCGGGTTACGTTTACGTGAGGCGTGCTGCACTTATACAAGAGCGCAGTCGTTCGGCTACCTAACCATTCACAGAATAGAAGTGGTAAGCACAATAAGTCTCAGGCTGCAGTGAAAGTCTTCGCGTCCCTCCTCCGTACAAGAAGGGAAAAAATAATGAAAACAGCGCATGTAATTTGGCATCAGTAGCTTACTAGTGACGTTTAAGGTTGGTAACAGAGATAGTCGAAATATTGCAGGTTGGTAAAAAGTAAAGCCAACCCCATAACAGACCAAATTGGCCCAGTGGATGGGGAAAGTTTAAGACTCTCACCATTACAGACAATCGGCATTTAATGGCAGTAAGGACGACAGTTCTACGTGCCCTTCGCCTTTACCCCAAAGGAAATACCTCTGGTAGTCATTTCTGTTAGAGGCTGAGTAGACCCCAGGGTGATAGTGCGGCTGGAAGGATTAGAGCAATGGAAAAATACATGACCCCATCGGTAATCGAACTCGCGATCTTCCGGCTTGCAGTGTTACGTCTTAACCGCGACGCTACCGGACGCCTATTGCAGGTTGGTAACGAGACAAAATACAAACTTTTTTTATTTTTACAATTTAATATTAATTTTAATTTGTATAATATTTGACAAAAACATTGAAATATTACAAGCAACACTGAAATGATAATAAAAACAAAATAATAGTAACAGTATGTAAAATATATTAAATACATTAAATATGCCAGAACGTAAAAGTATTCAAATATTTATTAATTTAAATAAATTCACTTCTTTGAGCAACACTCGTGGTTGGGGGTTCAATACTGCACTAAAGATAAGCAGAGAGAAACAGAAATAGTAAACAATAAATTAACTAATTAAAACAAGAACATGTGCCAAGAGCTCCAGAAGAAAGAAGTATAAAAAGGGTGTTCACAGAAACATCTTTAGGAAAAATGCCACTAGGAAGACATAGGCTTAGATATTTGGACAATCTGAAGGAGGACCTAAAAGTTTTAGGAATTTATGATACTGAAAAATTGAAGGGTTCAGAGCCATAGTGGGCCAAGCGCCATTTATTAAAATGGAGAAAACAAGGGTTAAAATTAAATGAATACCATAATTTAATTAAACATATAGCAAGTAATATAAAGTATGCACATTAAAACTAAATGATAATATCATGTCAATATTCATTAAACTATGACATTCACTTAATTTTAACTCTTACTTTATCCGTTATTACTAAATGGCGCTTGGCCCACTATGGCTCTGAACCATTGAGTTATATGTTTGGACAGTGTCCAGTGGTATTATATTTTAAACTCAGCATCCAAGCGATTTTATATCTTATAATAATAATAATAATAATAATAATAATAATAATAATAATAATAATAATAATAATAATAATAATAATAACAATAAACTGTGAAAAATACTGTACCTCTGATCACACTAACGCACAGGCAAACAAAACTCAACGCGCCACCTCACTCCATCTGTACTCCGTTGCACTGTAACTTCATTCTTAAGTTGTCTCGGATCCTAAGCATGGTAATTATTATTTATTTCGCTCATACGACGGTAATTTCTTAAATAAAACATTGAAAGTAGCGTTCCATTTTTATTGTCATTGTTTTTCATTACTTTAATTAAGATTTAATCTTATACTTCGTATTATTTTTTAATATATCGATGTCACGATAATAAATACAATACATTTTTATTAGAAAAAAGTACCAAAAAAAAGACAAATTATCAACAGTTTTATCGAGTGGGATTTAATTGATGTTACACCATTACAAGAAAGTATATATTTAACATCTTTTGAAATATATTAACATTCTATGTATTTTAGCTTAATTCTGCTACATAGTTTGTATTTGAGTGTTTAATTAATAGTTCATAGTATTTTGTTGTTTAATTCATAAATAACTCTTGTATACATGTAACTCTTATCTAAATCAAATAAAATTGTTGAATTCTTTGTAAGTTCATACATATATATGTATACTTTTTGCTGGTTGAGGGGAAGAGAAGGCCTTACGGCCTTAACTCTGCCAGCTAAAATAAATTATTATTATTATTATTATTATTATTATTATTATTATTATTATTATTATTATTATTACTATTATAAATATTAGAAGAAATAAAGTAGATACTCTAATACAATGAGATATTAATTGACTTACTAAAATAGAAAACTGTCGTGGAAATGTAATATTGTACCATCTCATCTTTACAAATTTTACGCTAGATGGCAGTAGTGAGTTATGATGAGCTGTTCTCTTGTTACCAGTTGTGCCAAGTATGCAATCTTCATTGAACTCTATGGACGATTACTAGTCAAGAAGGCTTTATTGATTCAGTTTCATTTTTATTAAAACAGTTGCATTCCACTTCGATTATCAATATCTATTAAACAATCTCTGACACGTGACTATTCCATAACCAGAAACTATAACATAACCTAAATAATATAAACGAGATAAATGATAGACAATTTTTAATTAAGGATTATGAAACAAACATGAATAATTTTAAAAGGTATAATTATTGAAAATACAACGTCGACGAACAAAGAAACAAATGCTAGGCAGGTGATAAAAAATGTAGGATAAGCAGTCATGATTGGTTGAAACACGTCGTTTCGTACCGATTTAGAGATCAAAAGCAGTATGACGTAGTAAAAGTGTAATAGTCATTAAAATAAACTTGGAATGTGTACCAACCAAATGTCGGATAATTTTTCATGGTTAATTAATTTTAACACCGCACTGTTTACTGGAGTCCTCGAAAACGATAGAAAAATTTACTGGGATTTCTAATGAACGCCAGCGTGCATAATATTGGAAAATTGTCTGTTATATCGATAACGAAGTGTATATACTGCAGCGTGGAAGTATTTTATATTTATTACCCAGAGTAAAATGAACGACTGCAACAAAATAACACAGTAGATAATATTTTAAAAGCTTCATTGCACTCGCTGCAAAATATGAACTCTGTGAGTTATAGTGAGTGTAAAAATTTTCAAGGCTTGTTTCCCTTTCAGTAAAAGTTGTGTATTACCCCACTATTGCTCTCAGTTTCGCCATTGTAATTGTATATTTATATCTCATATTTCAGTAACTTTTGTGCATGTCTGCATGCATATTTCAGTATTTGACATTGCGCACATAACCCCAGTTGTATACATAAATCTATATTTAACCCATTTATAGCGGTGACCTCCTTTTACTTTCTCATTACACAGCATGAAGACAAAGTATTATGACACTGCAAAAAATCAATTTCGACATTATTCCGGGAAAAATAATTATTTACGAAACAAATGTTAAAAATGTAATTTCATTTTGTGGGTAGGGTTATTTGCTATCACAGGTCGAGTGACTCAACCCTACAAACAAAACACAATCAATTTGAACATGCGTGCCGTACACTACTTTTTAGATTTCGTTCGTGCGTGTTGGTACACAGACAATTCCCCTTCCTCCGATTTCTCCGCTTCTGTATTCCCCCTCATTGTAATAGTGAAACTTTAAGTCATATTAATCGTAAACAGTGGTAGAACATCAAATTCAAATCGAAAGATCCCTTGTTTAAATCTGGTGCTTTCTAATTGTTTATAATTACATTTAATTCTGAATTGTTTCATATAGTTTTCAGTAAAATAGTTTTTGAAAATAAATAATTTGTGTAACGTTTCTTAATAAAAAAACAGTCACTTTTGAAACTATGCCTGCCGTTGTTCGATTCGTTTTATGGATTTTTTTTACAATACAACATTAATCTTATGAGAGCATCTATGATGATGTGACATAAGACTACATGTTAATACATACAATAGTAATATGCGCTACAAGAGCGGTATGTTGAAGTTTTCATGTTCGAGGAAAAGTTTGAAAAAGCGAAACGTAGTTGAGCTTTTTTAATTTCCGAGAATTGAAAGAAAACATACCGCTCGTGTATCGTACATTATTTTGTGCGAAGATCGTTTATTATATACCTGAAAGAGGAATTTATAATTAGTTGCAATGAAATCTCCATCTTGGTTTCTGTTCAATGACGGCAAATTTGCAAAACAAAAATATCTATCTTCAACATTGTTGCTTTAAAATGTTCTCTGTGTTTACTATAGACCTACTCCAGCAGGCCGTGATATACGCCTGTCTTTTTTTTTTCCCCCAGTCTATGATGAGTCTGGAATCTTGTTAATTTTTTCACGGCTTCCTTAATGTTACGAATGTCACGAATGCAGTAACTTTAGTGGAGTTGTAGAGTTTACTTAATTTTTGCAAATATTTAAAAACAATAATTAAGAGTGCAATTTAGGTGAAATTGCAGTGGTAAGTTTCCAATTTATAATTATTACTATATTGAACGTCTCTAAAAATAATATGTTAAAAGCCTAAAGCAGTAAAATCAATATGTCACTTAAGCGGTAAGAAGAGGGAAATTGTTATGTGTGTTCGGTTGGGAATACTGAATGTGGAATTTTAGACTTTCCGCGGATTGGTTTTGTGCGGAAACCAAGCAAATATGCACGATCTCGCACAAAGCATATTTACATGAAATACAACATTACTATTTTTTTTATTCTAAAGGTAACTGAGCATTATATGTTCAAATTGTTTCACCTCACTCATATATAATTCAGTAAATTACCATAAGTCTTTCTCTGTGCTTTTTATTACAAGCTTTGTACCGAGAATGTTTTAAGATTTCCATGAATTCTTCCAGTTCCATTTCCCTGTTGTATTCCATAATTAGAAATACTACATTACTGATGACTAGACTTCGTTGAATTGCCACACGCAGCATGCAATCAGGTTGACGATGTACGGTAGTATAGAAGAAGTGAGCGACCGCCCGGTCTCGTAGTATAAGCAGTTCATGTTAAGAGTTGTGACAGGTCCAAATAGATAGAGCAGCTACAGCTAATGTATACCTATGTAAGCACTTGTTTTTGCATTACTGTGGTTGGAATAGTCAAAGCTTAACATCTGTTCAGTGCAGACAAGAATTCAACCAAACATACTACAATGAGAGTGTTGCTGTTCCAAACAATTGCCCCTGGAATATCCTTACCCCCGCAGCCAGTCTTGACCCGTTGGAAAACGTGGTTGGATGCTGTTAAATATTATGCAAAATATTACGGCAAAATAATGGAGGTAATTGATGAATTGGATAGCAGAGACAGTTCCGCTGTTGCAGCTGTAAAATCATTGCTTTCTGAACAGATATTGGAAGATATTCTGTTCACTGATTCTAATTTTAAAATCGTGTCCAAAAGCATCACCCTGTTAGAATCGTCTAATCTACAAATCTCAGAAGCCCTTAATATAGTGTATAAAGTATCACAAACCGTTATCCAAAATAACAATTCACTAATTTCAGAAAAAGTGAAATGTAAGTTGAGAAACATTATTGCTAAAAATTCTGCCTATTCACAACTTCATATTATAAATGATGTACTATCAGGGCACGACAAGACATCTGAAGTTGGTGTAGTAAAAAGTGGTGACTTTCCGTTCTTCAAATATGCACCTATTACATCGTGTGTTGTTGAACGTACATTTTCCCAAAATAAAAACTGTTTGAGTGACCATCGAAGGAGATTAATTTGCAGTCGCTCAAAATGTACGTAACTCTTCACTGCAATGCACATATTCAAGGATGATGTGAGTATATTACATTAAATTTTAAGAGTTAATATATCTCACTACAAAATAATTGTGTATTTACATGTTTAGACGTTTCCTACTTCAATGATCATTCAATATATTTCTTGAATTCAGGATACAGGTTTTATTGTAACCGCAGTATACTGCTCAGTGTTTACATCAGAGGCATACTCAATCCTTTGCACGTCCCCTTCTCATACAGTCTATACCGCGTGCGTAGTAAACCTTACGATTCTCGTGGCAATTCCACGAAGTCTAATGATGACCCAAATAACTGCATTATGTTTTTGGGATGGTGAAAATTGAAAGTCAAATAGCATAATCATACTAGGTTCGAAGTGTGCGATGTGTTTGTCCACTTACTTACTGTATACTTATTGAATTTCGTACCAAATTTCCTTCGCTTTGTTATATTCTGTTAGACGATGAGTGACAGTATCTATCTGCGCACATATTGAGCGTAAGTTAGTTTGTGATCTAATTTATTTTATATAGTCGAAAGTTCGTCGGATATATGTCATGAACAACTTTTAACCAAGATGTTTTTAATTTTGCAGGTATCAATTTGTTTGTAATGTTGGTCCACACTCTATCCCAATTAACCTGGGGATAGTAAGACACTATTGTCATAGGTTTATCGAACGGGGGTCTCTCGGTTGCAATTGCTGTCGTGTAATATCTAGTGGGAAACAATAAAATTGACTGTCGGTGGAAACAGTTGAAAGTGAAAGTAAAAAAACTTATCAACTAGTGTTAAAAGCACTTACCTTATAATAGCCAATTTTTTACACGATTGCAGAGCGTTAATTATTATTATTATTATTATTATTATTATTATTATTATTATTATTATTATCAATAATTGTTTAATTTTTTTATACTTTGTAGGCCTCATTTATTTTTGAAATGCTGTTCACATTTTATTATGCTTTTTTCTTTCTTTCTGTATGTTATATATTATGTCTGATTTCTTCTTACTTGTTCTTTACATTTTATTATTATTATCTTATTCAGTTTTGTGTGTACTTTGTAAATTTGTAGTGTTTCTATAACGCAGTTTTTACTCCTGGTTGAGTGTTAGAGAAGGCCGTATGGCCTTTAACTCTGCCAGGTTAAATAAATCATTATTATTATTATTATTATTATTATTATTATTATTATTATTATTATTATTATTATTATTATTATTATTATTATTAAAAATATGTATTTTTAGGGATGGATATCTAATAAAATTAAAGTTTTTGAGCATGTACAATACAGAAAATTCTCGACATACAGTCTGTTTACCTGATTTTGTACAGCAATTTCTTCTAATCTATTCATATTCTGTACCTATGAGTCAATTCAATCGGAAATGATGTACAGGAAATATAATATTTTTTTTTACTAAAAACATAATGGATATTTAATTGCAAAGGAAACAAAAGTTACCAGTTTTTCTTTCATAATTTGTTCTTGTGTAAATTGTAGTATTAATGAAATGGCGTACGAGTATCCATTACATAACGTGTCCACAAAGCATTCTGATTCAAGAAATTATTATTTTTACATACCGGTAATTATACTTCAACATCACATCGAATTAAAAACAGAAGTGTCCCTAAGGCTTGGATATTTTATAAATGAATTGCGTTACAAAAACAGAGAAAAAATCTTTGCTACTATGTAAACAAATAATGAATATTTAACTTACAGCGTTATAAATCAAATTATTTAAAACTTCTTCCGGCATTAGAACTTAAAACTGCAAACACGAATTACTTTATAAAATTATTGTAATTCCTGCTGTTACGGATATACAACAAAAACTACATTATGTATAAAAATATTTTTCTGCAAAATCCACAAATACACAGTAAGAATACTTTGCACGCCACAAATATTTTAAGACCCCAAGATCATTCCTGGCTGCTCCCGTTCTTTGTAATACAGGATTACCTAGGTTTTACAAGTTAAAAAGTAAAGGTGATAGTGCATCTCCTTGCTTTAGCCCACAGTGAATTGGAAAAGCATCAGATAGAAACTGGCCTATATGGACTCTGCTGTAAGTTTCACTAAGACACATTTTAATTAATCGAACTAGATTCTTGGGAATACCAAATTCAATAATAATATTATATAAAACTTCTCTCTTAACCGAGTCATATGCCTTTTTGAAATCTATGAATAACTTATGTACTGTACCCTTATACTCCCATTTTTCTCCAATATCTGTCGAATACAAAAAATATGATGAATCGTCTATCTATTACGCCTAAAATCGCACTGATGATCCCCAATCATTTCATCTACGTACGGAGTTAATCTTCTCAAAAGAATATTGGACAAAATTTTGTACAACATAAGCAAAAGTGATATTTCTCGAAAGTTGCCACAATTAGTCTTGTCCTCCTTCTTAAAAATAGGTACAATTATGGACTCCTTCCATTGTTCTCTTACTATTTACAGAAAATAAAATTCATACGAGTTTCATTATTAAGTAGCACTGAATATTCAAAAGTAGTAAGACTCGCTGGTGGTGCAGTTAGCACGACACAAGATTACGGCTTGTTATAACGCAAGGAACTACAAGAAAATAAACACACAGAAAAAGGAGATAGATACCCATACCGGTAATCGAACTCGTGTTTGCTAGATTTGTAGTTATAAAAGCCAACACTTGTGACACAACAGTGTACACAATCTGAAATCAAACTCCAATTTGAAAGCGACGGAAGGGAACAATGCGGTTTTCCGTTCTTATGACGTTCACAGTCAACCTGGCACTCTTTGATATTGTTCTCATCGGCTCAGTGACGTAGAAGTGTTACGAACTAACTCAATAATTAATTTTAGCGTCAACACCAAACAAACCATTCGCAACGTGACTGCATTTGTCGTGCAATTAGGTGGAATTCCTCATTAATGCATTTATTGCATTTAATCATTCACGTCTCATTACGTCTCGGTGTCGTTAGAATAGAATGTTTAAATGAAGACTGAACTATTGTCCTTCGATGTAGCTCTAATATTAGCACTTGTGCCACATAACCAGCGTATCCGGGTTTGATTCACGAAATTAACTTCCTCTTATATACATTGAATTTGTGCCCTTTTGTCTTACGATGACGTTATGAGTGGGGTCTTGCGTCATGCTTGCCACATAACCAAAAGGTCCGGCTTTAGTAAAACCAGCCGAAATTTTCACCTCTATTACTTTAATTCGAGTATAGTCGTTTCACACAATCATTGCAGTTTACTTAAATTCCCAATCAATTTCTTTTTTCAGAACGACGTCTCAAATGTTTTTTCCTACAAAACATTTTATACGTAAGGTAGGTATCCCTGATATGACCATGCTAAGGTTTGAGAATTTTTCTAGCCGCCATTTTGAAAAAAATGTAAACCACTTTTTTCTTACTCGTTCTCAGTCTAATGGACTTTCTTGAAACAATTTCCTTTCCCCACAAAAATAGCTTTAATTGTCCAAAAAGTCCAAAATTCCAAAAGTCTACCTAGTGGCCATATCAGGAACATGTGCACATGATATGGCCACCCTTGTTCCATGTTCTACAAATCGTAATTGTTTTCAGTTTGATAGCGCAGTTGTGTTAAAATTAAATAATTTTGGTGTAAAATGAATAAACATGACACTTAATAATCTTTTTTATAATTCAAAAGTGTAGTCAAAACAGGTTTTTCCATAAAAAAATTAAGTTGTTTTTCTTAAAATACAAATTTTTTCGTAATCCCAGCTATAAGGCATGTAAATTTGTCAGGTGAAAAAATAAAAGTGAAATGAACTTGATATGTTCATGGTGAATTTGATATGGCCATGGTACATTTGATATGGCCATATCAGGAGCAGGTAAGCTTTCACGAAAATCGTTTGATTATGAACAACTCGTAAAAGATACGCCATCAACGACAACACCAATCAACAGAACATTAAAAACTGAATGGAGTACGATGGTTTTCATGAAACAAGTATTTGAAAAACATGCATAAAACAAAGGAGACTTACCAGAGAAAAATAAGAAGAGGTCACATAAAACCGCAAAACAGGCAACTGACGCCATATTGCTCAACCTGACTAGATGGAAAACGATCAAGTGACATACCAGGATGCCCTTTCAATGGATGCTGCTGCAATTTAGCGGATTTTTTGGTTAACTAACTCACAATAGGGGGGGTGACCATATCAGGAACATGACCATAACAGGAGCACCCACCTTACTTTAATTCGAGTATAGTCGTTTCACACAATCATTGCAAGTTTACTTAAATTCCCAATCAATTTCTTTTTCTGTTTTTTTTTTGGAACGTCATATCAAATGTCTTTTTATACAAAACATGTTATACGTATTTGTCTTCCCAAAACAGTGACAATAGTTTATGGTAAAGGATTCAACACCTTAGTTCACACATTAGCCTACTCTACTTGTTTTCGCTAATGATTTATTTAATATCGATGCCCAGTTCAAAAGGAAAACAACTCAAAATTTAAAGTTATATGAAAACTGCATTTTAAAGCTTCAGGTTGCTGTGAAAAATCAAAACGTTGAAATTACTCCAAATTCTGTTAATGATGTTTTATATATAATTAGAGTGCGTTAAGGGGTTAGGTACAACTAACAGCAATAAAAAGTTTGGAAATATTCAACATTTTTTCCTTCATTATTGTATCTTCGTATGTGTAAAACACTGTCCTTCTGCTATATGAAAAAATATTTTACGACTTAAAAAAAAAAAAAATATATATATATATATACTGTGATGAAGCGTTTCCCTCATAACTCATAAACTTGTTAACTTTTCCATGTTCTCTCTCCTTAATTTTATTACTGAAACTCATGTTTACAATATCATGCTTTTTCAACTACATTCCTTAATAAATATATTTTTTTTATTTTGTGTTAGAAAAAATACTGATATTTGACCATTTTGTAAAATTAATTTATTTTTTATCAGACAATCTATCAAAGATACAGAAGTGATCTTGCATCATGTTGTAGATATGACATGCATTAATACACACAAAACATTTCATCACAGAATGTTGAATAGTTTTTTAGTTATGTGGGAAACGCTTCATCACTGCACAATGAACTGAATTTTGATAAAAAATGTAAATAATTTTTAATAGTATTTTTTTTCATGTAGCAAAGGACACTGTTTTACACGTACTAATTGTCATTATTATACAAGATACAGTAATGGAGGAAAAAAATGTTGAATATTTCCAAAATTTTACTGCTGTAAGCTGTACCTAACCCCTTAATTGGATTTTTCACAGTAACATGAAACTTTAGAATCCTATAATTTTTGAGGACATGTTTTTTTTTCCCTTAAGTTATGTATATGTAGTATTTTGTTTGAGATTCAGTCAAAACTTATGTGTAATAGAAATTATGATTTATTCGACAAACGTTTTCGCTCGTTCAAGCATTTTCAGATCTCAAATAAATATATGAGAATATATTCTACAATAGTGTGTACATACAATTAAAATATAATACAGCACTTACATAGTGGTCAAGTGTTAAAATATTTGTACAAAAAATTACATGTGTTACATATTGTGGAAGATGGGGCAGAACTGAATATGAAAATACATACTACAATAGTGTGTACATACATACCATTAATAGATAGTTATGCAACAAGTAGATAATCTTGATGAATATGGCATGAGTGGATTTTAACGAGTGTCATTACAAGATTATCCACGAGTTGGATACAACACTTTATGCCATTTTAGCATTATAAATTCTGCAATGCTTGGGAAAAGTGGCATAAGTCAGTTTCCACAAACATTTTTTTATTAATTTATTGACAACTTACGGAACATCTGCTCGCTTGGAAAAAGAGACATAAGTATTTCTCCCATTACAATAATTCATACAGAAGAAAATCAAATCGACATAAACCAGTGTGAAGACAGTTTTTTTTTCCTTCTCCTGTAAAATTAACATGTTTCGACTTGTGCTACTTTTCCCGAGCACTACAGAATTGTAGGAAATAAATTATGAAATAATTCGGCATGCATAGCTGACGAAGTCTCCATATGTTCATATCGATTAGTTGCGCCTGGTATTGGCATTGAATAAAGAGAAATGGATGACCTTGAAGGTCCAAGCGTTCCGGTATTACGTCATAACGAATACGTCATTGCTATTATTGGTATGCGTGCCATAATAAGCCGATTACGCACGATATTGGATGTAGTAACAACTTGTTTATAATGCTAGGATGACATAAAATACAATAAAACACTTACATAGTGGTCAAGTGTTAAAATACTTGCACAGAATTATGCCACATATTGTGGAAGACGGTAGAGCTGAATATGAGAATACATCCTACAATAGTGTATACATACAATTAAAATACAATAAAACACTTACATATGTAATTTTCTGTAGAAATATTTTAACACTTAACCACTTGTAAGTGTTTTATTGTATTTTAACTATCTACACATTATTGTAGAGTATATTCTCATAATATTTAAGACCTGAAGTTGCTCGAACGAGCGAAAACGTTTGTCGAATAAATCATAATTTCTACTACAGGAAAGTTTTGACTGAATCTCAAACAAAACATGTATATTTAATATTCAGGTTTCTCAAAACTTTAAATTTTGAGTTGTTTCCCTTTTGAACTGGGCCGTCCATATGTAGTAACTTCGGATGTTTCTGTATATAATATAATATGATGTAAAGCTTAAAATATTTCACACCATGTAGATGACCGTCAAAGTGTTAAATCGCAATTATTAACTTCAGTTCTGTTTGTAAACATTTTCCAACGGAGTACACAAATAACACAGAGATATAATATATGCTTATATTTTCAATCCATAAATATCTACAGAAAAAAAAAAACAAATCGCATGATATTCCGGGAAAACAGATTAAATAAACATTATGATAGCATAAAAAAATAAAAGTTCAGAACAAGAAAGTCATTTTAACTGCGCTGCGATCTAATTTGATTACGATCACAATGTAACAAATAAAATAGCAAAATTATTACAAGGTATTGTGAGACAATAAAAGGAACGTTGAGTAAAAAGACAACAAAAATCATTTAATTAGAGTTTTATAAAAACAAGCCTGTTTACTGTCTTTTGTATAGCTCTGAGGTCTGGATATCCACAAAACAGAATATAAATAAAGTAATGGCACTAGAGATGAAGTTTCTGCTAACAGTTAGAGACTCTACAAAATAAAATAAAAATAAGTACAGATATCCTACAGGGCTTTTGAATATTTACCATGACAGAGGAAATCATAAACTACAGACATAATTAGACAGAACATCTAAACAGAATTAAATTAAAAAGACTTCCAAAAACATTATACAACATAAACCAAAGGAAAGACGTAACATAGGCAAACTTGGGAGACATAGATTGAGGTCAGAACAGGTCATACGAACTAATATATCGATCGTCCAGTTCAAATGTGCGACAACTCAAAAATTGCCATTTTTTAGTTATTTATACTACTGAAAGCCTCTTTCGGAGCTCTTCCCGATTCAGTACTGAGATAAGTCATATTTACAACCAAACAGAAAAAAAAAACAAAATAAACTGCTTTAGAAATAATTATAACTATGGACTTAACTAATTCATTATTAGTACATTTCGAATGGAAGATTGTCATAAACTCGTCCTGAATACTGACTCATTTCTAATTGTCGTGGTTATGAACCAGAACTCTGCTCCTTTCTAAGTGATTTATATCAAACTTTCAATGAAGATATCTCAAAACTTGTTTTTTTTTTCTAGTTGTCGCACTTTTGAACTAGACGATCGATATGGAGGAAAAGAAAGTTTGAATTGTTCTTCCTATTTTAGATCCAGTTTTATTAAACATCCAAAGCGAACAGGAGGAACTGCGAGATGTCAGATCATTGGGAGTAGCACGACCGATCCAGCGGTCAGGCAAATGTTCATTGCGGGAATACCGATCTTCATCGTGATAACGGGGTGGCGTATCATCTTGTTGGATCAGGCATTAGTTGGAGTCCTTCTCTAGTTCGGGGATTATATTATTCCTCTTTAGGGGAGAGCACGCAGGCCGCTCGGTTGGACCCATTGTCCTATCCTGGATGGAATGGTGTGCATGTCTAAGACTCCCCGCGCGCAGATCCCGCTATGCGCCGCCTCCGAATTACCCTACAACCTACATAATCTCTTTATCATTCCGCGTAGGCCTCAGCGCGATCCCTCAACCCCGGTCCCACGAGTTACCATGACTCCGGTGTATTTTTTAGTAGGTTATTTTACGACGCTTTATCAACATCTTAGGTTATTTAGTGTCTGAATGAGATGAAGATGATAATGCCGGTGAAATGAGTCCGGAATCCAGCACCGATAGTTACGCAGCATTTGGTCATATTGGGTTGGGGGAAAACCCCGGAAAAAACCTCAACCAGGTAAGTTGCCCCACCCGGGAATCGAACCCGGGCCACCTGGTTTTGCGGTCAGACGCGCTAACTGTATTCCACAGGTGTGGACAGCCCGGTGAAGAGCCCACGCTGCGTAGCACTACCACTAACAACGATAACCACAGATCCACGGGGTCCAAGTTCGATGGCGGCCCGCAGCCGATTCTACATCGGAGCAAGCCCGAAACCTAGGAAAGAAACGGAGATGATAATGATGAAAGAATTTTGATGACGAATATTCATATACTTTGGGCTGGACTCATCTTCATATTTTTCAAACGAACTTTACTAGTAAAATTATTATGATGTACCTAAATAGGCCTACATATATTTCCGTGCAGTAATTCTCCGTTACCATATGATGAAGGATGGATAGAACAGAGAAAAATTCTCTCCGCACTGGAACCCGAACCCGGGTTTTCAGCTCTACGTGCTGAAGCTTTATCCACTAAGCCACACCGAATTCCAGTTCCGATGCCGAATCGAATCCCTTCAGTTTAAGCTCAATCTCTCAGTTTTCCCTTTGGTGGCCTACCCTCATGTACTGTGTCACAGAATATGTGACAGTGGCACAACGTCCAACCTACTATGTACAGAGGTGCACTCATTATGGATGACTAAATGGCCGGGATCCGACGGGATGAGCGCCGTCTTGAATCACTACGTCATTACTTACGCATATCATATTACATGTAAAAGTCATCCCAATTATAGGCCATGGAGGCCCAAACAGGAGCGGGAGGTTAAGACCCCCACCTGTACAGACAGTCGGCATTAATGACAGTAGGGATGTCAGCCCTTCCTTTACCTCCAATGAAATATATCTGGCAGCTTTCTGTTAGAGACTCTAATCCCAAGGTCTAATGCGACCGAAAATATTGGATGAATGGAGAAAATCTATGGCCCCAACGGGAATCCAAACCGCGACCTTCCGCTTGCAGCGTAACGCCCTAATTACATGTACAAACGCATCTGAAAAGTTAGTTGTTCGTGTGCTATAACGCAGTTGTGACAGCGCTTTACATGTAACGTCAGTTCCTGTACAATTCTCGTGTGTTGACCTTTCAGTTTCTACGAAAGTGGGAACACCTGGTAGTACCAAGAACGGCCAACCGGATTCACTCAGTCAATACGCGACTTACCGGAACAGTCCACCCACGTATCTCTGTGATTATGAGAACGCTATCCAACATTGCAATTCCTGTCGTATTCCACCCTTAAAGAAGGCTGGCCTACGTCCATACCGGTATCTCATTGCTAGAGAGCGGATTATTCATAATTCTGCGGACTCGGATTAGGTGTCCAACGTTGGCTAAATTTACGGATTTCCTGGAATTCTCTCGTTTTCTCAAGGTTAAAGTTCTCATTCCACCACTACTATCCATTCCGCCTTACATTTCCCATCACTTTGTTTCAGTTTAATAAATCTCACATAGGATGGCGTTAAGTACTTACAGTAGTGTGCAAATTAATTGAGTAAACGTAATATAAACACTTTACATAAATTTAATAATTGATTGAATGGCGATCTTACTCGTGTTAATTGTGTAAGTATGTGCGGCTTACAGCTGTTTCGGTGCTTCTTCACACCATCCTCAGAGCCTACTAGATCTCGGCGTCATCTCGAACTTTGCGTTCGATTGTTGAAAAGTGTTGAAATGTGGTGTCAAATAGTGTGTGTGTTCTGAAATTGATCTGTATGTTGAGAATTTGATCAGGATGTGTTTTAGTGTGTCTGTATATTTCATATTGTTCTAGTGTGTTGAGTTTTTGGTTTTTGGGTTGTATGTGTAGGATTTCCATGTCTGTATTTATGTCATTGTATGTGTGGTTAGCATTAGTTATGTGATCGGCGTATGTAGATGTATTGTGTTCTCTGGTTATTGCTTTAATGTGTTCTTTATATCGAGTTTGGAATGATCTGCCTGTCTATCCAACGTAGAAACTGTCGCAACTATTACATGTGAATTTGTATACGCCTGTGGTTGTATTTATTTGTGTTGTTTGTGTGTTGAGATGTCTTTGTAGTGTGTTTTCTGTTCGAGATGACGCCGAGATTTAGTAGGCTCTGAGGATGGTGTGAAGAAGCACCGAAACAGCTGTAAGCCGCACATACACAATTAACACGAGTAACATCGCCATTCAATCAATTATTTATATTCAAGTGTTAAAAGTAGTGTACGAAAGATTCGACATGGATAAATTTAATGTTTTACTCTCTCTATTAAATAAACTACCTGCTTCAGTTTTTAAAAGTTACACACTGGCGTTCGTTTCAAACCCCAGTAAATTTTTATATTGCTTTTCGGAAAGAACCGATTAAAATCAGCATGCTTGTATAGAGGCTATGCAAGGAGCTTCTCCACTACATTAGCCCAGCAAAAGTTCGGTACTATTCTATAAGGGCAGGGATGGGCATAACGGAGGGGAGGTAAATGTGATACAGTTCACCCCTTCCACAATATTTCGAACGTGCTTACATCATATGAACTTGGCTTCTTTTCCGCTTAGAGCTGTACCAAACTAATGCGGCATGCCATTACATTGACACTTGATTTTCAAATGTGTAATATTAGGCCTACTGGTGAAGATTTCATGGAAGCATTTATTATTACAAGATTGGCTAGGGTTGGATTCTCTGCGTGATATGCAACTCGTGGGTGTGTGGTGTATGCAACAAGGAGTCAAGGAATCCATATTATGAATGTGAAAAATGTAAACATGAAATGTGACTATGATGATCTGTATGTCTTTCAGTATGATTCATTCTTATAATTATTGCCTCATAATATTGTGCCTTGCAATTATTACATTGCTGTTTCTGTTCATTCTATTGGTGTGTTTCTTTCATTAGCTTTTCTTGCTATACACATATTCAATGACTTGACTGTACTGAATTGCTAATGAAGTTCAGATAAATGTGAATAAATCGAAAATAAGTAATGATTAGATTAGATTAGATTAGATTTTATTAAAGTCATGAATATTATACAAATACTATGGACACAGTCATAATAAAACAAACAGAGTGAATAAAATTATATTAAAAACATAAGTTATTAACGGAGGACTCAAAGTATTCAATAATACCACAGTCTAGTATATACAGTCGCGAAGCTCAATATGTAGTAAATATGCAAACATTAGATAGTTGCTCACCACTAGGATTGCTAATATCGCCTCATTACAGGCAATGCAAAATAGTACCGTCACAGTCTATTGTTTCTAGCACCCCCAAAACTCAAGCTTCGTGACTGTATATAGTAGACTGTCATAATACTATAAAAGGGATTATTAATGATTAATAATCCAGCATTTAAAAACATTCTTAAAAGTATTATAGTTAACAGTGTGTGCAGACTTATGTAATCTATTAAACATAGATACTGCCATGGACATAAATTGTTTTTTAGTTGTTTCCAGTCTAACATTAAATTCAGTCCATTGAAAATTGTATCTTGTATTGTAATTATGATGATCAGATCTATGATAATAATTTGCTAAATTTTTCTTTACCTTCAGCAAAGAGGTGAAGATGTATAGATTAATAACAGTCAGAATAGCCTCATTTATGAATAGTGGCTTATAGTGCGCATCATAAGCAGAACCAGTTAAAATACGTAAGGCTTTTTTTTTTTTTTTTTTTTTTTTGCAGAAGAAGAACATTAGATACACTAGAACTATTTCCCCACACAGAAATACCACAGTCTACTATATACAGTCACGAAGCTTGAGTTTTGAGGGTGCTAGAAACAATAGACTGTGACGGTTCTATTTTGCATTGCCTGTAATGAGGCGATATTAGCGATCCTAGTGATGAGCAACTATCTAATGTTTGCATATTTACTACGTATTGAGCTTCGCGACTGTATATACCAGACTGTGGAAATACCATGGGTTATTATTCTACTGAAGAAGACAAAATAAGCACTTCTTACATATGTTTTAGGCACCAGTGATTTCAATTTGCTTAATAAATAAATAACCCTTGAGAGTTTAGTATAAACATAATCAACATGTGGGGCCCAGGGTAATTTGGGGTCCAGTACAATTCCTAAGGGCCATATTCATAGACATTCTTAGCGCGGGCTTCCGGTGGATGATCAGCGAACTAACGTTTTCCGTATTCATGGACCAGTGTAGGCGATATGATGTGATATGATTTCTGTACAAGTAATAGTCGATAGCCGAGGCTAGTTTAGCACGCTCGTAGCGCGGGCTAGCGAAATGTCTATGCATAGCACCCTAAAAGTTTAGCAGATGGCTGAGAGATTATATCCTCTTTTAAGTGTAAATATTTAAGAAAACAAAAGTTGGTGTCAAAGTAGCCCAGAGAGACGGACAACTCTGAACTACTCGTACAACGAAAGTAAATGCCATGTCAAAGTAACCCCAAAACTTAGTGCTCTTTGACACCAAAAGAGGGGGCGCTTTTCTAGATTTAGTGTTATTTGGCGGAAATCATATCATTACAGGTTCATAGCCGAAGGATCATTTGGTGTGATTAAAACCATTTTGCATTTTACAAATTACAAAAATTATATTAAAGAACACTTAAAACTATGTCAGAATAGCTCCGATTTACGGTACGTAGCTGGCTCAAACCATTATTCGAAGAGAATGCAATAGCATCAAGTCGAACCAGTGCTGTCCACACCTATGGAGTAACGGCTAGCGTGTCTGGCCGCGAAACCAGGTGGCCCGGGTTCGAATCCCGGTCGGGGCAGGTTATCTGGTTGAGGTTTTTCCCGGGGTTTTCCCTCAACCCAATACGAGCAAATGCTGGGTAACTTTCGGTGCTGGACCCCGGACTCATTTCACAGGCATTATCACCTTCATTTCATTCAGACGCTAAATAACCTAGATGTTGATACAACGTCGTAAAATAAAATCTACGTTCTTGTTTAAACCAGTGCTGGTCAGTGGACCCTTGCCATCTCTCACTTCTTTTCCACTCCTCAACAAAACATGAACATGTTACAAATTGATATGTCATTTGTTTTTCTTGTCGCTAAGTAATTAAAGGTTTCTCGTGTTCGCAGGCGTCAGGTGTGGATAGCTCTACGATCCAGTTTCGTTTCAACCCCGCTAGAAGCCTCCCCACTTCTCATTCCGTTCCAATGTAAATCATGCTGAAGGGAATCGCATTTCTGCAAAGTCGTGCGATCCGCGCATTCCTAGTTACATCACATTAATGCACGAGAGGTATGATCACGTGACTTACATAAGCGTGTCCGTGCCACCTGAACGAGCGCATTGCAGCAATCAAGACTTTACAAAGCGCATGCACATGATATCCAGTCGACCACACGCTCGTTCGATTCCTGTCTGGGTCTGTAGGTCATACAGCGCATGCAGATGCCTGAACTCAAGACAAATTACAGCCACCGACGCTCATGTCGGCACAGGGGGAGCACAAAGCAACAACCCCACACGGGCAGGGATTGGTAATGCATTGCCGATATCGTGTAGCTCTGTCTTCTCTGCTTTAGTTACTTACTTCAGAATCCTACGAATAAGCCAACTTAAACCATTTAGGACAGGCCTGCACAAACAGCGCTCAACGAGCGCGCGCGTTCTTTCGGAGCGGGAGAGCTGTGTTTACCGCTCGCCGAAACAGAGAGGAAGATACGTCAGAATGATATAGACTTGCAATAGGTAGAGGAGAGGGAAACGACCACTCAGTTATCTAGTGGAGTGCAGTGTGTAGGCCTATTCTCAGTCACCGTTTCACGTTGCTTACCTACTGCTGCAGTACAGTATGGAGGAATCTAAAAGACGGAACATAACATTTAACATTTAACGATTTAGCCTACAGCTCGAACTTATTGATCTTCAATGTGACCTAAGGGCTAAAGATCTTTTGAATAATACTACTAGCCTGGTTGAGTTTTACAAGACCAAACGTTAGCAATAATATCCATGACTACACAGGCTGGCTGTGAAAATGATTGCTATGTTTAGCTCAACATTTATATTTGTGAGCAACTGTTTTCTATAATCAACTTTAATAAAGGCTGACATCGAACATCTGTAACTGATGTTTCATTACGATCAGTAGGCTACTGTTCCCTTCAGCTGCCAACAGCATAAAACCTCGTTTTGATGTACTGATAAATAAAAAATATAACAAAATGATATTGTACATTTAAGTAGCTATAGAATTTCTATTGCTTCTGTAAAATAAATATTTCTTTATTAATTAATAATAGTCCAAGATAGTTTTGCAAAAACTGAACGGGAATTCATTTCATAAGCACTCGTAATAGTGCTTCTTTTTGTGTTTATTTTGTACGCGATCCACCCCTTCTTCCAGTTCACCCTTATACAGAGCGAAGCTAATATCTGCATTCCGCTCATGAGCTGTGAGCCGGCTCGGAGAGCGCAAACCTTGTGCAGGCCTGATTTAGGAGATATTACACACGGTAGCAATACGCTCATCTTGGCGTATATGTTGGATGCAAAGTGCAAAGGCGCCCGTTGGCCGTTATTTTAACCAGACCTAGATTTGGGCGCCTAGTAGCCCTATTTGCCGACTTTGGCCTTTGTAAAAGAAATGAAATTGGAATGAAATTTTGGGATTGGGGGCACTATGACCCAGCACTGCGACCTTTATGAGCTAACCCTGAAGCTAGGCGCATTCCCAAACCCACACCGGCTGATTACACTAAGGTTCGCTGAGCATCCAGGCTTCGAGCAGGCAACCCCTCGTCACCCTACGTGCGTCGGAGAATTCTAAGGAATGATGAAGAAATGGAGAAATGTTGATGGAATTATGTAGATGCCTAATATGGGAGAACCCAGAGAAAAACTCCAACCGCGACTTTGTCTACAACAAAGGTAGTAGTAGTAGTAGTAGTAGTAGTAGTAGTAGTAGTAGTAGTAGTAGTAGTAGTAGTAGATTTATTCCTACTGGCAGAGTTAAGGCCATAAAGCCTTTTCTTTCTCTCAACCAGCATTAGAACAATAGCAAATCGTCGTTTGTTCCTTCAATAACTCCTATGTGACATATTTATCGATTTTCAGATTTTTGCTCTATTAAATAACTTAAATAGAGATACAGCAAATAATAAAATCTCCTATATGTAATTATATTTCTTTCTTTCGAAAATGTAAGTATTCACAGTCTCCTATGTACGGCTGCCATAGGATGAATAAATATGTTTTTTCTTCCTACTGAAAAATTTTATATTTTGCACATAAGAATTATAACAGGAACAACGAATGAATATAAAAATGGCAGAAATACAAGAATATATAATTAATAATAATAATAATAATAATAATAATAATAATAATAATAACAATAACAATACTTACTTTCTTACTTACTTACTTACTTACTTACTGGCTTTTAAGGAACCCGGAGGTTCATTGCCGCCCTCACATAAGCCCGCCATTAATCCCTATCCTGAGCAAGATTAATCCAGTCTCTATCATCATATCCCACCTCCCTCAAATCCACTTTAGCATTATCTTCCCATCTACGTCTCGGCCTCCCTAAAGGTCTTTTCCCCTCTGGCCTCCCAACTAACACTCTATATGCATTTCTGGATTCGTCCATACCTGCTACATGCCCTGCCCATCTCAAACGCCTGGATTTAATGTTCCTAATTATGTCAGGTGAAGAATACAATGCGTGCAGCTCTGCGTTGTGTAACTTTCTCCATTCTCCTGTAACTTCATCCCTTTTAGCCCCAAATATTTTTCTGAGAACCTTATTCTCAAAAACCCTCAATCGGTGTTCCTCTCTCAAAGTGAGAGTCCAAGTTTCACAGCCATACAGAACAACCGGTAATATAACTGTTTTATAAATTCTAACTTTCAGATTTTTTGACAGCAGACTAGACGACAAAAGCTTCTCAACCGAATAATAACGGGCATTTCCCATATTTATTCTCCGTTTAATTTCCTCCCGAGTGTCATTTATATTTGTTACTGTTGCTCCAAGATGTGAATTGGAAAAGCATCAGATAGAAACTGGCCTATACGGACTCTGCTGTAAGTTTCACTAAGACACATTTTAATTAATCGAACTAGTTTCTTGGGAATATCAAATTCAATAAGAATATTATATAAAACGTCTCTCTTAACCGAGTCATACGCCTTTTTGAAATCTATGAATAACTGATGTACTGTACCCTTATACTCCCATTTGTTCTCCAATATCTGTCGAATACAAAAAGTGTGATCAATAGTCGATCCATTACGCCTGAAACCACACTGATGATCCCCATAATTTCATCTACATATGGAGTTAATCTTCTCAAAAGGATATTCGACAAAATTTTGTACGACGTCAACAAAAGTGATATTCCTCGAAAGTTACTACAGTTATAATAATAATAATAATAATAATAATAATAATAATAATAATAATAATAATAACAATAATAATAATAATAATAATAATCATAATAATAACAAAAGGAAAACAAATTTAGTTACATGTAATTCTAAGAATCAAATTATAATAATGTGAATCGAAGTAATTGTTAAAATAATAAAGAAAATTTATATGTTAAAAATGAAAATCATATCAGAAAAAAATATATTTTAGGAAAGCTCACAGTCTAAGCAGTCTAGATGACAACCGGATTTTGAAATTGGTAAATGTCTGACAGCCCCTTAACGTATGAGGTAGGGAGTTCCATTGATAAGAAATTGAAGCGGTGAATGATGAAGAGAATCGGGAAGTGTTATAATGAGGTATACTCAAGTGTCAGAATGCATTTTTAAATTAAAAATCCCAGATCTCAACGGGATTCGAACTCGTAACAGGTCGAAGTTCTGATAACGCAGCACTTCAGAGGTTAGATGAGTGCTTAGTGAACAACGACGACTGATATTCATGTTATCCCGAGAACGGTTTCAGCAGTAATTTCTCAATCCAAATGCAACTTCGTTAGATGTAGCTGTAGAAACTACTGTTCAAGTAATGTGATGTGCAACTCTAAATATCAGTTTTAAAAGAGGTGCAGAAATAAATAAACTTATAAGACAAGTTTCTTTTTACTATTCCATAAGTTTCATGTTTTTATTTTCTGTATCATCAATCAAGCAAACGAGAAAATTATTAATTAAATTTTCTAACAATTACACGTTTGTTCAGTGAAGAACTAGGCTTAGACTGATGTGAAAGAACGTGAGATTTTTTAATAACTTACATAATATAAAGTTGACAGATTAATGGATGCTTCAAAACTGCAACATCGTGACGGCTTAATCCATCACAACAAGTTAGGGGATTGAACCCGAATCGCCTGGACGGAGACCAGCGAGCTTCCCGACGCAGTTATTAAAGGCAATATATTATCAGATAGGCCTACTCTGTTATACGTAGAAAGAGGAGAGCGTATTTCTAAGTGAAATGACTGTGCCTTCAAATCATAAAATCCGACGAGTTACAAAAACAGTAAATACGTAGAACCAGTCGCTGAAGAAATTAAACAGATGTTGAATGCCAACAAAGTACACATTTACGACATAATAATTTCAACCATAGGCATCATTCCAAAAACCACCACTTCGGCACTAAAACTACTGGATTTAAAACACCTGACTCCTACAATTCAAAGATCCGCACTAGTACGTACAGATCGAGATGTCGAAAATTTCCTCCATGGTGAGGATCTCCGTACTTCATAAAGTGGATAGCCTACCGAGATTGAACGATATGTCTGAATATCCTTAGTTTTTTAGTTATTAACGAAAGAACATAATGAAATCTCTGTTAGATATTGGCACCTTGGTAGCAAGTGTTGCAATTTTAATCAATTCAGAAACTCATAGAATTCATAGAATTCGCAAGTTTATATTCTGTATTTTTCTTCCTATGATCATGATCTTCGACTTATTTGCATTTATCTTCATTCCATACTGCTCACAGCTGTCATTCAGCTCTAGTAGATTATCCTTCAGTATCATTTCCTCTTCTGCTAACAACCCATATCATCAGCAAATCTTATGTACTTTATTCTTCTTCCTCATACTATCACGCTTCCCATGCTCTGAAAACAATTTTGTGCGAGATCGTGCGTATTTGCTTGTTTTCCGCACAGACCAATACGCGGTAAGTGTGAAATACCACATTCAGTATTCCCAACCTAACACACATAATTTCCCTCTTCTTACCGCTTAAGCGCGACATTCATTTTACTGCTTTAGGCTTTTAACATATTATTTTTAGAGACGTTTAACATAGTAAAAATTATAAATTGGAAACTTACCACTGCAATTTCACCTAAATTGCAATGTTAATTATTGTTTTTAAATATTTGCAAAAATTAAGTAAAGTCTACTACTCCACGAAATTTATTGCATTCCTGATACAAATAACATTAAAAAAGCCGTGAAAAAATCAACAAGATTCCAGATGCCGATGTTATTACTGCAATATGTTATATAAATAATATTGTTAAAATATTAAAATGAAAAATAAATCATTACATAACCTTACCGTTTGTTTTAAGTTCGCATTTATAGCCTGGGGGAAAAAAAAGACAGACGTATATCACGGCCTGCTGGAGTATAGTAAACACAGAAAACATTTTATAGCAACAATGTTGAAGAAAGATATTTTGTTTTTCCGAAGTTGGCGTCATTAAACAGAAACCAACATGGAGATTTCATTGCAACTAATTAGAAATTCGTCTTTCAGGTATGTAATAAACGATCTTCGCACAAAATAATGTACGATACACGAGCGGTATGTTTGTTTTCATGTTCTCGGAAATTAAAAAGCTGAACTACGTTTCGCTTTTTCAATCTTTTCCTCGACCATGAAAACGTCAACATACCGCTCTTGTAACGTATATTACTATTTTACTAAATCCTCCAAATAGATATTGAAGAGTAGGTGATAAAAGGCATCCTTGACGTACTCCTCTCCCAATGTCACTTCCTTCTGACATTTCTTCGCCTATCCTGGCTTTGACTCGTTGTTTCATATAAAGATTACTGAACAGTCTTCTCTCTTTCCAATCCACATCAATTTTTTTAGGATCCCCATCAGTTTATTCCAATCCACTCTGTCAATAATAATAATAATAATAATAATAATAATAATAATAATAATAATAATAATAATAATAATAATAATAATAATAATAATAATAACAATAATAAAAAGAAAAGGTATCCCCGTAACATGCCATGAAGGCACTTGGGGGTGCATGGAGGTAGAATCCCATGCTTTCCATGACCTCGGCACTAGAATGAGGTGGTGTGGTCGGCACCACGCTCTGACCGCCTTTTACCCCCGGGAAAGACCCGGTACTCAATTTTATAGGAGGCTGAGTGAATCTCGGGGCCGTTCTGAAAGTTTGGCAACGAGAAAAGATCCTGTCACCATCTGGGATCGAACCCCGGACCTTGCAGTGCGTAGCCAGCTGCTCTACCAACTGAGCTGCCCGGCCAATAATAATAATAATAATAATAATAATAATAATAATAATAATAATAATAATAATAATAATAATAACCAAATTACCTTAGTTTACAAATTCGTTTTACTTCTTATTATGAAGGTGAAAGTACGAGAGGAACTAATGCGAGTATATGCAATCCCAATTAGAACATATCCATGCAATACAAGAAATTGTGCCGTGTTAGCTACTTCCCGTAGGCGTAAGAACTCTAGCATCTTGTATGAAAGTGGATCTGGATACATCAGCCACGTGCTCTCTCTGTTACTTGAAATGTGTCCCCAGGTGGTACCAAATTTCCAAAATGCTTTTCCTCCGCACATAACGCAAGTGAAATTCTGCTTTTCGCAAAATAACCCCCCAGGCATCGTACGCGTAGCGCCTTGCAGTGCATTACCCCAGCATATCGACCCGGCACAATCGGCATCACAAGCGGGTGCTCGTGTTAATTCATAATCAGACCCTTGCCCTGATGGGCAAAGAGGATCGTGGCGGTTGTCAAGACTGCATCAAGGCTACGTGTGTGACCACAGGTGACACGTTCGATCTTAATGACTGGTTAAATGGGGCTTTTTCCATTGCTAGTTAGAACTAAATTCAGCTATGTTTCAAATATACGAGTATTTAGAAATCCGTTAACGACACTGTACCGATTACATGTACACGGTGAACTGTAAGTAATGTTATTAACTCCAAACTAAAATGCCAATACAGTTTTGCTCGTTTTTGCTTCCTTTTCGATATAAAAATTGATTTATATGTAACATTTCATATCGTGTTTTGGGAAAGCTATTGATTTAATTCCCAATAAACTCAATCTGCTGCTGAATTAGCTGTGAAAAAAAGTCACTAAATATGCTCTCATCTTTTAGACAATTATATCTTTGTCCCCTTTGCTGTAGAGACCTTCGGTCCTTGGAGTCATGACGGTAAAGTTTTGGTATCTCAAATCGGCTAAATTTTGATCTCCATTACCGGTGATTGTCGTTGCACTACTTATTTGCGTCAACGTTTAAGTATTGCAATGGAAATGCAATGAGCGTTTTGGGTACTCTTCCCGAGTCCAGCCCTTTGGATGAACTCTTTCTCTTGTAAAATTGATTTAGTATTCCGTATGTATAGAACAGAATCTACCGTCATGCGGATTAGCTCACCGCATGATCTCTAAAGAGCTCCCCTTTTAGGAGGCCATAGCCCTTCACGGGAAATCCAAAGGCTATTTCATTCATTCATTCATTCATTCATTCATTCATTCATTCATTCATTCATTCATTCATTCATTCATTCATTCATTCATTCATTCATTTCATTCATTCATGTATAAAATGGAGAAAGTTACACAACACAGAACTGCACGCATTGTATTGTTCACCTGACATAATTAGGAACATTAAATCCAGACGTTTGAGATGGGCAGGGCATGTAGCACGTATGGGCGAATCCAGAAATGCATATAGAGTGTTAGTTGGGAGACCGGAGGGAAAAAGACCTTTAGGGAGGCCGAGACGTAGATGGGAGGATAATATTAAAATGGATTTGAGGGAGGTGGGGTATGATGATAGGGACTGGATTAATCTTGCACAGCATAGGGACCGCTGGCGGGCTTATGTGAGGGCGGCAATGAACCTTCGTGTTCCTTAAAAGCCATTTGTAAGTAAGTATGTATAAAAAATAGATACGATGTATAACTGTATTTCTATTTTTTTTTATTTATGTATTTATTTTGCAAATAATTGTATCATAAAATATAATATAAACAGATTATATTTTAGCTCACCCTGAAAGAGTAGAACTCGTGCTGAGGGGCGGATTCCTGAATTTAAATTAAGAAGTATATAATACCATTTGTCTTATGTCTACTATACAGTAAGGTCCGAAAGTCTTGTCACCCCCCCCCGCCCTTGTTTGTATATTGATGAGCATCCATTTTGAACATGTCATAGCAGATGTGTGGCAATGGTTGATACTTTACGTTCCAGCTTGTTTAGTGATCCAGAACATCAGTATGGGATCATCATTGTCGCGGCACTAAATGTTGCGGCGCCATGTCCTGTATGAAATTTTCCGCAGAAAAGGCAGTGTGATTTCCCTTTGGAGAATAATTAAGCAGCATGTCTCGAATCATTGATACCAGACAAGATTTGAAGCAAGCCGTTAGGAAGGCATTCACAATAAGAATGTATAAATTTAATTTACAATTTTTCATTATTTATAAAATCCATACATAACTTTTTTAATTTAATACTAGAACTATTAGAATTGACAAGATTGGGATATATATATATATATATATATATATATATATATATATATATATAATTTTAACTGGTAATGGAAATTGCGGGAAAACGGCTGAACGGATTTTAATAAATGGCCCCTCATTTTGAAGCTTGGAACCCAAAGTTTTTCGGAAAAGTAGTAGTTTTCAGTGAAATGTCAATTTTCCTACATAATTTTCCTATTTTCCAAAATCCATCTGTTGTCAGTTTTGAGAATTAATTTTATTGAATCACGGCCGACTTGATTGAATTTCAGAACAAAACACACACTACAATAAACAATAGGCTATTACACGAAGGCCATGACCTGCAGGATTGCCGACATATTTAGAGCTCAATTCAATTTGTTATTAAAAACTGATTCTGCAGTGTATAATTTTCTGAGTACAGCTGTGTATTGGATATTCAAATCTACGAAACTTGAGGTGGTTTGATGACATTATTACCATTAGAAATTAAATGTTATTATAGTTAATATCATGATGCGTCTATTTTTAATTAATTGCACATAATATTGATGCTATAGTGATGATATGAAAGTGAAAAGTTTTGAGGTTATGTAAGTAAATGTAGAGAATATCTTAATTTAGATCTTCATTTGTATAATTATTGAGTGACTGCTATATATAACTACAAAACTTAAGTAAGATAATAATATTGTTATTAAAAATCAATAATTTTTATACTTATTAACCCAGTGGGGTTGGGTTTTTCATATACTTAATGATGGTGTAGTGTAGATATTGATATGTGTCATTGTCTTCAGTATTGGGTCGAGAGAGCGCAAAAATTACAGTTCGTAAGGAAAGATAAAAAGGTATTACTTACTGATAAAATAAGAGGCCTGGAAAATTTTGTAGTTTCCAGATCATTTGAGCAAGATCTCTTAGTAGGATAAAATGAATTTACGCTCTACCTACATTTCAAGTTCTACATGCAGCAGCTATACGAAAATGCTATTGTTCGAAAGCTTAGCAAACCTTATATTTTTTTAACTTTTGCCTACAATCCACAATGACCTGAAATAGCTACTGCTATCGTCCTGACATTGATACTTGCGTTTTCGCGTTGAAACTCAAAAACTGAAGTTGGATAGGTTCAAGAAAAAGTATTTGGCCTAAAAAAAATCCATTCAGAGGGAGTATGTTTCATTATCATGCAAGTAAATAGCTATCAAAAAGACAATAATTCTTCATTGAAAATAAATTTGAAAAATTTTTATTTGAACGTCTAACGAACTTAGTTTGCAGCAGCATTTGCTGCACAAGCCACTAGTTTAAATATAAATTTGTTATATATTCTTTGGCCTAAATTGCTACTATGATTAAATACTGTGGCAGTGCTGCATTTTGGTTCAAACAATCTTAAAGAATTCATACCTTTTGTTTCATAACTATGAGAATACAATACAAAATTATTTCGATTTTTATGTATGAATTTTATTAATATATTATAATAGATGTACCTATGGAGAAAGTTAAATAAGCGAAACATCCAATAGTTATAAATAAGCGTGGACAGTTTGTTTTTGTTTTAAAATTATTAATTAATAATTTATTGCATTATTGTTCCCTTTCATATCTTTAATTAGTTGTATTTTCAGATGTTTGGAGAAAATAATAATGAAATAATTGAAATTTCAGATTTTAACTATTTTGTCACACTAGTAACATGTTATAAATATTCTGTATTCTAATATTTGGTTAAAAGCAAAACCAAGTTTGAAAAAGGTAATTTTTTTCTAAAAATATTACAGATACAGAAAAAAATGTTCGACTCTGAAAACTTAGCAATTAGCAGAGTTGCTGAATGAAGTATATGAATGCGCAATGCCAATGGAAAACTTTGTCACAGCCGTAACATTTAGTCTTTCTCACCTCCCTTTTCTTAGACAAAACATATGGATTTCATAATTATGGATCAAAAACTAGGTAACTAGAGGTATATAGTTTTTTCAAATACCTACAAGATAAGAAATTGACATAATCTTCAGTCTTTTAGTCAATACAACTAAGTATTTATCACACCCGTAACTATAGAATGACCCTTAATGTATAAATTAATGTTAATAAGGAATGTCACGACAAACGTTTTTTAGTTGCTTTATTTCAAGCTTCTTTTTGGTCCGATAGCAGTAACATTCCTTTGCTTTGAAATCTCTGCTATTCATTCATGACTGTGTGGGTTGCTGCAAAGATGTAAGAACGACTAATCTATACTAATAATAAATCTGTAGCCGAAATTTTTCTGGTAATTTTCGATTTTCCAAAAATAATTGGTCCTAACATATATAATTAACCACCCTGAAACCGAAAATCGCATTTTTGAAATTTTTGTTTGTATGTCTGTCTGTATGTTTGTTACCTTTTCACGCGATAATGGCGGAACCGATTTATATGAAAATTGGATTATAAATTAAGTTCGTTGTAACTTAGATTTTAGGCTATATGGCATTCAAAATAATTTATTTAAAAGGGGGGTTATAAGGGGGCCTGAATTAAATAAATCGAAATAGCTCGCTTATTATTGATTTTTGTGAAAAATGTTACATAACAAAAGTTTCTTTACAAATGATTTCCGATAAGTTTTATTCTTTACAAAATTTTGATAGGACTGATATTTAATGAGATAAATGAGTTTTAAAATTAAAATAATGCCATCTAAGACGGTGCAATGAATTAAGAACAAATGACTTCGTCTATAAGGGGCCTTGGACAACAACAATCGAAACAGGGGCCTTGGACATCAACAATCGAAAGCTATTAAACATAGCCTACAGAGAATGTTTCTGTGTTTGTATGAAGTAATATCAGAAGCTAAATTAACCGATTTGTATAATTAATTATTATTTCACCATTGGAAAGTGTAGTTTCTCTAGATGGACATAATGCTATAATGTTATTACAGTAGCGTCTGAGTTAATCGAGGACAGGTAAGATTAAAATAGCTTCTTATGCACAGAAAATTTGATGGGCTATTTTGTACATTCGTTTTCTGTATTTCTTAAAATAATATTTATGGGCACTCATTTTAATCTCAGAGAATTAACGAACAACGAGAGTGTATTGATTTAGTATGCAGTAATAGTACGTTAGCTTAGCAATCCATTATTTTATAATTCAAATTTTAACTATGCTCAATTGAATCGTGTTAAAATACATAAAATATATATGCAATAAATGCAATGCAAAAAAAAATTGGGTAATGAGCGAAGAAGATTATCTTGCGCTGTTGTAAAAGTTGTTCCCTGGATCAAACGTCCTATTTTAATTATGTAATTACTTTATATTTATCTCTAACAGGTGCAGCGGAGCGCACAGGTACGGCTAGTATACAATAAGAATAGAACATATACACTCACAGATTGAGGCATGCAAATAGTATGGAGGAAGATGCTAACAGCAACTCGTAAATGTTGACAATTTTGGATAAAGTAATTCATGCTGCTGTTATTTCTGTATGGCGTCACATGGTAAAATTAATCGAATTGCAGGGACCGGTATGTTCACTCGACTTGGAAGTTGGGGGCGGTGGCGCCGGGATGATGCACGGTGGCGCCCGCCGATCTCCGTTCGCGCCCAATCATCCCGCCCGCACGCCCGCGATGAACTGCAGTCACCTCAATGACATAAAATGAAGATGAGCTTGCTATTGGCGCGGTCTCAAGAGCTAAGTGGCTTGGCACTACTGACTCATGCCTTCTGCGTTGTTTCAAATTACTATATCGTCGATGTCTTTCGATTCCCCGTCGCTAAGCCTTTCTATTCAATCACTGCCCATTCCTTTATACCAGGCATCGCAAAAACTCATATAAATACTGCTTCGTATCGAAACAGTTTCGTGAAATAACCTGTTCCAACTGTTCAAGGTTGTACAGGGACATCATTTTATTTTTACTTCAATTTTTATTTTACCTGAGTTTTTTAATGTACTTCACTCTCACCCCTTCTACTAAGGAAGTTTCAACTCCACACAGAACCAAGACCGCAGATAGTAAGCAGTACTGAGTTACTGAGTATAGTACGTTCCAGAAATATGTTCGCGTTTTCCAGTGACGAAAGAGCTTTCAATATTGAATCATATTTTCGCACAGGTACTGTCCGTTTGCCTACGTCGCATCCCGATTTCCCCCACCTGCTTCTGCTCGCCCCTCTGTAATAGCTGGGCTGTCTTAGCTCTTTTCTGAAAACATTAATTTCTCTTAGGAATTGGGCGTTTACGTAATATTATACAGCTGTTTAATTTAACTTAAATAAAAGGGCCTCGTTAAGTAATTAACTGTCACGTGATTTCCTCCCTTTCTACAATCCTGCGGCATAACCACTTGGACGGACAGTAGGTAGCATGTCTGAGTAATTTTATATTTTCGGGTCGGGCAGAAGTGAAGATTGAATTTACAGTACGTAGAGTAGGTACAGAATTATTTCAACATGAGTTACTAGTACGAAGGACGAAACTGGCAATTGGAATTAGATGCAATAGTCTATAGTGCGATAATATGCACAAAAGAACTGAAGCCTGTATCGAAATGAACGGCCACCATTTTCAAAATTGTGTTTAAATATCCATATTATGATTATTTTTCAATTTAACTTCTTTCTCTATATTATACGCTAATGTGCTGTAGACAGTATAATATACACTGCATAATGAATACGTTCGCATGGATAACTTACTTCGTGAGTAAAAACACTTATTCTTAATACAGTACTGTACTTTGATTAAAGAAAAACCTAATGAAAATTATCAAACTCAAAATCGCGATATTTCCTAGTTTACGTAAATGGATGAACTACTTTTCTTCCTTCCTATACGTAGTAGAGTGATTTAGTTTTACGCCAGTATCATCGAACTCCAGTCTTGGAGGGGGGAGCAAGCGGTGTTTCCGGTTCTCTAAAGGTATAGACAGGTTAATATTAAAAATGTTAGTAAAAATAAAATGATGTCCCTGTAGTTCGTAGTACATAATTTATTTGGAAACAGCTGCTACGATTGCTACGCGAACCACAACCCTCTCGTAGTGGCCAGTGACCTTGACAAGACTGATGCAAATTAAGTATAAATCATTCCCATAATTGACAGTAACAGTGGTTTCCCGTTAAATCTAGTGTCTTTTATAATCATTAGAAAGGGATGAAATTTTGAATTTTATAATGCGAGTATATTTGTGTATACTATTGGCAACACTGACTATTATCTTCGCAATTGATTCATACAAGTAATAACTAAAGAAGCCACACTTACACGAACAAATTTTCGATCACTATCGCTTAGTAGTGGCCAGGTATCTTTGTACACCTTGTGTCATTTATGGTCTTTCTTTTTCCCTATTTCTTGAATGAAACCAGAGCAATAGTTTTGGTCCTAAGAATATAACACAGTGCTAAGCCGCATAATATTTAGTCTTACAGCGCGATCTGTGTATCTGTGAAGAAACTGGGTGTTAAACAACTCCGTCTGCAATCGATCCTGGGTCCATTAGCGGGAGAGCGTTTGGCAACGGTCGATTGCCTTAACAAAGAAACGAGCCACCACGAGCAGCCGATTTATGGTGGATTTGCTGTCATGCATTTTTGAAAGGGTTGTCAAGTCCATCATCTCGTCCACCCCTCACGTCTACACAAGACAAAAGAACTGCATCATCTCTTACTGTACTACAATGAACTGTTCAGCCCCAATCTACATTTTATGCCTGAGGAAGATTCGTCACTTAATTCCTAATCCCTTAGAGACGGAGAGTGAGGGAGACTGTGCCTGTGTGTTTACACAATGCATTACATCACAGTGGATATCTGCGGGGAGGGGCGGTAATGTAACGCACGACCCCCGCCTTGCTGCGTGGAATGGAGCGAGGCAGTAGCGCCATCAATCTCACATGCGACGTAGCGCTATAATAACGATGGTTGTCGTTCACGTCTGCAGACGACGCAACGCGGCTCCGCGTGTAATGAGGACGCCCACCTGTCAAGAAAGGCCTCTGCAGGAAGAATCACATCGCTTGCTGAAGTACAACATTATTATTATCATTATTAGAGCACAACTCTGCTCATCCAAACTTAGGTAACCAAACCAAAAAAGATGGCTGGATGGATGGATGGATGGATGGATGGATAGGTATGTAGGTAGGTAGGTATGTAGACAGATAGATAGATAGACAGACAGACAGACAGACAGACAGACAGACAGACAGACAGACAGACAGACAGACAGACAGACAGACAGACAGACAGATAGATAGATAGATAGATAGATAGATAGATAGATAGATAGATAGATAGATAGATAGATAGATAGATAGATAGATAGATAGATAGATAGATAGATAGATAGATAGATAGATAGATAGATGCATTTATTGATGCATGATAAATTATACAAACCCATGTACACAAGATCTTTCGCACGAGCCCATACGGCCATTCGTGCTGTAACTATGCACAGTTTGAAACTTCAAAGAAAACAAAAATAATACTACTAATAATAAAATAGTAAAACAACAGTTATTATTATTACTGCCGTTATCATTAATTATCACAATTACAACTAATCTAACTTCAAATAAAAATTTCAAAAAAATAATAAAAATAAAATATATGTAAGATGAAAAGATAGAGAAAAAGAAAACACAGTCCTTATTGAGACTGCACGAAATAATCCAACTAATAAATATAAAGGTAAAACATAAAAAAACATACACACGCGATAAAAAAGACACAATAAATACAAAAATAACATTATCCACTAATTACTTCATCATTCCAACACTAATTAATAACTCTTTCCCTTATTTTCTCGGCTCCCTCCCCCTCGGCCAGTTCCACCCTCAACTGTCGCACTTTTGGCATAAATATCTGATGGTGAATATCTGTAGTTCTTTTTTTGGTTTCACTTGGAAACCAAAAAAGAACTACAGATATTCACCATCAGATAGTGTTTGAAAAAATGTAATGACTGCAATTTTAATGTACAGTAGTGGCAAAAAAACCGGACCGACCCTTGTAGCTGATTTCAGAGCCTTGTTCACTCCAGAGCACGATAGACTGACCAAAGACTTTCGTGGTTCGAATCCTGCCTGGGAAGGAAACTTTTTTTGTTCCTTATTCGCATTTAGTCCCAATACTTTTCGATTCCTGGCAAAATTCATGTTCTGGGAATAATAAGTTAATTAAGTAGTAAAATATCGCTGCAATCGAAAAAGTATTGGGAATAAATTTGAATAAGGAACAAAAAAAAAAAAAAAAAGGTTTCCTTCCCAGGCAGGAATCGAACCACGAAAGTCTTAATTACCAGTCTATCGTGCTCTGGAGTGAACAAGGCTCTGAAATCAGCTAGGCTACAAGGGTCGGTCCGGTTTTTTTGCCACTACTGTACACCAATTATATGTGGATTTTAAAACGAATATCTATGGTGTTGAAAGCAATCTCGTACGTCAAAACAATAAAATTAGATTTAACTGTATTCCTATCAAAAACGTCTTTCCGAATCTCCTGCAAACACATCTTAGGTCAAGGTATGAATACAAACTTTACAAGAAGATATTCAAATACAGAGTGTCCCGCAGCGGGATGTCCATAGCTTACCTACGTGTTCCTGGGATTATTTTGAGTGAAAAAGTTATAATCAACATGAGTCCGAATTGCAACAGTATCTACAGAAAACACAAAATTCTAAATTAATGTTACTTGTGATTTAATTACAACAGTATACTACCTCATCGTAAGGGTTTAGTTCAGTTAATTCTATACAGAATGCGCGCACATCGCTCAGCTACATGACTTTGGTTTATATCCATTTCAAATCCAAAGCGTACAGGCTCTGCAACCAAATGAGCAGTTCAGAGCAAAAGTGGTGTAAGTCAAAATTGGGTAATGAGGTTTAAAGTAAAAATTGTGTAAAATACAGCGCAAATTAGCAGTTAATATGTCTTTCGTGATATCCACCGACTACTAATAGTTTAAATAAATTGAATATTAATTGTTAATTTGCACTGTATTTTACAGAATGTTTACTTTAACCCTTATTACCCATTTCTGACTTACACCACTTTTGTTCTGAACGGCTCAAATGATGCTCCTTTTCTTATCAGACAAGGCATGTGGCTGCAGCAAAATGGTACACCTCCACACTTTGGCAGGTGTGTGGCTGCATTTTTCCACATCATTGGATTGGCGAACGAGGTCCAGTAGCTTGTGCCACCAAGATCACCAGATCTGTCTCCATTAGATTACTTCCTCTTGGGGAACATATCAGTTGTGTATGCTGCTCGGTCAAACACAAGGGTCGAACTTCTCGGGAAAATAATGGAGTGCGGTGAAGGCTTGAGAAATTATGGCGGTATTGTAATGAGAGCGATAAACTCTCTTACAGACAGAGCTCAAAGATCCCTCGAAAATCTTGTTGGTCATTTCGAACCTCAAATGTGACAAATCAGAATGTGTATTCCTCAAAACAAAATTGGAAAGTCAATCACAAGTAATAAAATTATTACTTTAGAATTGTATTTTCTGTAAATACCGTTGCAATTCGGATTCATGTTGATTAGAACTTTTTCACTCAAAATAATTCCAGGAACTCGTAGGTAAGCTGTGGACATTCCGCTGAGGGACACCCTGTATAAAGATCCAGATACAATAATATAGTGACACTGGTGAGAAGCCGAAGACTACGATGGTTAGCTATATTTTCTACCTGGAGGTCACACAAATCTCCTCAGAAGAGCAATGGAGAAGAATTCAAGGGGAAAAAGGCTACTCAGCAGATCACGACTGTGATAGAAAGATCTACAGCAGACAACGATCTCCACCTGCTGAGAAGCTATCACGACGCATCTGAAGACAGGAATCTCTGGAGAGCTTTAGTGACAGAGGCTATAATCCGTTTCAGTGTACAGAAGACATTAATTCAATTATTATATTGTCATTAGTGGACAGTCTAATCACTGTTACTGTATCCGAGGTTCGCAGGATAAAATCCGACCGAGGACGATGAAATTTATAAGAACGAATGATTATTCTTCGCATAGCTTCTTACATAAAAAATTTAAGACACACAGTAGAATCTAGTCCGTGAAACGGGGCTCGAAGAAAAATGTGTCCACTATTTCTTGCCCACATCATATCACAAAAGCCTAGATCAAAGGCCTAGGTAAGCCTCATCCTGTACTCGTAATCCGTCCATTATTATTATGCTCATAACCAAATGTAACGTCTATTTCGGCCCTAATGAGATACAACGCATGGAAAACTGTCATGTGATGGAAGATAAGCTGCAAGCACAATGTTACTAATAGGACTACATCGACTCAACATATTATATACATCATGCCAAGTCTGATTACATACAAACAAAATTATATACAAACTACACTTACACAGGGTGTATCATAAATTCTCATAACTACTTTATGGAGCGACATGAGACAAAAAGTCGACAGCTGAATAGCTTTACTATGCTGCATATCTTCACGAAGAACTAAATGCATTGTATTCCTCTTGTTCTCCTTGTAATCCCTTTGTTCACTTTGCATTCCTAGTCTTCTTTTCTTTGTCTTTCCATTGCTCTTCTTGTATTCCCCTTAATCTCCTCACATTCCTATTGTCCTTGATTTTTCTTCTGCTCCTTGTATTCCTATTCCTATTCTTCCACTAATTTTCCTATTATATGTATTTCCCTTACTATTCTTGCATTTCCCTTTCTCCCTCGTGTTCTCCCTATTGACCTTGTAATCCCCTTCATTTTCTTGTGTTATCCCTGCTCTCTTTGTATTCCACTTGTTCTCCTTATATTCCCATTGTCCTTCTCTTCACTTTCTTTTCCCTGCCTTCCCCTTGTTCTCCCTGTATTCACCTTGTTTTCCTTGTCTTCCTCTATTTACGTCGGTGGTTTTTGTGTTTCCGGTAACAAGTATTGTTTGGGATACATCTCATAAATATAAAAAGTTAATGAGTTAAGATTTACGATTCGTTGGAAGAACTATTACGACGCTTATAGACCTGTCTCTGAGCCAATCCGCCACTGATGGATTTGCGTGTCTGTTTATGATTATAGTTAAACAAAATTACTCACGTAACTTAGGATAAGCCGTTCATCATTTGATTGTCCCTAATCGCAATGACGCTCCGTGTTTACATTAACTTCGAGAATTTTGCAGGAGCAGAACCGGTAGGCCACCGGCCTAGCTCAGTCGGTTAGGTACACCTTACAGCAGTAAAATGTTTTGAAATATTGAACATTTTTTTCCTCCATTACTGTATCTTGTACAATAATGAAAATTGGTACATGTAAAACACTGTCCTCCTGCTATGCGAAAAAATATATTTTTATGTTTTTATTTTTCAAAATTCAAAGTGGTGACACTTTACTGTGCAGTGATGAAGCGTTTCCTTCATAACGTATAAACTTGTTAAATTTTTCATGTTCTCTCTCTTTTATTTTATTGCCGAAACTCATGTTTACAAGATCATGCTCTTTCAACTACATTCCTTAATAAATAATATTTTTTTATTTTGTGATAGAAGAATATTTTTTTAAATGAATATATTTTTTATCAGACAATCTATCAAAGTTAGAGAAGTGATCTTGCATCATATTGTAGATATGACATGCATAAATAAACAAAAAAAAAATTCATCACAGAATGTTGGATAGTTTTTTAGTTATGTGGGAAACGCTCCATAACTGCACAGTGAACTCAATTTTGAGACAGAAAATGTAAATAATTTTTTACATCGCATAAATATTTTTCTAATATAGCAGAAGGACAGTGTTTTACGCACACTATTTTTCACTATTTTACAAGATACAGTAATGGAGGAAAAAAAAGTTGAATATTTCCAAACTTTTACCCCTCAAGGCGCTTGCCTGCCGATCCGGAGTTGCTTTCGGGCGCTGGTTGGATTCTCGTCAGTAATCTATATTGAATTCTCGGTCTCATCTTGCTATCACCAATCCTATCGACGTTAAATAACCGAGTAGTTGATACAGCGTCGTTATATAACCACTAAAAAAAAGAACTGTTGCAAATGATTAAGAGGTAGTTACCTTATAGAAATGTCTCGAAATATGACTTGCTAGTAAGACTAGCTTGATCCTAATCATTGTGTCTTTGTTGCCCTCTCCTGAAAGAGTGACTCACTTGCTCGCCAAGCTCATTTTTAAATGTTAACATCAGCTTGGTTCTCTGAGGTGAATTTTTCTGTGAGTGACTGTTGTGGCATTCTTATTCAGGGAAATAGTTTTCTGTTTTTCTATTTTTTTGTTTTTTATTGCTTGGACATAAATATATTATGCATTAGCAACGTCAATATAAATAAAATCATACAAAATTGTTTGCCAAGTTAAAATATTCGTTAATGCTATACAAAATGTGTTCATATAATTTTCTTTTAATTAACGATTTTAATGAATCGTAATTTAAATTTTTAGTTGAGTTAGGTAAGATATTATAAAACTTAAGAGACATATAATAAAAACTGTTTTGTGTAGTCTTGTATCTGCATAAATCAAGTCTTATATCGTTACAACTTCTCGTATGGTATTCGTGAAAATGCAAGTTCAAAGGGAAATTATCAATATTCACTTTGGTATATAACAAACACTTCAATACATATAGCGATGGAAGAGTGAGAATTTTACACGATTGAAATAACGGTTTACAATGTTCTTTTGGCCCAACACCACAAATAATTCTCACTGCTATCTTCTATAATTTAAAAATATTAAAAGATGAACTATGATTCCCCCATAATAAAACACCATATTGAAGATGGCTGTGAATATATGAAAAATATACTGTTAATAGTACTTTAGTATCCACAGTTTTAGACAAACATCTTAACATAAATATTCCTTTAGATATCTTACCCGAAATTATATTGATATGGCTATCCCATCCCAGACCGCATTTGATATAAATACCCAAAAATTTGATGTTATTATGAAAAGCATCACTTTTTCTATCTAAGTAAATTTAAGATCTGTCACTTTACTTTCATTAATAAATAAATAATTAGAAGAACGCCATGACTTAATTAAGATATCCTTCTCATCTAACAAATCTTGAGAGTCAGAATAACAATCAGCAGCTAGCTGAATAGCCACGTCATCAGCAAATAGATTAGGTTTACAGAGTTACTATTAACAACACTACACTAAATCATTAATATAAATAATAAGCAATAGAGGGCCTAAACAGATCCCTGAGATACACCATAAACAAAAGACTTGAACTGTGATACTGAACCATTATACGCTACACACTGTAATCTATTATTTAAGTAAGAATTTATAAGATTCTTTGCCTCTGAACTAAAACCATAAAACATTAATTTGTCTGCTAATATATCATGGGATATGGTGTCAAAAGCGCTTGTCATATCATAAAATTTACATATTCAACATTATGATTGTAATTTTTAAACCCGACAATATCCGAAGAATACTTCTGTTATTTTGCGTTTTTAGGTACAGAATTTATTCCTGAACTAGTACCCATATATAATATACACCCTGTATAAGCGAAATATATAGCGCGCTAATTGTAGAAGGTAAGAGAACTGAAATGAGGTCATTATGAAGTGAGTAGTCTGGAATCTAAGTTCAGAGGTGTGACACTCGAAGTCAAGCAGATCTCTGTTCAACTCACTTGCAGAAGTCATCTGCAATATATTTCCTATAACTATCTCACTTCAGTCGCCTACCTCGTACTGTGATCACCATTATGATGCCGCGCTCTCATCTACACCTAAGATGAGATGATAGCGTCATAACTATGGAGAATGGTTTAAGTACTCGTATAGCACGTGAAACAGATATACCTATGTACAGTCTTTGCCAACCTACAAATTGAAATATAATGAAAAGGCATTTTAAGCCGAATCTCCCGCAGAAAAAGTCAAGCACCAGATACTGTATTTATGGTATACAGGATTCAAGGGGACTAGATAGGGTCCTTTTGAGAGGTGAATCAGTGCAGTGAGTTAAAAATAAAGTCTAATATCATTGTGGTTTTAATGAGTTCAGAGGCGTCATTTATAAAAAGTAGAGGGGAAATTACCCCCCCCTCCGACTTTAAGATAAAATAGTAATTACTGAGTAGTACTAATAAACCAACGTGTTACCTCTCAGCCTTAAAAAGAACCTGATCCAAACTTTAGTGATGCCCCACTTCGATTATTGCGATTCTCTATTCATGAATCTAAATACTGATCTTGCCCATAAACTACAGCGTGTTCACAATATCTGCGTTTGTTTCGTTAGAAAATTCGATCATGTAACACCGTCACTAGAATTGTTGTCTTGGAGTCCACTTAAAGGAAGAAAATTCTTCAACTCTCGTTTATTACTATTTAAAATCATCCACACCTCCACACCCTCTTACCTAGCATCTCGTTTTGTTTACCTTTCACTACCTCGAACCCGGAACATGTACCTTCTCTCTATTCCTCTGCACAGAACATCCTTCTACTTATCATCTTTCAGCATATCTATTCCACGCCTCTGGAACTCTCTCCCTGATCATGTCAGAGACTGTCGGACAATATCAAAATTCAAATTTAAATTAAAAAATCACATTCTAGTTCATGGAATTGCTTGTTGAACACCTGTCAGGTTGCGCAACTTCGGCTTAACCCATGACATATAGTAAATATTGTAACTATGCTGTGGTAAAATTGACAATTAATATGTAATGCATTTATTATTATTATTATTATTATTATTATTATTGTTATTATTATTATTATTATTATTATTAGTATTATTATTATCAGTATCATCATTCCTATCTCTGTTTTTTTTCTTGTATTAGCTCAATGAGAGCTCTATAGTGTTCTTTTGACTCTGTTGACCCTCTATAAGGCTTTAATTTAATTTGTACTATTTTCATCAGCATCTGTATTTATTTTTTTGTATTTATATGTGCTATCTGGTAGGATGGAAGAGAAGGCCTTATGGCCTTAATCCTGTCAGATTAAATAAATAAATAAATAAATAAATAAATAAATAAATAAATAAATAAATAAATAAATAAATAAATAAATAAAAAACTGTGAGAACCATACTCTTAATATAAAAATATTCCACTTTTACAGATTTACATAAAAGACGATCTAATTAATGAGTTTGCTCAAATAAAACCAAGGCTATATGAGTATTAGTGGTTGCTACTTGTAAATAAAAATACAAATTTTTTGGTCATTCCAATTAAAATTTCTTTACCAATAAAATTGCGTGTGTTCATATGTTAGCACCTACGCTATACAAACAATGTATGTAAATTACATGTCTTGTAAGCAGGATAAGAAGTTAAAAGTAGGCCTCTGTGTGGGAACTGGAATGTACTGTAAAGTGGGATTAATTTGACCATAAAACAAAAAATAGAAAAAATAAATCATGATATCAGCTCTATGTCTGAGATTTCTGAATTTTAGTAGGTTATTTTACGACGCTTTATCAACAGCTTAGGTTATTTAGCGTCTGAATGAGATGAAGGTGATAATGCCGGTGAAATGAGTCCGTGGTACAACACCGAAAGTTATCCAGCATTTGCTCATATTGGGTTGAGGGAAAACCCCGGAATAAACCTCAACCAGGTAACTTGCCCCGACCGGGAATCGAACCCGGGCCACCTAGTTTCGCGGCTAGACGCGCTAACTGTTACTCCACAGGTGTGGATATTTCTGAATTGAAACAATAAACACTTAAGAATGGAGAAAAAATAATGAACTTTAAAATTAGACTATCTTCAGTGCATCTGATACCATGTGTATATCCTTTTATGGTAAGAAAGGAGGAAATAAGGAACCGCAGAATTACAGTATAGGAAGATGGTGCTTAACGGGGGAAAATGATAAAAGAGTGGCAAAACATAATTGAGTGTTCAAGCAGTAATAGTAACTATCAAAATAATCGGAGGAAAATGTATGAACGAATAAGTGAATTAGTGTCTAGAAAAACAATAGATGATGAAGGATATGACTAGAGGAAATTGGAAGTGTTTGTTAATAGGAATTGGTAGTGTAATGTTACTAATATTGGTAGTGTCGACTAAGTATACAATCAGAGAAATTGAAATGATGGAAGAGAGGAAGTATTTCAATGTAAGTTTACAAATGAAGGTTGAGTTGAGCATTGATTTACAAAAATAGCGCCTAACGAAAAATGTATCGGGGTGAAAGTGAACAAATAAACATGTGATTCAGTGACTAATGGAGAAATAGGGGATGAGAGTGATGACAGAAGTGAGGAGAGATAGAAGTGACTGTAAATTAGAGATGAAAGTGAATGATTGCACTATGATTAAGTAGTGTTAATAAAAGTTAGTTTAAAATTAGGGACGTTTCAGACGATAGGAAGTACTTCAATATAAGTAAACAATAGAAGTGGTGAGGTGTTCACGACTTAGAACAGAATATTTTAAAGTGAAAGGTTAGAGAGCAAATTGCAGGTATTTATTACAGTAATAGGGGTAGCAAAAGTAAAATAAAATGACTGCACATGTCGATGAAAGTTTGTATGTATTATTGTAATTAGAAGATTATGGGGAGCACGAATACAGAGATGTGGTGGCGACCTATTACTAAATAAGAGCTGTAGAAATAAATATATCATATCGTATCATATCATATCATATCATATCATATCATATCATATCATATCATATCATATCATATCGTATCGTATCGTATCGTATCGTATCATAATCATATCATATCATATATCATATCATATCATATCATATCATATCATATCATATCATATCATATATCATATCATATCGTATCATATCATATCATATCATATCATATCGTATCATATCATATCATATCATATCATATCGTATCGTATCGTATCTTATCGTATCGTATCATAATCATATCATTCATATATCATATCATATCATATCATATCATATATCATATCATATCATATCATATCGTATCGTATCGTATCGTATCTTATCGTATCGTATCGTATCTTATCGTATCGTATCATAATCATATCATATCATATCATATATCATATCATATCATATCATATCATATCATATCATATCATATCATATCATATCATATCATATCATATCATATCATATCATATCATATCATATCATATATCATATCATATCATATCATATCATATCATATCATATCGTATCGTATCGTATCGTATCTTATCGTATCGTATCGTATCATAATTATATCATATCATATCATATCATATCATATCATATCATATCATATCATATCATATCATATCATATCATATCATATCATATCATATCATATCATATCATATCGTTACCCGGTTGAGGTTTTTTCCGAGGTTTTCCCTCAACCCAATATGAGCAAATGCTGGGTAACTTTTGGTGTTGGACCCCGGACTCATTTCACCGGCATTATTACCTTCATCTCATTCAGACGCTAAGTAACTCAGATGTTGATAAAGCGTCGTAAAATAACCTACTAAAATAAAATAAAAAATAAAAATCATATCATATCATATCATTCATATCATTTCATATCATATCATATCTTATCATATCGTATCATATCATATCATATCCTTTTATTTTATTGTTAAGTCTATCCAGATTAGGGTATGGAAAATAGTTCATTTCAGGGAAAATAAGGAATAGGGGAGAGTGGCATAGTATCGGACATCGGGTAATATCGGACAGTGAGTTTCTTTCATCTTCCACCAGATGACAGTACCTGAATGACATGGTTACGTTTCTGTGATGTCGCATACAGACAGGTAGTCAAATAGGAAATGCAGAGCTATCAATGTTCTCTATATTCTAGTATGACGCATTACTTTATTGAATTTCTCTTTTCATTTTATTTTATTCTCTACTCTATGTCTTATCATATTTCTTCCATCCTCTATTTATTTTATTCTTCATCCCCTTTCTTTCTTTATTTCTCCTTCTTTCCTTTTATTCCTTATTTTGTTTGTAATAAGAGTTGCTCGTCCTTAATATATAAAAGAATCGTGCAACCTTTCCTTCAGTATGTCGGTATCCATGGTTACTGAATCCTCTCAACGCTGTCCTTGTGACAAGACCGTCATCTCATTTCTACAGATGTACTGTACTTGTTTTCTTGTTTCATCTGTGCAGTATTCACTCATTAATGAGAACGACGCAGAGTGTTATGTTTCCATTTCTTACGCGTATCATTTATTTATTTTTCTGACGACTGTTACCTCTTGTGTATTCAGGTTTTTCTTTCTTTTATATTCAGTCTTGCCATCGCTCCGTACATTAAAATTGTTCTAGCTGTACTTTATACGCCCCATATTTTAGTTTTCAGGACAAAAAATTGTTCTCCCTGATTTACGATCATTTAAGGAGCATGAAAATCTGGTCTGTTTCATATTTCCTGGTGTTATTCCTTGCTGTAGGGCTTTTATGCACCAGAAAATAATTTATTGATTACAACTTTTATTTCCTCCAGGCTCGCTGTGCAGTATGATGTCTCAAAACTTAAAAATATCTAATAGGTCGATAACCTCTGTATCTAACGTTTATATGTATAATTCATTCTGTTCATTTTTTTTCATTTAATCTATAATTATCTGGTTATTTATGAGATACTGCTTTCAGGTCCTTCGCAGACACTACTGATATTTATTATTCAATGCAAATAGATATTGTTCAGTGGTCAGCATGCTGGCCTTTGGAACCGAGGTTCGTGAGTTCAAATCGCCTGAGGACGATGTTTAGTAGTAATTTAGGCGCAAGAATATATTAAATTTAGGTTTAAATATTCCAATCTTGTAAATTCTAATAGTTCTAGTATTAAATTTATAAAGTTATGTATGGATTTTATGAAAATTGAAAAATTGTAAATTTAAATTTATATATTCTTATTGCGTAGTAGACATAAGACAAATTGTATTATATACTTCTTAATTTCAACTCAGGAATCCGCCCCTGAGCACGAATTCTACTCTTTCAAGGGCGAGCTAAAGTTTTTTTGTTTCTATTAGCCTATTTTTATGTTGCAATTATTAGCAAAATAAATAAATAAAATAAAATAAATAAATATGAAATGCGGTAAAATCCCTAGCATGGTTTGTTCCGGGAGGGAAGTAAAGCTGTGAGATACTTAAAAGAACCCCGATAAAGCACTAAAGGAAGATTTGTCGGCTATTTGTTGCCCACGTTGAAATTTGGATGTAGTCCATATCATAGACTCAAGGGCTTGTCCACCCTCCATACCAAATCCGTATCAGGTAAAAGAAATGAATGTAGTGTATACATCACACAGCCTTTACGAACGAATTAATTATGCGTGAAGAGTGTCCATTCTAAAAAGAAGAAAAAAGGAGAGAGAATGCCAGCGGTATGAGCATTTAATGAGACGTATATGACACTGGTAGATTCATTAACATCACAATGCTAAAAAGGAACAGTAGAATGAACATGGCAGGAAACAATGATGTAGGCTACAGGTTATCTCAGGGGTGACCCAACCTGGTTATTAAAGGCGAACATGTTTGTCTATGGCTTACAGTAGGCATATGCAGGGAAGCAATACACATTATAGCGCAAACTCGGCTAATTTCCTGACATGGTTAATTTCGTGATATTTTTATTTAAATTTATCACGAAATTATACCAGCGACAAATGTAATTCTGATGGTATAGGCAAAACATGTACCATAACATACATTTTTTTCTCTGTGCTCTTGCAGTGACGTTGGATACGACTTGAAGAGTTGTGAGATCTATAGCTTTGAATTTGTGAGTGAATACACCATCCGATTTCCTTTGTTAAAAGAAGAGTTTTTTCTGTGTTTTGTCGTTCAAATGGTCTTCAATGGTAAGTATTAACATTGTATATCTACTTCTTGGTGAAAAATGTAAACTTATAAATGCACTGATTATGTAACACAGCCTTATCTTGGAAGGTTATTTTCTCAGCTTTCTTCTTATTCCATGAGGACAATTTTTTTTTCTCTTTTAATCTTTTATGGCATAACATTATTTTCTAGTGGAAGAAATAACAAATGCATGAAACATAAAATATTTATGTGTGTATTCATAACATTTGATATATTTATGTCGTATATGTTACAGATAGCAGATAAGTCAATGAGAAGGAACTGCAGGGTTGACAGATTCTCTCGTCAGGAATATAGGACAGGTGATGACACTGCGTACCTTAGCGTGACTACACATTTAAATTATCAATATATATATATATATATATATATATATATAATACAACTGAATTTATTATTTTTGGTCCACACCTGTGGAGTAACGGTCAGCGCGTCTGGCTGCGAAACCAGGTGGCCCGGGTTCGAATCCCGATCGGGGCAAGTTACCTGGTTGAGGTTTTTTCCGGGGTTTTCCCTCAACCCAATACGAGCAAATGCTGGGAAACTTTCGGTGCTGGACCCCGGACTCATTTCACCGGCATTATCACCTTCATATCATTCAGACGCTAAATAACCTAGATGTTGATACAGCGTCGTAAAATAACCTAATAAAATAAAAAAAAATTATTATTTTTGTGTATTTCAACTAATTATATGAGACATAACCTTTAAATTGTTACATTTTTGCTCGATAATGAAATTTTCTTCGAACTATTATAGTCTGAAAAAATATCATATTACAGACATCTACACAGAAAAAAAAATGCATGATACAATGTTTAAATCCTATTAACAATAGGTACAACAAAAATTGTGCTCCGACTTAAAACAATGTGTCTCTTATGGTTTTGTGTGCGCTGAATCCGAAAATGCATCTCTTTTCTTCGTATTACTTAAGGCTTTTAAGATATACTATGATTTCACTTTTCGATAAGCGCTCTCCCAGGAAACATTCGGCGCGGGTTGGGAGTTGTAAACCAAAACTAAAGTTAATGCATTTTATGAGTTTATAACTTATTTCCGGTTTCTTATGGTTGTTGGCATGTTTTTTTTACTTCTAATAAATAAACAGATATTGTTCTCCTTCTATTAAGTAAATTTCAGAACAGTTCAAAGTGAGGTCTACGCAATGAACAAACAAGGGTGTGGTTTTCAGTATTTAAAATAAAAGTTTACCATTTTGAGTGAAGACAAATTAAAAGAGGGCATTTTAATCGGTCCACAAATTCACAAAGTTATGGCTGAATCTTTGTTTGAGGAAAAACTTTCCATTACAGAAAAAATTGCATAACATGCTTTCCAACATGTTTGCTCAAATTTTCCTTGGAAATTCTAGGGCAGACAACTACATAGAACTTGTTGTGGAAACCATGTCAAGCGCATATGAGAAAATAGGGTGTAATATGTCTCTCAAAATACACTTTTTACATTCTCACTTAGATTTCTTTTCTCCTAAACTTGGAGCGGTAAGCGATGAGCACGGGAAAAGAGTTCATCAAGAAATATCTGAAATGGAAAGGCGATATAAAGGAAGATCATCATCCAACATGCTTGCAGACTATTGTTGGTTCCTCGTAAAAGACAGTCCCGGATCTAGTTATGAACAGAAGTCATCCAGAAAATTCGTTTAAATGTAAGTTCAAATTCCAAGATTTTTCTCATTATACGCATGAAATATTTTTATTGTTGTGTTTTAAACTATGTAACATCATTTTTGTATCCAGTACACCTTTTTCAAGTATTATGAGGCATTTTGAATCCCTAGTGTGTTGTAATTTTACCAGTAGCAGTGAACAAAATAAAAAAAAAAGTTTTTTTCATAAAAAAAATTCAATTCACTTACCCCGGAAAATGGTACGTAATGGGGCAATTTGGATTTTAAATTCAGATTTAGGGCACACATATTAGTAATATTCACCTATCTTTATTTCGGAGGAAGACAAATCTAAAAATTTGTTGTTCAGTGTAACAAATCAACTTCCAAACAGAGTAAAGAATAAAGCTATTGTAGAATACCTAATACATACTATAGTATTATCGTTTTTATTTCAATACAATCCGCAGGCGGAATTGACGACAACATTGAACAAAGTTTGGGCAGGGTTTTGAAAAAAATGAAATAGGCATTTCAAAAATAAGTTTACAGAAAGGAAGGGAAAAAACTGAATTTTTATACATCTTGATTACACAACTTTTAACACTGTATCACTTCGGAATATGTATGATAAGAACTTTCTTGTGTTAAATTTTAACGTACCTTGTTAACATGTTTCGACCTATTTTCGGTCATCTTTGCAACTGGTCGTTGTTGGTCTTGGCGCCTCTTGTTTCCTGTGTGGGTGCGTTCGTAGTGTAGAGTCAAAGAGTATATGTGTTTTGAAATTGAGTTGTGTGTTGAGAATATCGTTGGGATGTCAACACACTAGAACAATATGAAATATACAGACACTTTTAGTAGAGCCATCGATGTAGCTCAGTCGGCAGACTCGCTGGGCTGCTGATCCGGAGCTGCGTTCGGGCTTGGGTTGGATCCCCCTTTGGACTTTGGTTTCTTCGGAGGTTTTCCCCAGCCGTGGGACTGAAGCCGGATGGTCTATGGCGAGTCCTTGGCATCAACCCCTTTGATTTGATTACCCCCTTTGATTTGATTACCTGGTTGGGTTTTTCCGAGGTTTCCCCCACCGAAAAGGCAAATGCCGGGTAATATTTTGGCGAATCCTCGGACCTCATCTCATCTCACTACATCTCGCCAAAATGTAAAATGTAAAAAAATTGTACAAAATTGTAAAAATTGTAGAAAATTACTAAATTGTAAAACTATAAAAATTTGTAAAAATTGTAATTGTAATATTGTAAAATGTTGACATGTTCCACATCTTAAAGCTTCATTGCTCATGTAAGATCTATGGAATAAAATAAATGAATGAATGAATGAATGAACACGAAAACACACCCCAACGATATTCTCAACACACAACTCAATTTCAAAACACATACACTCTTTGACTCTACACTACGAACGCACCCACACAGGAAACAAGAGGCGCCAAGACAAACAACGACCAGTTGCAAAGATGACCGAAAATAGGTCGAAACATGTTAACAAGGTACGTTAAAATTTAACACAAGAAAGTTCTTACATACATATTCCGAACTGAATTTTTGCAATCTTTTATGCATTCCGGGACAAATATAATTCAATACAGGACACAGGACATACCATTAAAATCCTAGGAAATCCAGGACGTCTGCCATTGGGCAGAGAACTATGCATCAAATGAATGTAGGACTTGCAAGAATCGAACTACCGACCTTCAAGTCCTCACACTCCCTTGGGCCGCTCATGCTGTTATGAAATCAAGGAAGAAGTTTGAAAGAAAATAAAAAGGCGAGGAGAACACAGGGCATACATAATGGGGTCGTTTTGCAGGATACCTGACGTTGTAACGTCGCACGTGCAGGTGGGAGAAGTGGCGGGAGCAGAATCGATATCTCGAGTCACATAACAACGCCGCGGAGGGGAGGGGAGGGGCGACGGCGCAATAGCGGGTTGACGTCACCCCACGTATTACAGTAATGGAGTACTGCTGCGTAGAGGCACCTGGCGATGACGTCCGTTCACACGCACTGCTGGAGTACTAAAAGCTTCATCTCGACCGATTCACTCACAGCTGTTGTAAACATAAACATTACACTCCACCGCGCTGGTAACCTGTGGATCCTTAGGCCTGCATGGCAAACAAGACGCAAGAATACTGTAACAGACCTAGAGGCAGCTTACAGTAGCCCTGACTTGCACCACAGTCTAGTATATACAGTCACGAAGCTCAAAATGTAGTAAATATGCATCCATAGATAGTTGCTAACCACTAGGATCGCTACTATCGGCTCATCACAGACAATGCGAAATACAGACGTGGACAAATTATTAACAAAATTGAAGATTTTTATGATAATTCTATTTACAAAATTTGACTTCTCAATTTAGACTACAGTTGACAATTTTGCATATTTCTATCATTACAGTAGATAGAAATATGCAAAAATGTCAAATGTAGGCTCTTCTAAATTGAAGAGTCAAATTTTGTAAAAAAAAATATATAATAAAATCTTCAATTTTGCTAATAATTTGTAAATATGCAAAAATGTCAACCGCAGTCTAAAGTGAAGAGTCAAATTTTGTAAAAATATATAATAAAAATCTTCAGTTTTGCTAACAATTTGGAAATATCCAAAATGTCACCTGTAATCCAAATTGAAGAGTCGAATTTTGTAAAAATATACAAGAAAAATCTTCACTTTTGTTAATTTGTAAATATGCAAAAATATCAATTGTAGTCTAAATTGGAGAGTCAAATTTTGTAAAAATATACAATACAAATCTTCAATTTTTCTAATAATTTGGAGATACGCAAAGATGTCAACCATGGTCTAAATTGAAGAATCATATTTTGTAAAAATACATAATAAAAATCTCCAATTTTGCTAATAATTTGTCCACGTCTCTAGTACCTGTACAATCTATTGTTCCTAGTATCCTCATGAACTCAAGCTTCGTGACTGTATATACTAGACTGTGCTTGCATGTAGAAATTGCTTCAATCCCGTACAAAAAGCACCTATTTGGTTTCACATATCTTCACTAATGTAAGAGGTGGCATCCATATGTTCTTAGCCTAAAATGAATACATTTTTATTTATTCAAAGAATTATCTTTTAACTCTAGAGTCAGTCCACCGCTGTTAACCTGCCTGGCCGTGAAACGAGCGGCCCCGGGTTTAAATTCTGGTTGCACTTTTTTCCGAAGTTTTCCCCCAATCACTCGAAGCATAATTTCTCGGTAACTTTCGGCGTTGGATCTCGTGGCACGGAATGCGTGCTTGTTCGAGTTTTCATGGGAGAAGAAGTATTTCATGAAATTTCGACCAGTGTATGGGACCGGTGTCTACCTAGCATCATACATAAGACTAGTAGGCCTACAAACATTTCTGTCATGGAAATGAAATTATATAACTTAATAAGCTACCAAGTCAATATTATAATTTACCAACCAGTAATTTCAAAACTAGATTGTATATTTCGTTTTTAATTAATCCTTTCTACTCTGCAGATGAGTTTTTCTAAACATAAATTCATATGAAATTGTTTTTAATGAATAAAGTTATTTATATTTAGTTACAAATAATACATCAAGAGTGAAGTGTTTTCATTAATGTTTACAGATTCAAAATAGTTTGCGTTTTCATTGTTCTAATTAAATTTTACTGTTTTCAATTATGTGTATATTTTCAAATGTATGTTTTTTCCCCTTGTGTATTTCTGACGAAGCCTATTACTGTATGTCTAATGGCTTAATAAATTGAATTGAATCATGATGAATTTGGGGAGCTGCGATAGGTAGCGAAATCCGGTTACAAAAACCTTCGTGTTAAGCACACGTTACCTCCATTCTGGTTGGATAATCGTCTACCTCTCCTTCGGCATTTGGACGTGAGGTCAGTAGCCGGAGAGTCAGTCTGGCCCCTTAAAGTGCTGTAGTGTCACGAATTAATGAATTTTATTAACAAGTAACTGGTACTTGTTTAACAACTCTCCCACCAAGCTACAACCAGGTAACACAAAACCTACATTACGTACGACGTATCTATGGGAAATAGTGCAACATATAGCATATACGAACATAAATGAACATTAATACAACTCAACAAAGACTACAGTGTTTCATAGTGATTATCAGTGCAAGTTTAATTTTAACATTTGCCATTTTATTGGATATTTTATAATATTTAACCACGATGATCCACATTAAGAGAAGACCACTCTGACAACATGCCATCGAAGTGATCACGTGAACTATTGTTAACATATGTATTTTATGTATTTTATCCCTAATTTGTGTTTTTATGTAGTTTATTAACAGCATCAATGATGTTCATGAATGTTCCAATTCCACAGTTAAGCAGACCTATTTAAATGTAACAGGCATTCGCATTTGAAAATGGTACACACGTACTGAAAACGTTAATGCTATAAATGTAATACTAGATAAGCACAGACTGTTTAATTTAGTCAATATACTTAAGATTATAACTTGCTTATCGGAAACTTCATACATAATGAAATTAACAAGTAACTGGGCACGACACTTGACAACCTAGCTACGGTGTGGGATTAAAACTATAATAATAATAATAATAATAATAATAATAATAATAATAATAATAATAAAAAATAAAAATTATACTTAAAAAAACTAATTCTTGGCATTTAAAATATTTCTAAACAACCTAATTTTAAACAACTGAGGACTAAGACTACCCCTGATTTCGAGCGGCAACTAATTCCATGAGCGGGCCATGGCTATTGAGAAAGAACTTGAGTACAGAGATGTCTGATGACGTGGTATTGATAGCAACAGATTGTGCTGTGAACGTGTATTTCGATTATGATGTGAAGCTAGGAAAGTAAACCGAGAGGCAAGGAAGTTGGGTGTGGAATCATGTATAATTCGATATAGCAGGCAAAGAGAATGTACTAAACGTCGATCTTGCAAGCGGAGCCAGGAGAGTCGTAGAAAATATTCCGATATATGATCACGTCGGCGGATATTGAAAATAAACCGGACGCAGACATTATGTACACGTTGAAGTTTTTGAGAAAGTTCAGCACTTAGGTCGCTATATAAAACATCACAATAGTCAAAGTGAGGCATTACAAGAGTCTGTACTAGAATTTGAGTTTAGTAGGAAGGAAATTTTTCAGGCGTTTCAAAGAATGCATGATAGAGAAAACTTTTCTACAGATATATCTGATTTGCGTATTCCAGTTCATATTAGAGTCGAAATAGATGCCGAGGTTTTTTACAGTTGCACTGAAAGGAATTATTTTGTTGTTGAGAGAGACAGGCTGAAGGGTGTTCATATTAATGGAGGATAAAAGCCTTTGCTGCCCCAAGAGAATGGCTTAGTTAATATTTATTGCTAAAGATATAAAAAATCAGCAGTAACCTTTAATTCAATGTAATTATTACTTTCTGAGATAGAGTCTCATACACTTAAATTTTCCAATAGGAGAACAATATGGGTGATTTATTCTCCTTAAGTATTTATTTTTGCATGAATCTGTAGTTTAAGAAGGCGTATACACGCCACAACACAAACACAGAACGTTATTGACATCACAGAAAAGTAATAGAAGTCGAGGTATGGCAATTATGTATTTCTGTAATATTATATATATATATATACATATACATATATATATATATATATATATATATATATATATATATATATATATACCTTATTGCTTCTGAAAGGGATTAATAGGATTGCAATATCACAAGTAAGCATTATGGGAAAACTGGTTTCCAAGTTCCCACACCACATCAGAGTGGGTCGACAAAAGAGGAATGAAACTGTACTTCCGGTTCACCGTATGCGGCTTTTCAACTCGATATTGTCACCTGTCGCTTTTCATTCACATAACGAGCATGCTGTTTGCATAGCATTGCGTAATTTCTTTTGTGCTGCACGTGCGAGGCACAGACCTCTTCCGCCTACGCTCCTTCGCTACGCATACCCGCCGAACAGACGAGGAGAAGAAGCTGCCGAAGCAGCACGGCGAACAAGTTCTTAAATTCTCAATGATTCACGTAAGATAGGTATGCTCAAAATTGTAAAAGCCCCGATTACACGGATGATGCTGCACTGCATAACACACACAGTGTACGGACTGGGCTCCACAACTACTTTGCAGCACCGCCCGTGGCATAGTTCTCACACTCTTACAAATACGGATAATAAACTGAATTTGAAAAAGGAAAAAGTATACACTGTAATATTCAGTTATTGCATTATTTATTATATTTAATATAGTTATGATATAATAATATCATAGATAATATCATTTTCATATTCCACCATACAATCTACTTTGCTGTCTATTCAACATCTGCATTCTTTTCTGCAAGTAATCGGGAACCTATTTCCAACGAATTTACTGCAATGCGCTAAAGATGCTCATCTGTTAATCGGGACCTATGTTTGGATTTAGTAACCTTCATTCTCGAAAATAATTGTTCGCACATATATGTCGAGGCGAAGGTAGCTAACATAGTGGCAACGAATAAGCTCATCTTGTAATATTTAGTTTTGTTCATTTTTTAAATAATTCTATGCTTGTCAAGTCATATTCTCTGTATTTAGTTCTGAATTCTACGTTACTTAGTAAATCAATTAACCCGTCCTGGAACTGTACTCTCACGGATTGTACTAAATTTATGAAAAGATTAACAAAAATACTAATATCACTCTCCATACGTCTAAAATCACTAAATCTATGTTCTGTGAATTCACATTTGAACTGTTGCAGTACAGAGACATAATTAACTATATTTCGTTCAGGAACCATACATCTCTTTACAAGTTCACCATCCGTGAAGGGTTTCAGTGACTTAGCTAATTCCCGACATACTACATAGGCTAACTTGCTCCATAACAGAGACTCTGAATTGTTCGACTCTCTTCAATGTTTGGCCTTTCATGCAGTGCTTTCAATTCTTGAAGCTGTAGTGCACGTTGCACCCCTGAATAATTATTTTATCAAAATATCTATTTCTGCTGGAATAAAATCACCACAATAACAATAATAGGCTAATAGTAATAATAGGTCTGATAATAATAATAATAATAATAATAATAATAATAATAATAATAATAATAATAATAATAACGTTGGTATATGAAAATAGGCTATATTAGAGAAAACAGCTTCTCTGTCACTTCGGCATGTTCTGGGTAGCAGAGCCTATAATGTAATTTTATGTTGCTCAGTAGTATTCTTGACAGTACCTTACAATACAGTAATCACTTCCCGTTTTCACCGAACGTACAACAAAAATAGTCTTCCTCCCACACTGTACGGAATGATCGTTTGCCTACAGAAGGTTTTGACTGTGTCATTGTCCCGCACTGTTCGTGCGTTTACTAAGTACTTGAACTGCCTTCTGCAGCCATCCATCGAGCTTCGAAACCCAATTCTTTTTAATTCGGCTACTTAATGATGTACCATTTTCGAGGTTACCTTTTTTTAATTTTTTTTTCATTTCATTTATTACATTCCATAGATCTTACATTAGTTATAAAGCTTTAAGATGTGGAACAAGTCAAAATTTTACAAGATTACAATTACAATTTTTACAAATTTTTTACAATTTTTACAATTTTGCAATTTTCTACAATTTTCTACAATTTTCTTTTTACAAATTTTGGCGAGATGTAGTGAGATTGGTTGAGGCCCGAGGATTCGCCAAAAGATTACCTGGCATTTTCCTTATGGTTGGGGAAAACCTCGGGAAAAAACCCAACCAGGTAATCAGACCAAAAGGGAGTGAAATGAAGTGAGGCCGAGGACTCGCCATAGATCATAGACCTAGTGAAAATTCACATGGATTTACCTAACATTTGCCTTATAGTTCAAGTAAACCTCAGAAAAAAACTTAACTAGGTAATCAGAAGGGCTGAAGAAAAGTATTGATATCAGGGTGATAAATAATTTCAATATACATTGTTTAGTAGAAACAGTGTGTGTTCGATACAGTCTAAGTGAACTGAAAATCTAGAACGGAGTGATAAAAGTGTCAATTTTGAATGAATTAGAGGAGTGTAATAGGAAGTTAAGTAAAACGATAGAGATAATGAAAATAGGTGAGGAGTATGGTGGAGGAGGCTAGCTAGGATAGCGAAGTATAATATGTAGAAAATTAGTGAGATCTGAAAATGAAATGTACACAGGAAACAGACATAATAACGAACATATTGGACAATGGTGTAGTATGTTTTAGTAACAAGTATTATTAGAAACAGTGTGTGTTTGATATAAGTGAACTGAAAATCAAGAACAGAGTCGTAAAAGTGTCCATTTTGAATGATCTAAATGGGGTCGAAAGTTAAATTATAAGAGCGTCTACAAAAGATATAACTGTAATGAATGTAATTGTGGCACCGGATACAAATTGTGATGTCCACATTACATGGATGTAAATGTTGACATCAAATATATATCATATATATATATATATATATATATATATACATTGTTTACAAAATTCGTCGCGTTGCCGGGTGTCTCTACTGTCTGAAGGAGCACAGAGAGTGAACATCCGACTCTCCTCAACAGTAGACACCTGCTTGAGTGACGTGAGGTTGTATCAGAATGCCGAAACAAAATCCAACAAAGAACAGATAATAGGAGGACTGTATTCAGAATACGGGGAAAATGTGTTTAACTTAATTAATAATTATGTTTTTTGTAAATTTAATATTTGTACCGAGTTAATTAATTTGAAACATAGGTAATCGTGTAAATGGAAATTCTATTATGAGTTCATTCATACGGATCCTCAGCCGCTACAGTAACTAGTCGCGCGTGCGCACAAGCATTTTGTAAACACAGAGCTCTACGTACGATGCAGCGTAACCTATACCCAACACTTTTTTTCTGCCCTAGTAATCAGCGTAACGACGCGACGCTTCGAGTCGGAAAAGAAAACATTTGAGTTACGTCGAGAACCTAATATGGTTCTCTGGCGTTACGAAATTCTTTATAAATGCACAGAACTCGTAGTAAGTCAAAACTCAAGATGGAAGGGAACGTAAAATTTAGATATCCGCAACACCTTTCGTATCTAATATAGGTACTTACTTTTAAATACTATAAATTTTAAAATTTATGCCTTTCCAGGCGAAAAATCTAGTTCACAGTAAAATATACATTAATTTAGTGTTCTGCCCAAGGGCAGACTCAGCTTTCTCCAGTCTTTCCTATTTTCTGCCTTCTTCTTTGTCTTCTCATATGATCCCTATATCTTAATGTCGGCTATCATCTGATATTTTTCTGCCCCGAACTCTTCTCCCGTTCACCATTCCTTCAAGTGCATCTTTCAGAAGGCAGTTTCTTTCTTCTCAGCCAGTGACCCAACCAATTCCTTTTTCTCTTCCTGATCAGTTTCAGCATCATTCTTTCTTCACGCACTCTTTCCAACACAGCTTCATTTCTTATTCTTTCTGTCCATTTCACACGTTCCATTCTTCTCCATGTCCACATTTCAAATGCTTGTGTTCATCAAAAGTTTTGGAGCAGGTAAATTATTTTATTTCCTAGGATTATAACCTATTTATAACCTGTGCTGTTTGGTAGAACAGAATATTAATTCAAAATTTTAATCGAAGTGTCAGAATAGACAGTCACGCCTTCAGACCTAACTACAAATAGATACAAGATTAAAAGCATATAAAATTCAGGCTAGAAAAGTACTAGAGTAGAACAACGATCGAGAAATCAAGACAAACTGCGTCCGCAAAGCCGAAAACCTTGCCTACGTCGTTGACTGCTTGTAACGAACAATCAAGACATCGGGAGTGATCAACTCTCGAACATCAAGCAGCTTTGAATCGTCATAGTTGTTTATACCAGACTGAACTTTTGTGAAATTCGACCTGGCAGTTGAAGTAGGAGCGAATCGGCCGTAAAATCGGAGTCGGATCTGGAATTGGAGTCGGGACGGAGAAGAAGTCAGAGTCGGATCCCAAACAAAGTAAAAGTCGATGTTGAGGTCCGATCTGGCAGTTGAAGTAGGAGCCGAATCGGCCGTGAAGTCGGAGTCGGATCTGGAGTTGGTGTCGGGACGGAGTAGAAGTCACGAGTCGAAGCTGAAGTGAAGTAACAGTCGAAGTTGAGGTCTGACCTGGAAGTTGAAGTCGGAACTGAATCGGCCTTTAAGTCGGAGTCGCATCTGGAATAGGAATCGGTACGGAGTAGAAGTCAGAGTCGGAGCAGAGTAGGATTAGGAGTTAACATGGGAATAACATTCGTAATCAGAGCAGATGAGTCGTAGTGGTGTCTGAGGGAGGTCTCGGATTCGAACTTTTCTCCTTCCATTCCATAGCCTTCATTAAGATCAGGTAGCGTAGAGAACTTAGCAAAGGAAACAATGCCAAAATGCTCCCTATATCAGTATAGCCAACTTGAACTCCTCAGTACCGTTAAGATCAGTTGATTACCTGGTTGGAGTCTGAACTGTGGTCTGGGTTTGATAATAAAACTGATTCGTTGTACTTTTCCGTATATGACTGGTAATCGCAGCCTGTCTGATTCTTAGTCGTAGTCAAACATAGTTTCAATATTATGCTAAAAGTACTTTTCATATCGGGGTAGAAAACTTAACATTATAAGTACAAATAAAATCAGTCAAAGAATGAGTGACTAAATTAAAATGTATAATAACTTTAATTCAGTTTTTAAACCGTGATATATGACAGACCTAATAATACTTATTAACTTATAAATGGCTTTTAAGGAACCCGCAGGTTCATTGCCGCCCTCACATAAGCCCGCCATTGGTCCCTATCCTGTGCAAGTTTAATCCGCTCTCTATCATCATATCCCACCTCCCTCAAAATCCATTTTATTATTATCCTCCCAGCTACATCTCAGCCTCCCCAATAGTCTTTTTCTCTCCGGTCTCCCAACTAACACTCTATATGCATTTCTGGATTCGCCCATACATGCTACATGCCCTGCCCATCTCAAACGTCTAGATTTAATGTTCCTAATTATGTCAGGTGAAGAATACAATGAGTGCAGTTCTGTGTTGTGTAACTTTCTCCATTCTCCTGCAACTTCATCCCTCTTAGCCTCAAAAAATTTCTTAAGAACCTTATTCTCAAACACCCTTAACCTATGTTCCTCTCTCAAAGTGAGAGTCCAAGTGTCACAACCATACAGAATAACCGGTAATATAACTGTTTTATAAATTCTAACTTTCAGATTTTTCGTCAGCAGACTTGATGATAAAAGTTTCTCAACCGAATAATAACAGGCATTTCCCATATTTATTCTGTGTTTAATTTCCTCCCGAGTATCATTTATATTTGTTACTGTTGCTCCAAGATATTTGAACTTCTCCACCTCTTCAAAAGATAAATTTCCAATTTTTATATTTCCATTTCGTAAAATATTCTCGTCACGAGACATAATCATATACTTCGTCTTTTCGGGATTTACTTCCAAACCTATCTCTTTACTTGCTTCCAGTAAAATTTCCGTGTTTTCCCTAATCGTTTGTGGAGTTTCTCCTAACATATTCACGTCATCCGCATAGACAAGCAGCTGATGTAACCCGTTTAATTCCAAATCCTCTCTGTTATCCTGAACTTTCCTAATGGCATACTCTAGAGCAAAATTAAAAAGTAAAGGTGATAGTGCATCTCCTTACTTTAGCCCACAGTGAATTGGAAACGCATCTGACAGAAAATGACCTATACGAACTCTGCTGTACGTTTCACTGAGACACATTTTAATTAATCGAACTAGTTTCTTGGGAATACCAAATTCAATAAGAATATAATAATAATACATATCTAAAATATTTATTATGGAAATAATTAGCTCCAATTACTTAAGTGCAAGTTTTAAAAAATCTCTTTCTCCGCTGTATGAAATCTACTGCAGGTGGGCCTTGAGAAGCAAAAGCCAAAATGGCATCTCGATTCCATTTGTTGGGCGCGGCGAACTACTTCGTAGCAGATGGGATCGAGTAGGTGGATCCTATCGCCGAGCGGCGAGAGGTAGCTGGCTGCCTAGTTCCCCGGGGAAACCGCATAGCGACGCCTGCATAGCAAGGCTTTAAACGGCGGTTGTGGTGTACAGTTAGGAATTAATTGTGGCGCAAAACAGTGAGATGGTCATGCAATGCGGTAATTCGGGAGGGGATTACACAGAGACACAACACATCTGACCACAGCTGGCACGACCGATGAAGACGCCTTTACTTAAACAAGAGACTCGTTACACACTTTGTCTGCTGTTACACAATTAACATTGTCGATGTATCATTGTGCACCACTGTCGCAATAAAGAGGTAATCTAGGACGCATGCCTCATTTTGATACTGACGAATGTTGTTGTCCTCCAAACATCAGAAGGACTAACTATGGTCAAAATTGTAATATTTGTGTATATAGAAGTCAGCTTTGAATAAGTAGAGGCAGCACAAATTAATTTCATAAGGAAAACTGCTTTGTTTTGTGACTTAGTACCACAAAACATTGGTAAATCTTATACAAACTAACAACTCATTAATTTAAAAGCGTCCACACCTGTGGAGTAACGGTCAGCGCGTCTGGCCGCGAAACCAGGTGGCCCGGGTTCGAATTCCGGTCGGGGCAAGTTACGTGGTTGAGGTTTCTTCCGGGGTTTTTCCTCAACCCAATACGAGCAAATGCTGGGTAACTTTCGGTGCTGGACCCCGGACTCATTTCACCGGCATTATCTACTTCATTTCATTCAGACGCTAAATAACCTAGATGTTGATACAGCGTCGTAAAATGAAATAAAAAATAAAATAAAATAAAAAAATAAAAATGTAAACGCCGGGGATTCAAGTTTAAATACCGGCCAGTAAAGTAGAACTAATAAGGTCATTCAAAAGTCATTTTACACTTTAAAGCGTTATAAATATTACAATAAATGGCCGGCAATTTCCTATCCAAACATTGCTTTCAGGTTAGACATAGCCGTATACAGGGTTAGCAGGAACAAAAGAAATAGATACTTTTAATGTTTCATAAATACAAAACTATTAAAGTCATCAGGAATTAAATTACACTGTTTATCAAGTAATTCTTCAAGTTTACTTTGGAAACTCACAAATTTTCAATACGTGCTCCTTGTGTCACACGGCACACATGAAGAAGATAATCTAGTTCAGTGGTTTCCAAACTTTTTTGATCGCGGATCCCAGTCGACTCGAAAAAAGATTCACGGATCCTCAAATTAAATTAATCGCTAGTCAGCTGCCTGGAGGAGAAGGGTTCAATCCGATGCTGTGGATTGAACTTCGGCGTAGCTCATTGGTGAGAGCGCTTGGCACGTAGAACCAAGGACCCGGGTTCGATCCCCGGCGCCGGGGTGAATTTTTCTCCTCTAATATTAATTGTTATCATAATAGATGTATTCTGTAGGACCAAAAAATAATAATCTTTACATAGATTCTTCGAGCAACACTGCATATTACTCTGAAATCCCGGCCACCAAGTCACTCAACTGAGTGCGCTCCTTGTATAGTGGCAGCTGACTTAATATAAAATGTCAACATACATGCCCTACTTGGAGTCAGGCCACAAAGGGAAAACACTGGAGGAGAGGGTTTCGATCCGGTGCTGTGGATTGAACTTCGGCGTAGCTCAATGGTGAGAGCGCTTGGTACGTAGACCCAAGGACGCGGGTTCAATTCCAGGCGCCGGAGCGAATTTTTCTCCTCTAATAGCCTATTAATTTTTACCATAACAGATGTATTCTGTAGGACCAAAAATAATAATCTTTACGTAGATTCTTCGAGCAACAGTGCATATTACTCTGAAATCCCGGCCACCAAGTCACTCAACTGAGTGCGCTTCTTGTATAATGGTATCTGACTTAATATAAAATGTCAACATACATGCCCTACTTGGAGTCAGGCCACAAAGGGAAAAACACTGGAGGAGAGGGGTTCGATCCGGTGCTGTGGATTGAACTTCGGCGTAGCTCAATGCTGAGAGCGCTTGGTACGTAGAACCAAGGACCCGGGTTCGATTCCCGGCGCCGGAACGAATTTTTCTGCTCTAGTATTAATTTAATTAACTAACTAATAACTTGCCACTCTCGCCAAGTAGACTAAAATTTTCAATAGAATTGACTATCTTAACTAAAAAAGTCGTATTTTTTACAACAGCTCGAAGACCAGTTCACGCAAGGGTGAGATCTGGTCATCTACCTTTGCCGATAGGCTATACTAACTTTCACAAGTACAGTCGCGTACAGTACTGTACAATCGCGTCGAAAAAACGATAGTATTATATGTTATTTATTTCAAAATGAGTATTACCAACCGCGGATCACCTGAGAAATGTTGGCGATCCCTTGGAAACCACTGCTAGTTGATACCAAACGCGGTATAATATACCTGCATCGACACTAACCACAGCATTCGTGATGCGTTTTTAAACTCATTTAAATCATTACGAGAAGTAGGGTAAACATTGTCTTTCACAAATCCCCAAACAAAAAATTCGCACGGTGTGAGATCGGGGCTCCTTGATGGCCACCGTCCGAGATCGCGGTTGTCGTCTGTTGCACGTCCAATCCAGAGCTGTGAAAGTGTTTGGAGTAGAGAAAATAATAAAATTAACAGGTATTTTGACACAATCAATTATTTCTAGCTACAACTCTGGAGGCAAATTTTTCTGCTCTACCTGGTTTGTGCATGGACAACCTTTGTAGCGCTACCCTTCTTTCTGTGCGATTTAGTGGGGGAAGAGAAGTAATCCACGCGCAGAGAAATCTGCCAGTGCGCGCACTTGCCCCTACAGACTTGGATAAGCACTACTGTTTTACGTGTTCGAACTGGGCTGTCAGGAAATTTACGTCTATGGCTTGTCTTGTTTTTCCACAGAACTTTCTAGTTCAGGTGCAGATGGTCCTATCGGATAACTTTCGATGGTTTCGTCTTTAAAGTATAGGCCAGGAGTCGTCATCTCAGTGCACTATGGTGCGGACACTGCTCGCTAGCTCAGTTCTATCCCTTAGCCATCAACTGCGCAGCAGGAGTTGGGGGAAGGAATCAGGTGATGGCAGTGGCGTCCGTTCACTTGTTCAACCCTTTTAATCAGTCTCTAATAATTATAATAAACACGGAAAAAGCATGTACTTAATTTATTTTAAGAGGAACTGTGTAATAAGTAAATTACTTTTCACTTTAAGACAAGAAACAAGTTGTATTTTTCCGTTTTGTATTGTAACTTACAAACCTATAATGCATTTTCACTGTTACGAAATATTAAAGAAATCAAATCCATTACTAATATTTAAATCATGTCATACTATTCCTTTGTTCAAGTATCGTCAGTAAAATAAAATTAATTATCCACTTTGTACCTGACACTATATATAACAAAACCAATTATTTCTCATTATGTATAAGATATGAAACATTATCTTTTCTTTTACAAGGCTGAAGTAAATTATTTTATTACAACGTAAATAAGAAATGATAAAAATTATTTCCGCTGTTCATTAGCACTGGTTTTCCTGGATTTTTAAATCACTTTTTAGTTTAAGACAACAAGCAAGTTGTACTTTTCCGTTATGTATTGCAACGGTTTTCAAAGCAAATAGTTTTTTTTCATATTAAAGTAGAGAACATACAGACCTATAATGCATTTTCACTATTACAAATCGAATCCATTCCTAATATTTAAATTATGTCATCCTATTTCTTTGTTCAAACGTCGTCAATAAAATACAATAAATTATCCATTTTTTACCTGACACTATATAACGCAAAACCGATTATTTGTTATTTTGTATAACATATGAAACATATCATTGTTTCTGTTACAAGACTGAAGTAGACCTAAATTATTTTATTACAATGTAAATGATAAAAATTATGTTCGCTGATCGTTAGCATTGGTTTTCCTGGATTTTTTAAATCGTTTTTCCCTCACTAACTTTTCAATGTTAGGTGCCAATACTCGTGTAGAACACAATCGAAGAAGACATTGTAAATTATAATCCGAAAGTTGGCTTCTGTGATGGGATGCGTTGGCTTGGCTCGACACATTGCACACTACTACCTCCTTAGTCAGCGTCTCGGCGCTCCGAACTAATATGCAGGTCAGTTGATGATGGCTGGTATAGGCTCTAACACCAGTGCCGCTCTACTATAGCGAAAATAATGAAATAATAGGCCGGCAAGCAGTCAGACTTTATGTAAACCTCGGCAACTGAAAAGCCTCAATAAACAAAGAACAACTATATGCTCGTAGTAACTGGCGTTGCGTGTGGATGAATGCGGGCTTCCCGGACGTTCTTGCTGCGGCTTGCAGACGCTGCGGTCGTTATGCATTTGTACTGAATATTAGATTAGGCGTCGCCGAGATCTCAGATGAAGGAGACGGAGACTACCGGAGTTTAGCACATGATTTATTACAGCATGTCCTTCCAAATCCCGTCACGGAGGATGATTTACTACTGTTTTGTTTTTCTCTTTTATAAGTCTCGTAGATTTGTATGGAATAGGTTGTTGAGATTTGTCTCCTTGTTCATGTGACCACATCCATTACAACCGCATTATATTCCATTCGTGATATCAGCAATCCAACAATTTTGCTGCTTTCGTTCTGTCTTTGGTTCGAACCTTAGCTGACCAACATTTTCTAGATTTGTCTATTGTAACATCGAGCTATTATTGTCAACATTTCTTTCAGTTGCGAATAAGCCCATTTAGGACTACGCAAAGGCTTTCTTTTTGCCTTTCTTTTTGCCCATAGTTTTCTCATTCTTTGCTTGTGGGCTTCTTTTTTCTCTTCAGTCGACGTTGTTTCAGTCTTTTTCTTCGGTTTTTCCTCTTTGCCAACTTGTCTTTTATGAACTTTGATTCTAAAGACCTCTCTGTTTAAGATGTCTTGTTGTGTAATTCCTCCCAGTTTTAAGTCATTTTTTTATCTCGCCAATCCATTTTATAGTATCTGTTTGTGCTTTACTCCTATTTTCATAAAATTTAACTATTTATTGTCAGTCTATCGAGGTTTATTCTTTGCAAGTGTCCGCAAAATTTTAACCTTCCTTTTCTCATGTCACTATGAATGTCTGTGTATTTTTTATTTATTGTTTACTTCTGAGTCTGTATTGTTCACCTATCATTTTTGAGTCTAAAATTTTCTTTATGATTTTGCATTACTTTTCTCAATGTTTTCGATACCTACTTTTCTAATCAAAGTTAACGTTTCTGCTTCATAGAGGCATTATGGCTTAATGGCAGTGTTATAATATCTTTATTATTATTATTATTATTATTATTATTATTATTATTTTCATCATCATCAATCATCAAGACTTGCGTCATTTAAACAGCCCCGTTTACGTTCTTGTCGCCATCAGGACTGTGCCTCAGATGTAGACGGTCTTCCATCCAGGCAGCTCAAAGCCACAACTTGGTAGTGATGGAATTAGAATTTACTTCCAGAATTCTATGTATTTCCGTAATGCTTAAAATGTATCCTTTTATGTTATTTTCCATAAGTTCGCCTATATGTGGAGGTTATTCCTGTATACTCCAATCTGACGTAGAACACGCCTTTCCCCGCACCGACTATGGGATCAGCCGTTAAACACAAAATTAGAGAATTTCACATTCTTACTGTAACAACACTATAAGCGACAGCCGAACGTTATTAGTGGTTAAGCCCTGAACTAATGTAAGTTGTGTGACTACACACTACGATGCCACCTTTCCTCGCTATGGGCATGAGGGCGCCGAATTTTCTATAAAATTACCCGTGTCGTGAGACCTCTCTCAGTAATATCTCGGCATGGAGAGTATTTACAGACCTATGAGACCCTTCTCGTTTGATTTGTAATCGCGAGTTCTGCAATATTAAAGTGATAATAGACACGTACAATAAACTTTGAGTGAACCATAGTGAAAAATTTGTTGTGAGCTGGGAGTAATTTCGGAATTTCACATCATATGAAGACGAAATAATTATTGCATGTTCTTTATTAATTGCGGTACTTCTCTTATCAGAGACCCATATTCTTCACTTTTAAACCGAAAATACATTCAAACCAACACAACTGTAGCCTACTCCATTCCCGAAAATAGATTATGTATTGTACTTGTCGATGTCCCTACTCCTGATACAGGGCAGAATTTTTTTAACAAAATGTTAGATATTTAGAAATGTATAGGGTAATTCCGGGGGAGATAGCCATGCGGGTGAGACGGCCAACCGCTCTCATTTTTATTCTAATCGTCTGTTTCGAATGAAAATCGGTTTGCCGCCAGATGTTAATTAAACGAAGTGATTGTTGCATCTGCGAAAACGTAAGGTTATTATTTCCGCGTTTTGTAGCCGTTCGTAAGTTTGTGAGCAAGCAATAATTTTACACCTCCTGAAATAACAATAGAAAAATACTGCATTTTGTGAGGAAATTTGCTGGAAACATTGTTAAAGAAGTAAGGCATCTTTAAACATTCTATCTTAACTGTATTTGTTTTATTCACTGCTGCCAGTTTTTTTACGCGGTATGGCCATCTCTCCCGTAAAAAAGGAGAGATGGCCAGCATTTTTCCGGGATAGATGGCCTACAATAAAATTGAGGAGTATTATTATGTTAAAAGTATCGTTATTTCTAGATTCCTATAAAATATAAAGCAAAGTCCGGCAGCAACCGCGTCTTTGGAATGAAGATTACTTAAACCGTGCTTTTGAAACCGTTAAATATGGCACTTCTCTACGTCAAGCATTTGTTACATATCATATCCCAAGAAAAGCCCCGGAAAGAAGAGTTAAAACAGGCAATTCTACAAAGGGTGCAATTGGACCAAGTGACACATAGGCCATGACAATGGATGAAGGTTTGTTCGCCATATTAAATATGCAGGAAAAGAGGAAAAAAGCAAAAAATCGAGATGTTTAAAAATTCCAAACAATCATAATTATGCACTTAGACACTATATTTGTGTGTCCAGTGCATAAAACCTCATTGTTTTACAAAAAGTTGTTATGAATTTACTTAAAAATAATGGTGGCCATCTATCCCTATATCCTATGGCCATCTCACCCACATATATTGGGTGAGATGGCCAGTAGCCTCTATTATTTCAAACGTGTTTTTTTGTTACATCAGTGAATTCTATGAGCCCTGAAGCACTGTAGTGGTGAAATATAATCTTGAAGAAACGTATTTGATTTGTTTCGTATTTCTTTACCAATCGGCTATCCTGTTCTAAGTGATTTAGAAAACTATGGCCATCTAACCCGGAGTTACCCTATTACTTTGCTGCGGAAAATTTCACACAGGAATGGCGCAGCATTATTTTGTGCCGCGACAATGATGGTGCCCATACTGATGTTCTGGATCACTAAACAAGCTGAAACGTAAAGTATCAACCATTGTCACACATCTGCTATGACATGTTCAAAATGGATGCTCATCAACACACAAACAAGAGGGGGTTGACAAGATTTTCGGATCTTACTTTAGTAGAAGCATAACCTTGGCTATGAATGAACAAATAAAGTGGTACTTTAAGTGGAGAGGATGGTATTTTTTTAAACTTTTTCCCTATTTGATGTAAAATATTAATTTTTTGTATGTAGAGCGCTCATAGCTGTAGCAACTCAACCAAATATAAATTTTGAAAAAAAAATTATTTGGGGGCCCAAATTTGAAAAAAATATACCCATTGCAGGATTGTACTAAACCGTTTTTAAAGATAGATTCAAACTTTTTTTGCAATGTATTTGCAAAAGCATGTTCTATAAACTGTTTGTAACAGAATTTTGATATTAGTCCCTACGTTTGTAAAATAAACAATTAAAATTTAATAACAATTTTCTGATTTCCTTTCTTGCAAACAAACGGACGTATTTTTAAAATGAAATCAATTAACAAAATTCTGTTACAGAGAAACGTTTCCTAATAGTCTAAAGAATGTGTGTTCTAAATTTCATGCATGTATCTTTAATAGTTCAGAAATTATATCCATTTTTGTCAGGTAATGTAGCAGAAAAAATGAAGTTACTGGAAACCGATAAAAGTGGGTGTGCGATTTAAAAATCCATAGCGCAGGAAGTTTAAAAATGACGTCTCAACATCCGATAAGGGCACAAATACCCACAAAATGTTATGCAATGCATTCCATACATATCAAAGAGTATTTCAAGGAAAACTTTTCTTTTTGAAAATGTAATTTACCGGAAACAACAATAAAATTGGGCGAGTGATTTAAAAATCTATAACGCAGGAAGTTTAAAAATGGCGACTCAACATCCGATAAGGGCACAAATACCCACAAAATGTTATGCAATGCATTCCATACATATCAAAGAGTATTTCAAGGAAAACTTTTCTTTTTGAAAATGAAATTTACCGGAAACAACAATAAAATTGGGCGAGTGATTTAAAAATCTATAACGCAGGAAGTTTAAAAATGGCGACTCAACATCCGATAAGGGCACAAATACCCACAAAATATTATGCAATGCATTCCATACATATCAAAGAGTATTTTAAAGAAAACTTTTTTTTTTTTGAAAATGTAATTTACCGGAAACAACAATAAAATTGGGCGAGTGATTTAAAAATCCATAACGCAGGAAGTTTAAAAATGGCGACTCAACATCCGATAAGGGCACACATACCCACAAAATGTTATGCTATGCATTCCACACATATCACAGAGTATTTTCAAGTTTTTTTTTTTTAATTTACTCATTTTTCACCAAAAAATACCGTCAAAAATCCTAGGAAAGAGAAAATAATTACTTAATGATCGAATGACTATACACACGCACGAAATAATGGACAAATGACGGAATAAATTATGAATTATTAATGAAACGAGAGAGGAAGCAAGCAAATATTTCTACGATATTTACTGTTGGACGTCCTACTCGCAGATGGCGGTGATTGTGGTTACCATAAATTTGGCAGCTCGTCGAGGATGCGGGTTGTGAGGAGAGGGTCGGATCAATAGCGTCCCTCAGAGGGCATAAAATTTACCTCAGTAGCAGAAATTAAGTAGGTCCATGCCAGCAGCGGGCTTCGAGAATCGATAATCGACTACACGTACCCATCTGTTATGTTACTGCTTCGACAGTTTCTTAGTTCATTGGCGTTATCTAAGACCAGCGAGTAACCCATCAACACTAGGCCAAGTTGTTTAGGGTTAAGGTTCCAGCGTTTACTGACCCATTTAAACATTTACGAGCGCTGATGGAAAGGGGTCAGGTAGGCAGCCTTGCACGCATCTGCAGTCATCTCCAAAGAAGACAGGAGTGCTGTAGCACAGCGGTGTCTTTCTTATTCATAAGTGGGTCATTCCAAAATTAATGGCAACACTTTAATTAACCCTTAGTTGCCTGACGGTACTTAGAAGTACCGTGATTTATTTTGCATACTGGAAGACCTGGAAGAATAATAAACCGCCAGAAATTACGTGCAACCTGATAAATAATATCCGTCAAGGATACTGACAGTACTGTACATAGAAATACGACCTTTTTTAAAATAAAAAAATAAAAAAATAAAATAAAAAATAAAAAAATTCTCAAAAAAAATTACTGTATGTTTTGAATTCATATTCTAACAACATTCACTAAAGAAAACGGATTTATTTTAATTTTTTCTTATGTCCGGCAACAAAGGGTTAAGGTCAAAACTTATTTATTTACAATAAATTCATATTATTACAGTAATTGCGGCTATATTTTACCTAAAATAAGTTTCATAACAACTATGTTTCCCCCATAAAAACTTGTATTCAACTACTTTTTCTTAATTTTTTCAAAATGACCATTTTTCCCCAAAAAAAGAAGTTTATTCAAATATTTTCCCTAAATGTTTTTCATAATGACCATTTTGCCCGAAAAAAAACCTTTATTCAACTATTTTTCCTAAACTTTTTTCATAATGACAATTTTCCTTCCCAAAAAACTTTTATTCAACTATTTTTCCTACACTTTCCTCATAATGACTATTTTTCTTAATAATAATAACAGTAATAATAATAATAATAATAATAATAATAATAATAATAATAATAATAATAATAATAATAATAATACTAATAATAATAATAATAATAATAATAATAATAATAATGTTTTATTTTTTCTGGCAGAGTTAAGGCCATTAGGCCTTCTCTTCCACTCAACCAGAGGATAATATTCAAATATTTTCCCTAAACGTTTTTCATAATGACCATTTTGCCCGAAAAAAACCTTTATTCAACTATTTTTCCTAAACTTTTTCTCATAATGACAATTTTCCTTCCCAAAAAACTTTTATTCAACTATTTTTCCTACACTTTCCTCATAATGATTATTTTTCTTAATAATAATAATAATAATAATAATAATAATAATAATAATAATAATGTTTTATTTTTTCTGGCCGAGTTAAGGCCATTAGGCCTTCTCTTCCACTCAACCAGAGGACAAAAAGGAAATATAATATAGGGTTTCTTCAAAAGTAAGAGGTAACTTTAATCGCTCACATCTTCCTCATTTTCTATACAATCTTAAAAATTCTGGCACTGGCATATTACACAAGAAATGGGATTTTTTACATCAGGAACCATTGCCACAATTTCATCGCAGATGTTCTATTTTTGTCTACCATTTTGTTCTTATACTAGTAACAGCTTCTATTCAATGCTGTACAGCAGCTGTGAATTCATATTCTTGATTATCTGTCACAGTGTGTACGCTAGAGTCCTTCAACTCATCAATTTTCGTAGGTGTGCTCAAGAACACTCTTTCACTCAGATATCCACATAACAAATAATCTACTGGGTTAACATCTGGCGATCTTGCAGGCCAAGTTCCAGTAAAGTGCCTATTGATAACACACAACTAAGACAATCACAAAACAAACTCGTTGCCATGGTGATGCAAAAATTCCAGTTCTTATCTAATAAGCCAGTGCCACAATTTTTAAGATTCTGTAGAAAATATGAGTAATTTAGGCCGTGTCTCAAAGCTCAAGTCCATAGTACACACTAGTGACTAGCAACTAGGTGACTCGTAAACTACACACTAGGGAACTTTGGACATGTATGCTTGAAACATGGCCTTCTTCATTGACTATTTTTCTAAAAACCATGACATCATGGTGCAGCACTGAATTAAGAAGGCAGTGTCCTAATGCAGTTTCATTACGAGTTATGTGGAAAAGATAAGGGCTTAATATATTACAATAACGTTTAAAACATTATACAGAAGGTACTAACAATGTCAGTGTTCAAAGTTAACTTGTTATTCTACACTATATTTACATTATTTCACTTCCAAAGCATTTTCAGATTTCATAACCCCGATTGCTGATGAGGTATTCATGTTTGTTTAGTGAACAAGTCATCAATCGAGCAAGCATTTTCGTTTACTAGCTACTACGGACTTGATTGCTATGCACTATGTAGCTTTGGATCATAACTTCTGACATCACATCCGGCTATTTAGTCAACAAACTAGTTCACTTCAGCTGAAAATGTAGCTTTGAGACACGGCCTTAAGTTAGCTCTTACATTTTAAAGAAATCCACATATCAGTACTATTGAATTGCTCAGTTAATACAGTGATGCCAAAGGACTATAAGGTCGTTGATTCGATTCTGAGCGTACTCGAGGGATTCTTCTCATTGCCAACCTCATGAGAGGCTCCAAGATCCACTGCTACTTCCGTCAAGTGAGCATTGAAGTTCTTTCCCTAGAGGCAAAATGTCGCCTCTGCCAGTAAACCGGGAAAGTCGGCCCCCTTGCCCTCCAATTGTGTACAGATATCTCCTTTAACTTTACCATAGTTGTTACCGCTGCAGATTTGTAGAAATAATATTACTGTACAAGGAAAATGAGTGGAATTCTTACAACTCTTGAGTGGATGAAGTTGGAACAGGACGGAAACGCGTGACTTCCACAAAAGAAAAGAGAAACTTACCACAGCTCCCTCTCGCTCTTTTTTTCACTCTCGCAAAGTTAACCACGCACTATATAAAAAGGCCTGTGGAACATAAAGTAGCTCTCAGTGGTACACTACAGGCATCAGATAAAACCTAAAGGAATAAAATGGAAGAAATGTGGAGGAAGAAGATGGAAGAGACTGACAAGAAAAGTTGTTTGTGTTGTGAAATGGTACAATCTCGATTCAAGATTGCACAAAGACCTATAAATAGCCGCAGTAATTAGATTAATTTGCTAACACGAACGAGATAACGCGGGAGAAGGTGTAAGTACCCGGGAATTAAACTGCCTCATCCAAGTTCCTTTAGGTAAGCAGCGCTGTATATCTAAATGAATATGGCTTCCATCCAGGAACACAGCACGCTCTCCAGTGCTGCAGCAACAACGCTGTATTGTATACCTATACAGGAATAAATTCGCACCTTTCACACAGTAGATCCTCAGTTCATCATCACAGGTAAACTGTGACCAAGTTCCTAGTCATATCGGCGAAATGTTAAGACACTTTTAGCACTCCACACGTCCGAATTCGTTAACGCTATATACACGTTAATAGTCGTATTGATGACATAGGCCTAAGTACGAGTATATTAACCTGTGGCAGTACTTATGAAAGTTTTTCCACTGCGGAACAATTGTAAACTATTTCCTTTCCATTGCTATTATTATTATTATTATTATTATTATTATTATTATTATTATTATTATTATTTTAAATTAGTTGTACTCAAAATTTAATTGTTTATTTTATATTATTATTATTATTATTATTATTATTATTATTATTATTATTATTATTATTATTTTAAATTAGTTGTACTCAAAATTTAATTGTTTATTTTATATTATTATTATTATTATTATTATTATTATTATTATTATTATTATTATTATATGATTTGTGTTGGGCTATCATCGACTCATCGCTATTGACCAGCACATTAATATTATAATAAAAAAAATAAAATAAATGAATGAATTGTATTCAAAATTTGTTTATTCTATATTATTACTGTATCACTTGTGCTGGACTACCATTGGCTCATGGCTATTGACCAGCACATTAATATTGCAATAAATAAAATAAAATATATTATTATTATTATTATTATTATTATTATTATTATTATATCACTTGTGCTGGGCTATCATTGGCTCATCGCTATTGACCAGCACATTAATATTATAATAAAAAAAAATAAAATAAATGAATGAATTGTATTCAAAATTTGTTTATTCTATATTATTACTGTATCACTTGTGCTGGACTACCAATGGCTCATGGCTATTGACCAGCACATTAATATTGCAATAAATAAAATAAAATATATTATTATTATTATTGTTATTATTATTATTATTATTATTATTATTATTATTATTATTATTATTATTATTTTATGTACATATATTTAAGTGGTTGTAAGTACAAAATTGAAAATGGGTTAATAATGCAAATACAGTCTCAAAACTTTCCATTTTCAATTATAATGAATTTACAGATTTCGTATAAATCGTTCCGAGTCCTGAGACTTTGCTGTTTTCTTTTTAATTCAGTAAAATTATACACTTAAAAATAAGTCATTGACATGAGGAAAAATGTCGACAAAATTCTGAAGGTTACAGTTACGGCACAAATGCAAGTAGTATAATATATTATAGGGTAAAGGTTGGTAATATTGTGATACCAATGATATTATGATAACTCTTTCTGAGAATTTTTTTTTTTACAATTCTATTGAGCAAGAGGAACTTGAGTATAGGCTTGTTGTGTGCCGTGTTACCAAGGGGGACACATTGAACATCTTTAAGGTAAGAAACTAAATTTTTTTAGTTTCTCTTTCCATTGGTGCTATTTTCATGCACCTCAGATTCATATAACGTAAATTACATGTGTTCGAAACCGGGTAGGTTTTTTTCTAGGAGCCATATATAAAATTAGTGGTGACACTGGAAGTGATAGATTTGTTGTTAGATTCTCGTGGTACCATCTCAAACTTGTTTCTTGAATTTTGTAAGAGATTTATGTTCCCACCAGTACATTATAAACTTTGGCCTTTAGTACGGTTAAATATTCGGTACAAATTCCCGGAAACTATTTATATGGACAATGAATTCTACTGTATATTTTGGCTGGCTTATATTATGTTATGTATTGGAAATGTTTTGTATTCATAGTAGCCCTACGCTGTGTCATTTGGACAACCCTTTTCTTAAGGGCAGCTACCTTATGGTTAATATAGTGGTAGCGTGATGTTGTGTTGGTGATGTGATAGTATTGGTGGTTTTTGCTATTGGCAATAGTAGTGCTTTTATTGACGGTAGTGAAGCTGGTGAAGTTATAGTGACAATAATGTGATGTTAGTGTTCATTGTTGGTGATGGTGTTGATAGTAGTGGTGATGGTGAAGTTATAGTTTTGATGTGACAGTGTTGGTAGTTTCTGATGGTGATCATACTGTATTAGTGTTTTGGTTGATAGTAGTGACAATGCTGAAGTTACAATGAGGATTCTGTGATGTTAGTAGTAGTGATGCGGTAAGATTGTAGTGGTAGTATGATGTTAGTGGTTGTTGGTGGGGGTGATAGTAATGTATTTATTCATGCAGTAATAATATTGAAGTTAATAGTGGCGATGATAGGATGTTGGTGTTGGTATTCGTAGCTGCTGATAGTGAAGGGTCGTTGAGAAGTAATGGAAATAGCGGTGGTGTTTTAGTCGTGGTTATGGAAGCAGTGACGTATAATGTCTGTAGTGATGCTCGGCGAGATGTTTTCGCTCACTGCATACAGTTTCCCCCATATTTCTTCAATTGTTTCGGTCTGTCAAGAGCGCAGAAACCAGGGAGACAGCTATGCGGATCTTAAGTTGGCGCAATTTAACCGGGAAGGAAGCTGCGATTCTGAAACACGCAGATACATGTCTTAAGCCCTTTGTAACCCCTCTCAGAGTTTTAGGCTACGTGTGAACTCCACGGGTACAGCAAACATGTGCGAGGAGCTAACTTACAATACAGAGAAAGATGTGCCAACAAACGCTTTAAACTCCTGCTTAATTATCCTCGCTTAGTGTAACCAGGGAGTTGAGTAAGAGGGTGGGAGAGAAAAGGGTTAAAAGCGGGGAGCTAAGTGAGCGAAACAACTCCTGTCTGCGAGCAGCAATTCAACCTTCTCACAAACGCTAAAATAATAACCGCCCTTCAGACACCATTTTTACATAGTTCAGAACATACACCTCAGTAATATCACGTTGAGGTTATCCGATGCAGGTTGCACTGTTTGATTCGATCCTCGACTGCAAATACTATGAGTTACAGCTCAAAGATTTTATACGTGTGTACGTATATGTATGTATGTATGTATGTATGTATGTATGTATGTATGTATGTATGTATGTATGTATGTATGTATGTATGTATGTATGTATGTATGTATGTATGTATGTATGTATGTATGTATGTATGTATGTATGTATGTATGTATGTATGTATGTATGTATGTATGTATGTATGTATGTGAAGAGTCCACTGCAAGAATGATGGATGTCATTTGGAATACATTTTGCAGGAGAAGCAATTGAAAGTTTGAAATGCTTAGCGCTCAATGCTTAACTGTGATTTTCCGATCATTACTGGACAATGACTATCAGTGTTAATGCCATATAACTCTGTATGTACATGCTATATGTCTTAAGCTATGCATTAACAGTCTTGGTTCATTTTCGACAAGAAAGTGACATCCATCATTCTCGTAATGGACTCTTCATGTATGTACGTATGTATGTATGTATGTATGTATGTATGTATGTATGTATGTATGTATGTATGTATGTATGTATGTATATGTATGTATGTATGTATGTATGTATGTATGTATGTATTTTAGTAGGTTATTTTACGACGCTTTATCAACATCTTACATTATTTAGCGTCTGAATGAGATGAAGGTGATAATGCCGGTGAAATGAGTCCGGGGTCCATACCAATAGTTACCCAGCATTTGCTCATATTGGGTTGAGGAAAAACCCCTGAAAAAACCTCAACCATGTAACTTGCCCTCAACTGGGAATCAAACCCGGGCCCCTGGTTTCGTGGCCAGACGCGCTAGCCGTTACTCCACAGGTGTGTGTATGTATGTATGTATGTTCAAGGATTACGTGTAGAAACCTTTGCCAATATCAATGTCAATGGGAGAAATGGGAAAAATTGTACACGAAAACGCGTCCTTGCAAGGGAATTTGGGGCAGAGAAACTGAATATGTGGGCTCTAAGTCTATTGTCTTTTGTCTCACTCCCGATTTTGTTGTTCTACCGAAGGAACTTTAGAGAATTTTGAAAGGGAAAGCCAAATTTGACGTATTCTAATATCTACCACAAAAGGGGGAAAGAAACACGACAGAACAGTAACAGGGCAGGGTCGCCGAAGATGTTAAAAGCCTGCACATCGAGTGGGACAGCCGCAGTCCTCACAAGCGGAAGGTTCCGAGCCCTTACACTGTGCGAGTGACACTCGAACTCTCTCCAAGTATCGAAGGAAAGATGCGAAAGCTAAGGCTCCTATTTCGAAGGCTTTAATTTGGAAAAATTCCTAAACTTATTTATTTCAAGGCTCATCCAGACATTAATTGTCGTAGCGCCTTAGAAAAACACATGAGAAACATTACAACAGAGAGAACTGATCGGGACGGACCGCGTAGAAAATCACGAGACTTGACGATAGTCTTACATTTCTGTTTCCATGGTACCACGAGTGACGACAAAAAAGCTTCACGCGATACAAGAGTGCGATAGTGCTTTCAAAATGTTATATCCATCATCACTTAACTTTCTACAACGATACCTCAGGGGGGAATATTAAAATCGTTGTTTTGTAACTTGAATGCTGCTTCCCATTAATGTGAAATATACCCACACAAAAATACCCACAGCTCTTGTCTGAAAATCCCCAGTAATCGCACAAAACAAAATACTCTGAAAATAGTGTAATTTTACACAGTGTAGCGGATGGATCGCCGCGCTGTTAAGACAACACAGCGGAAGAAACGACGACTGCAGCAGGCAAAAATAATATGAACATTAGTATTTCTTACAGCAGTATAAAGGCATATAATGCACTGATGACACAAGAACTTGTCTCGTACAGTATTTACTATTTACCATAAGCACTTCGCGAATTTCCTCCTAGAATACATTCCATTAGTCATCTTTTTTTTTTCTGTACAGAAAACTTGTAATAAAATTGCAAATGCCGTAAATCTGTCAAACCATAGGTATACCGAACTCGTCACACATGCTTGTCCCCATATAATTCGTTTCTCTTCATACACTCGCCGTGACTATCATAACATTAACTTGTTATTTGGAGGCCATTCGTACAATTATTAGTTACTGCTTCTAAGCTACATATTCTATAACTTCCTATCTCAGCTGCTATTATTATTATTATTATTATTATTATTATTATTATTATTATTATTATTATTATTATTATTATTATTATTAAGGAGAATAAAGTACATAAGTTTTGCTGATGATATGGCATTGTTAGTAGAAAAGGAGATGATGCTAAGGGATATGCTACTGGAGTTAAATCTATGGGATGAAGATAAATGCCTACAAGACGAAGACCATGGTCGTAGAAACAAAAGTGAAGAAGGTAAACTTGCGAATTCTACATGAAGCAGTAGAGCAAGTGAACAGCTTCATATACATGGGGTGTACTATAAGCAGTAACATGAGCTGCTGCCAAGAAATCAAAAGGAGAATAGCAATTGCAAAGGAAGCTTTTAATAGAAAAGCGAACATCTTCTGCGGACCTCCGGTGAAAGAACTAAGGAAGGGGCTAGTGAAGTGCTTTGTATAGAGTGTAGCATTGTATGGAGCAGAAACATGGAACTTACGAAGTAAAGAGAAGCGACTAGAAGCATTTGAAATGTGGATATGGAGAAGAATGGAGCGTGTGAAGTGGACAGACAGAACAAGAAATGAAGCTGTGCTGGAAAGAGTGGGTGAAGAAAGAATGATGCTGAAACTGATCAGGAAGAGGAAAAGGAATTGGCTGGGTCACAGGTTGAGATGAAACTGCCTACTGAAGGATGCACTGAAGGAATGGTGAACGGGAGAAGAGTTCGGGGCAGAAGGAGATATCAGATGATAGACGACATTGTTACCTGGTTGAGGTTTTTTCCGGGGGGTTTTCCCTCAACCCAATACGAGCAAATGCTGGGTAACTTTCGGTGCTGGACCCCGGACTCATTTCACCGGCATTATCACCTTCATATCATTCAGACGCTAAATAACCTAGACGTTGATACAGCGTCGTAAAATAACCCAATAAAAAAAATAGACGACATTAAGAAATGTGGATCATATGCAGAGATTTAAAGAAATACAGAAAAAAGGAAAGACTGGAGAATGAAGGTTTGCAGTGAAAGACCTACCCTTGGGCAGAACACTATGCGTGAATTATTATTACTATTGTCATTACTATTATTATTATTATTATTATTATTATTACTATTACTATTGCTATTATTATACTATTATTACTGCTGCTATTATTAGGCTATTATTATTATTATTATTATTATTATTATTATTATTATTATTATTATTATTATTATTATTATGTGCCTCTTCATACGTCTCACTTCACGTTATGTGTCGGAGGAAGAACATTGTTTGTATGCATCAAGTCTGATTAGTGTAATATGCAATGGAGGTGGGGAAGGAATTAGCTACCCTACCTCATACGTGGTGCCTTGTTGGTATCACTTGAGAGGTTCAGAGCTGTCTTCGGTCAGTGGACAACAACAACAACAACAACAACAACAACAACATAGCAGCCATTCCCAATAGGCAGCCCGCGAAGTGGGCCTATCTGTTCTGGTCAGCAGAGCAAATATTAGTGAAGGAAAAAAAAAAAAAGAAGTCTAATGAGTCAGATGATGTATAGAGACTGGGGCATAAGTCATGGCAACGTTTTCTTCTTCTATGTCACATTATTTTGACGCCACTTGCTTAGCAACGGATCAGGCTCTTGTATTGTTTGCCAAAGATAAAGACTTACTTTCTTGCAAGAACTACATTTATTTCCCTTATCATAGTACCAGACTAATGACTCTTCAAAAAGCCAAATCAGATACAACACAGTAATTCCATTGTAGACTAAATACTTGTACAGATATAGCGCAAGACATATATTCAATAAGGAATCAAAAAATAAACAAAATCATTAATAATTAATTACAAATGGTTTTAAGGAACCTGCAGGTTCATTGCCGCCCTCACATAAGCCCGCCATCAGTCCCTATCCTGTGCACGATTAATCCAGTCTCTATCATCATATCCCATCTCCCCCAAATCCATTTTAATATTATCCTCCCACCTAAGTCTCGGCCTCCCCAAAGATTATTTTTCCTCCAGCCCCCAACTAATACTCGATATGCATTTCTGGATTCGCCCATACGTGCTACATGCCCTGCCCATCTCAAACGTCTGGATTTAATGTTCCTAATTATGTCAGGTGAGGAATACAATACGTGCAGTTCTGCGTTGTGTGACTTTCTCCATTCTCCTGTATCTTCATCCCTCTTAGCCCCAAATATTTTCCTAAGAACTGCATTCTCAAACACCCTTAATCTCTGTTCCTCTGTCGAAGTGAGAGTTCAAGTTTCACAACCATACAGAACAACCGGTAATATCACTGTTTTATAAAATCATTAATAATATAACACATAAATTGTATTAAATTTATTTCAGCCTGAATAATATTCACAATTTTTTTATAAATAAGAATAAATTTCTTAAAAATTTAATATCACAATACCAGCAAACTGAGGACATCTGCGTTTCACGCATTTAGAGGGATCTTATGAATCCCCTGTCATTTTTTCTAGAGGTTGTTCCGTTTTCCCCTCGTCATTTTACCAACTCTCTTAACATTTAATTTTTTAAGGTGACCTGTATTTATCTAGCCTGACGAGTTACTTCCTTGGTTTGAATTGTAAATTATTTAAAAATAGCATGTAAGAGGGCCTTAGACTACAAATGTTTAGTTTAAATGTAGTTCTGTTTATAAGTATGCATAAGGATGTAATTATTTGACTTATTTGAACTGTTGTATCAGTGAAGCGAGGTGAGTCAGTGAAGTTATGGTTTTACAGTGCAGTGAACAGTTCCGATCAGTGATAATTTATAGCGTCAATGAAATGTGTCCTATAGTGTCAATGAAATGTGTTAGGGTAAACATTGGTAATTTCGTGGCAGTGGTTATTTCGTGATACTTTTTCTTTGCTCTCTTGTGAACTAACCAATGGTGTTACGAGATCCAAATTTCCGCCAAGGAATTGCATATGTTGTCCAGTTTCCAGAAACATACAGCTAAGCTTTGTGTGACTATTGTAGTTACTTCAGTGAGCTTTTATGTTTGGAGAGAGCAAGTTTGCGTCGACTTCTCAAGCGTACAAATTTTGTGGATGTTTGTAATTACATTACAGGCTTATTACTAAAGGTAAGCATATGATATTTGGTACAAAGATTTATTGTATCTTCATGAAATTTTAGGAAATGTTTTTGGAATTTTAGATACATCTGTAGTCGCCATATAGGCTTAACTTTACTGATAGAAATCTTAGCTGTTTGAGGCGAAATTTTGTTGAGCATTAAGTGTTACATTTTATAATATTTTAAAAATTGTATTACAATAGGAATTTTAGAAATCTGAAGACAAGATGTGATAACAAAAAAGAAAACGGAGACGCAATGGGTTCAGTGTAGCTTCTGTTTGAATTGTTATCATGCTAAGTGTCAATGATAAGTGCTAGATGACTTACTTGCAAGAATTGTGACAGAAGATGGAACATGGCTCCATCATTTTGGACCGGAGACAGAGGCAGACAATGGAGTGGCATCATGCAAATTCACCAAAGAAATAGAAATTCAAAGGAAAACCTTCGGCAGGAAACGTTATGTTTTTCGATTCAGAAGGGCTCTTGCTTGTGGACATCATGCCACACGGAACCACCATTAATTCTGACGGGTATGTTGCAAATCTCAAGAAACTTCTAGTTCGACTGAGTCGTGTTCGACGACATCGGGAGAAGCAGGATGTTCTGCTATTGCACGACAACGCACAGCCATATGTCAGTCACAAGACCACAGACCAGATCAGAAAATTCGGATAGACAACAATGAAACATCCGCCTTACAGTCCTGAACTGCACTGTGTGATTACCATCTATTTGATAAACTGAAGGATCCCTTCGCGGAACGAGGTTAGAAGATGACCCCCTTGTGCACGCTGCTCAAGAGTGGCTCAGACGTGTTGGTCCATACTTTTACCGTGCTGGTCTACAGGCTCTCGTTCCTAGGTTACGTAAGGCAGTTGAAAGGGACAGGGATTATGTGGAAAAGTGACATTTTGTTCCTTAAGGATACTTCTACATTCTGTGAAAATAGCAAAGCTGTAGGATAAAAATATAATTTTTAAACAAACGTTATGCATTACTTTTGGAGTTACCCTAGTAATATAGGCTATAGTAAAGTCCGTAATAAAAGTGTTCACCCTTTCAGGGCAAAGAAGATCCCTTTTCAATTTCAAATTTTACTTTGATTTCATTCTTATTATGTGTTGATATGTATTTCTATGTTTTCTTGCTTTGAATATTAGACGGAATTACTATGTTTGAAGTCTTGTAACAATAAATGAGAAATTCATTTGACTGTAATGAATTTTTCCACAATTCTTCTACCTCTCACGAAATTATCAATGCAATATCACGAAATTACCAAGGTTATCACGAAATAACCAACCTTTCAGCTTAAGTTGTAAAAGTGGTTTTAGCACATATTCAAGAACGTATCCAATCTTTTATGTCTCCAGATTTGTACAGCAAGTTATCATCTTTTAGATGGAAAAATCGGAATAGGGATATATTTACACATTTGCATTTTAAATTAGTTTTCATGAAATTATCACGAAATTACCAATGTTTACCCTACACAGTGTCAGTGAAATGTGTGCTAAAGTGTCAGTGAAATGCGTCATAGTGCCACTACAGGGAGTGAGATGAGAGTAAAGTGAAAGACTATTGAAACTTATGTAGGGCCTATACATAATTATGTAGGTTGTATTGTAAAATTAGGTATTTTATTTATGTTTTATTATTATTGTGTTAAATTGTATTGTGTATTCTTATTGTATTGTGTATAAAATTGTATATGTCTTGTAAAATTGTATTGTGTACTGTAAATTTTATTGTGTATTGCTTATCATTTTATTGTGTATTGTTTATATTGTGTATACCACTGCCACCGGGTGCTTGCCCACTTGCAGTGTAAATAAATACATACAATACCCCTTTCATTATAATCCACTTACAGCTTGAAATTCACTGAACAGTTCAAGTATACTCTGACAGCCATAAGAGATATTATTATAGAATTATAATTTAATAAAACAGGGAAAACGAAGTGCCTGAGAAAATCTAGCCCCTAAGGTCTTTGTTCATCAAAAACTCTACTCACACTCAACGAACTGGAGACGCAGACCTGTAATATCAACGCCACTACCGTCTGGCTAGAGCAGAGCTTCACAGTAGATTGAACTCTGGCTGAACCTTCCCTCAGTGTTTAACATAACACAACAAGAAGGGAATTTCCACTGTTGTAAACACGAAAAAGTTAAATAGCAAAATAAATAGACATATGGGCCAGGTGACAGCGCTGGCCCACACCTGCTGATGTTGACATCGCAAGGCATTGGCTTCGCTCTATCAGCGCCAGGTGGAGACACTTCAGAGGGGCGCTAAAAATAGTTCCCGGTAGCGTACACGCGAGAGTTTCGCATACCTCCGTATAGATGACGCATTAAGTTACAATTACTTAGAGGTAGATGTAGCCTATGTAGATACCTTCCACGACAAAAGTTCAAATTCCAACAAAGATTATTTCTAGATAGTCAATTTTCTGTTTTCATCAAAACTCTTATTTATATGACGACACGTTGCTGCAACAAAACTAAGTCAACAGAAAGACCAAGGACCGCTCGTACTCCAGAGACTTGGTAGGCAGGACAGTGCTGAATTTCAGAGTCAGGCTCCAGGAGTGCATTAGAAAAAATGGATGGCATTTGGAGCGTGTAATTTTCAAAACTTAATTTTGTTCCGTTGCACCAGTAAATGGCAATAATGTCTCTTTTCGACAAAAGAATAAAAAACAACTTACATTAAAATACAATTATGTTGCCTCATTTCAAACAATGTCAGATCTTTTTGCCAGATCCTGTAATTGATAAAGACACTGATCTAGCCAAACCTAAGTTGTAAGTTATCACTCTACCTTGACAGTACTGTAAGCCGGGAAGCACGCGACTTTTGTTTCTTACAAGCAGAAAGGTCTTCTTATTCTTCTTTACTTCTGGGATTAGGTAGTATGCCTATTCAATCTTCGCATTTCACTTTAGTTCCATTGGGCGCCTGACAACTCTTCTTCCTTGAGGTTTATATTTGGCTATCAAAGCAGTTATATTGTCTCCAGCGTTCTCTACATTCTCCCATCTCTTCATTCTTACATTTATTGAGTTATTGTATTATATTTTCGTTTTTTATATGGCCTCTTCCTATACTGTCTCAAAGGTAATTTATTATTCCAGTACCAGTACAGTACAAAGTAATGTCTCACATCGTATTTAGGGCCACTTTTGGTGCCACGTATTTTGTAATAGCAGCTACGTATTGTCATTTTTAACAATATTTACAGCTTTTTTAATGTGTTTTCGAGCCACAGATGTATATTTAAGTCAACATTTACCTCATTCCCGACTGTCATTTCCTTTCAGCGTTATAAACACACATCTGAGGATTCTTCTTTCAAATATATACGATATGATGTGATGTGTGATGTGATGTGGTGTGATGTGTGATATGATATGATATGATATGATATGATATGATATGATATGATATGATATGATATGATATGACATGACATGACATGACATGACATGACATGACATGACATGACATGACATGATATGATATGATATGATATGATATGATATGACATGATATATGATATGATATGATATGGTATGATATGATATGATATGATATGATATGATATGATATGATATGATATGATATGATATGACATGATATATGATATGATATGATATGATATGATATGATATGATATGATATGATATGATATGATATGATATGACATGACATGACATGACATGACATGACATGACATGATATGATATGATATGATATGATATGATATGACATTTATTTGTCAGCCAACTTTACAAATTCATAGTTTTGGTGCACCATCACATTTTTGCTTTTCGATCCACCATCCCTTTAATACATACCACCCTTTTCTATTAATAATTTCATTTGCCAAATATTTCCTGATTATTTCCTATTATTTTCTTTTAAATGAATTGCTATCTATTCTTCCCTATCTATCCCATCTATCCTCTCTCTAACGCCTAGACTGTCTCTCTCTTCCAGTTCCTGCTTTTTTATTAAATATTGCTTATTCCCTTCCTTAATAATTTATATTATTTATTTATTTCATTCTCTATTCTCAAATCTACCTGCTCTTAATCATTATTTTCCTGCTATTTTCTCCGATATTATTTGTTTACACTTCCATTCTCTCTACTTCACAACACATCACTTACTATTTCCCTACTACCTTGTCCTCTATCTTTCAAATATAGTAAGTCACGTTTCATCTATCTTAGTTAGTATCCAAATGTCAGATGCACAGGTTACTAATGGTCTTACTAAACGAGTGAAGTTCGATACTTTGGTAATTTTTTTCATTAAACTTCTCTCTCCTTTTCACATCGTTTTTATAGTTTCATTTAATCACCTTCTGAAAGGAATTAAATATCCATAGAAGTTGAAACAAATGAATTGAAAGACTGGGTTAATAAGCTCCTTATCAGCTACTCCATTAGACTTCATTAGTTAATCAAGCTTCCAGCAGTGATCCGTGGGAGAAACGTTACTCCGCCGACAGCTGATCCAGTCTGTGAGCGAAGAGTTCACATTATTGCCGGAGTGACAGTAAAAAAAGAAAGATGTGGCGCTAATAAAACGTCTCGAAAATCCTCAGCCACAAGGGCGACAATGACGAGTTCACGAACTTCACTAAGTTGCAAGAAAACATGCATGATAGTAAACCAAATACTAAAGCGCAATTCTAGAAGGATAAAACCAAATTAATTGAGTGCATAAAACTTTATAATTTGTCTCTCCAAATGTTCGTAATCTCAGGTAATGTCATTGCATTCCCGCATCCTGTGCTTTACAGTTCTGGGTAACTGTAGGGAAGTTGACGGGGGTAAGAGACGTGGCGGTAGTACGGCAGATGACGTTGGGGGGGAGGTCTAAATTGGAAGGTTCCGCCACGTGGAGGAAATTTTTTCAGTCTAATATCTAGCAGAGAAAGAGACTGAGGACATAGTCAAATTCTTCTGCAGGTTCCGCGTTATTACAGCTTTTCATTTTGATCCCTATAGAAACTAACACTAGTGAAGGTCTAAATTTTCATGTGATTATTAAAATAGCTTTTTTTAAATAGACATCCATTCCTAAAAGTAGAGATTTTAACGCGTGTTAAAAATTGACTATCGTATTATAATATGGTACCGTGCGAAAAGTACTATTTTGCTCGACCATACTATAATACGCTCATTACATGTGACGTAACCGTATCTTAATGACATACATTATGTTACTGCAACTATCGATTTCCAATTAAGCATAAGTGATACTATAGTAATATGCGTTACAAGAGCGGTATATTGAAGTTTTCATGTTCGAGGAAACGTTTGAAATAGCGAAACGTAGTTGATCTTTTTTAATTTCCGAGAATTGAAAGAAAACATACCGCTCGTGTATCGTACATTATTTTGTGCGAAGATCGTTTATTACATACCTGAAAGAGGAATTTCTAATTAGTTGCAATAAAATCTCCATCTTGGTTTCTGTTCAATGACGGCAAATTTGGAAAACAAAAATATCTATCTTCAACATTGTTGCTTTAAAATATTTTCTGTGTTTACTATACTCCAGCAGACCGTGATAGACGTCTGTCTTTTTTTTTTCCCCCAGTCTATGATGAGTCTGGAATCTTGTTGATTTTTTCACGGCTTCCTTAATGTTACTTGCATCACGAATGCAGTAACTTTAGTGGAGTTGTAGAGTTTACTTAATTTTTGCAAATATTTAAAAACAATAATTAACAGTGCAATTTAGGTGAAATTGCAGTGGTAAGTTTCCAATTTATAATCATTACTATTTTGAACGTCTCTAAAAATAATATGTTAAAAGCCTAAAGCAGTAAAATCCACATGTCACTTAAGCGGTAAGAAGAGGGAAATTGTTATGTGTTTTAGATTGGGAATAATGAATGTGGAATTTTAGACTTTCCGCGGATTGGTTTTGTGCGCAAACCAAGCAAATACGCACGATCTCGCACAAGGTAATATACGCGCAATATCCTGCAAGCCTTGAGAGCACCAATCCAAAATGGCAGGTGCGAGTTAAATTGACAATGACCGAAATATTCAAATAAACATTAACCCAACTTCAAACATTCTACTGGGGGCCATTCCCCAAATAAATTTCACAAACTGCACAATCAACAACATGTATTTAAAATAAAATAAATTTTGTTTATGTTAATTTTAATATTGTAACAAATTGAGTTCATTTTGTGTTTTAATGTGCGTTGCTTTGAACTTAAACTATCCATACCAAGCCCCATAAAAAAAATAAATACAGCGCACACGCCTGCCATCTGTTCCACTACTCAGGAACACGCTGAAAAGACACTCACACTCGTGCCATCTTTTGTAATAGTCGAGAACACGCTGAAAATACACACATGTTCACCATTTCATTATCATTAAAGTAATAAGATAAGATATTTGTAAAAACTTAAAACTTAGACATTTAATTATGATCGAACAAAAACAATCGTATGCATCTTGCCTATAATGGTAAATAAGACGCTCGTATGAAAATTATGAAACTCGTTTACGCTCGTTTCAGAAACATACTCGTGTCTTAACTACTATCATTATAGTTCGTTGCATAATACAGGCTACTATTAATACTAGCGTGGAAAGTATTTCAACGTTGACTTTCAAATGTTTGCGCCGATTGAAAATTTTCCTTCCCACCAGATGTCACACGGCAGCCATCGCAACCGATCAATGACGCGGTTCAAACAATGCCAGGCCTACTTTAAAAAATGACCACTTCAGTTAAGAAGTGTACACGAATAAAATATGTGCTTCAAATATTATTTTACAAATAACTATATTAAATATTAAGTATTAAATGTCATTATAAAAACAACTAGAGGATACCTAGGTTTGAACAGGGGATCTCTTCATCTGCAATCGATTGCTCTACCACTGAGCTATACAACCGCTTGGTTTTAATGTGATAAAGTTTCATTACTAATCATCTAAGCAGATAATGAATATGCAAACTATTTTTATACATCCAATTTCTAACATTATTATGAAACACAAGCCAGGTATAATATACTAGAAATGTTATCAAAAGCCTTTTCTTTTGTTCGTAGTCTTCTGGTTTCTTTTCTGTTTTTACGCTGTATTTTTAGTTTTTCGATTTTATAATAATTGTTTCTACTTTAAATTACTTACGTACTTATTTACAAATGGCTTTGAAGGAATCCGCAGGTTCATTGCCGCCCTCACATAAGCCTGTCATCGGTCCCTATCCTGTGCAAATTAATCCTCTCTCTATCATCATATCCCACCTCCCTCAAATCCATTTTAATACTATCCTCCCATCTACTTCTCGGCCTCCCCAAAGGTCTTTTTCCCTCCGGTCTCCCAACTAACACTCTATATGCATTTCTGAATTCGCCCATACTTGCTACATGCCCTGCCCATCTCAAACGTTTGGATTTCTACTTTAAATTATGCTATAATTTTCTTTTTTCCCTTCTAGTCGAAAGTGTGTATTGCACTGTTTTCATTTAAAAATTTCAATTCAATTATCTATTGCATATGCAAAATATACTGCGGTATATAAACTGAATACATTGTAGATATATTATTGGTCAATTAAAACTGCATATCTTTGAATTTAAAATTAAATGTATCTGTGATTATAGCCACTACAACAAAACACAATAAAGCTTGGAAGACAACAAAAATGACATGGCTTTTAAATTTTCATAGACGAAAAGACTCGTTACAGTCTGTACATAATACAGTACAAGTAACAGCACAGCCTTTAGCTTATAAATTCTAGTCTCGCCCAGACATAGAAATATAAGAGCATGTACAGTTTATTATGAAGACCCCGTTCCCATCACAGGCCTGCAACATGTTAAGAGACTCTCTGTCGCCGGAAGGTATTTGTTCTTTGTCATCACAATAAAAAGGCTACAAAACACAACACATATTGCGCACTTTATGACACTTGATACCCCCTACGCCGAGTGACAGGCGTAAAGACTAACAAGCTGGAGGTTGCGAGATCCTGTACTTCAACGGGGTTTGTAATCATCTTGACTCACAATTCTTTATCCCTTCAAGTCATATTACGCCAATAGGGATTAAGAAAATTATTTCACTCTATCGAGAGTACCGAGTAATCACAAAGTTGGTGTTTGAAATGACGTATTTATTGCAAATCAAATATTTAAAGAAGTGAATTCAGTATTTGAATTACTAAAATTCAGAAGAACAGTTTTGGATTTTTTACAGTGTGTTGGAACTATAGAGTTTCCATTATCAGAGTAATATAGACCTACACCATAGGCTAGCCCATTTCTAGGGTATATTGTGCCTCGGCCTTATTCCGTAAAAGTATGCTACAAGTAGCATAATATTTCACAAATTACAACTGAATTATATAGGTATTATAAAGTATGGAATTATATATTTCTGCTCAACGACATTATGTATGTATGTATGTATGTATGTATGTATGTATGAATATATGTATTTTTAGTAGGTTATTTTACGACGCTTTATCAACATCTTCGGTTATTTAGCGTCTGAATGAGATGAAGGTGATAATGCCGGTGAAATGAATCCGGGGTCCAGCACCGAAAGTTATCCAGCATTTGCTCATGTTGGGTTGAGGGAAAACCTCGGAAAAAACCTCAACCAGGTAATTTGCCCCTACCGGGAATCGAACCCGGCCCACCTGGTTCCGCGGCCAGACGCGCTGACCGTTACTCCACAGGTGTGGACTGTATGTATGTATGTATGTATGTATGTATGTATGTATGTATGTATGTATGTATGTATGTATGTTCAGTGGACTCTCCTAAGTTCGACTGAACAGAATTGAAAGTTCAGTCCAATAAGGGTAGTGGGTGTGGCAGGTGAAATGAATACAAATTCTTATTGGTTATCCATCAACGAATACAGTACTGTACTTGAATTTCCTGCCCGCCCCGAGACTTGTGTATGCGCTTCTAGTACCACAGTGGGTTTCGACTGTTCCGTCTCACAGACGGCACAATTCTCAAATAGAGAAAGAAGAGTTCATTAATTTAAAATCAGTGATTAAATATAGATGTCCTAATCAATAAAATATTCAGTTTCCCTTCACCAAAAGTATCACTACAGACACAGAACCAATTCCCATTCAAATGACAAACCCATTTCTTAGTGCCCTTATAGGGACTGTCTAATTCTCCTACATAAGCAGTCGAACTATAGGATGTCGAGCTTGTTTTCTGTCGAACTTAAGAGCTTCTACTGTATGTATGTATGTATGTATGTATGTATGTATACGTGTATGTATGTATGTATGTATGCATGCATGTATATATGTATGCGTGTATGTATGTATGTATGTATGTATGTATACGTGTATGTATGTATGTATGCATGCATGTATATATGTATGCGTGTATGGATGTATGTATGTATGTATGTATACGTGTATGTATGTATGTATGCATACATGTATATATGTATGCGTGTATGGATGTATGTATGTATGTATGTATGCATGCGTGTATGTATGTATGTATGTATGCATGCATGTATATATGTATGCGTGTACGTATGTATGTATGCGTGTACGTATGTATGTATGCGTGTATGTATGCATGTATGCATGTAGCCTATATATGTATGCGTGTATGGATGTATGTATGTTTGAATGTATATATTTATTTGCAAATGAGTAAACACCCGGTGGCAGTGATAATTTTATTATATACAATAATTACAATTAATAATAGTTAAAATAACCTAATTAATAAATGAAACTAATTTTCTATTACAATCTGCATATATATATATATATATATATATATATATGATCTGTACCTATATTTATTAAATAAATATTTTCTTATCCTCATTGAGTTATTATTGAAACTAGTCAGTCAATTAAAATGTTCAACATTGTTTTAATAATAACATAGTGAAATTAAAAAGATGTTTATTTTACAAATATAAAGGTTATTAATGATACTATAAGTGTCCGAACTGCGTAAATAAGAGTGAAAATTTTTAACTATTACAGCGGATGAAATGAGGAAGAGGTGAAGATTGTCGGTTCAATAAAAAAAGAAAACAGAAATATCAAGAGAACAACCATGGAAACGTTCGCTTCCTTAATCACAAATTCTGTAATTAATAGGCCGGGAATCGAATACGCATCGTCCGCATAGAACACCAAAGTGCTAGCGCAGAGCTACAAGTGCGGCTGTATGTATTAACTTACAATATTTTACGTGTTATCAAACAATTTAAAACGTGTTTGGTGTTTGACATTCCGAAACTGCCTTTACCCCACTAATGCACAAAAGATAAATGTTATTAAAAATACATGCACTGACTACATCCTTCTGAAATTAGCAGGCTTGTAGACAGACAAGATTAGTAATATTCCTGTATTCCTGTTTCACGTGTATGATTCTTCGCAAACTCCCTGAAGGTTTTCGGAGCACCTCTTTCCTCGCTTTTGTGTTTCTTTTTTTTTTTTTTTTTTTCTTTTTCATTTCAGCTCCCTTCTTTAAACATATATCTTAATTCCTTTGCCAGCTTTTACGTTCCACTCCCCTTCACTTGTTTTCTTTCTCACATGAGACTCCTTGAATCTGTTTTCATTTTGGCCGTGTTCATTTTCGCCAATGCATTCCTCCTTTACTAAATATTTTTTCTTCTTCTCCTTCGCTGTTCGCTCTTTATATTTGTGATGTTTCTGGAGTGTATGGATTTTTTGCGCCACTCCCGAGTAGCGAGCGATTCATTTCATACCCATTTCTCTTATCCCGAGACCATTGTCGATTGCGTTACCAGGCGCCACAATTACACCAGCTCTTGATGTACGCCCGCCTCAAGTACGTGTGGTGAATCAAATCGAAACACAATAGCATCGCCAGGTATTAGACACGTCTGGTTCCCAGGAGTCCACTTCTACGACTCGAGTGGTAGTGTTTATAGCTCCAAACATAGTGGACCACGATTTGATTTCCAGGAGGAAAATGGAAATTTATCTTACATCGGTAATAGATATTATGTTGTCTTGAGTCAATCCAATGTTATCTGAATTTGTAGCCCCCTACCATGCTGATACACGAAAAGAGATTCTTGCTGCTAACAGCAATCTGCGCCTTAAGGCTGGTTCACAATAAACCGGGAACGAGAACCAGAATGAAAACGAGAAGCAGAGGACGTGAATATGAAAATATTTGATTCACATTAAACCGAGAACGTAGACGACTATGCATATTGATATGCATGTCAATAACGATATGTAAAGTCGATATTACGCATTCTGATATTATTTGTGTATAATTGACCAATGGCGTTCTCTCATAAGTACAAGGCAGCCAACATAAAAACAGGTTAACTAACTTCGAAATTTCAACTGCAACATTACATTATGTACGGTACTATAAATATACCCATGCATCTTTATTATCACAACCTATTTTAAGTCTACCATAACGTAAAATAATTAGAGAAGAAACATTTGTAATAGAACAAAAATGAACACAACAGTAGTTACTGAATTGAAGCATGAATATGTAGTGTGTAATACAACCAATACAGTAATAAAATATGATTCGCTTCCGATCGGTGTTCAAAGATGCAGCTATTGAAAGCCACGTATTCTCCTCCATTTTCTCATCGTTATACGAGGCGCGCTGCTTATCGTAAACGTGAGGATTTTCCTCAACACTCAACATTAGAATGTTATCAAATAAAACTTGCTCCATGATGCACAGCACAGAACAAAATAATACATAGGTTATGTCACAGTCTTCTTGCTACAAAATATACGGCGACAAAATAGCTTTTAGATGGCAATAGAATGAATCTAGTGGGCTGTGATCGGAAACGTGAACGCCAAAGTTGAAACTTGGCCAACTCTCCGTTCCCGATCCCGGGCTCCGGTAAGCTTTTCGTTAATTGTGAATGCTCACATTTAAATGTACACATTTTAACAATTTTACCGTTTTCGTTTTCGTTCCGATTCTCGTTTCCGGTTTATTGTGAACCAGCCTTTACTCTTTGCATTGAGGATTGAAGATGACAGTAGATTTGAAAAAAGCGCAAAATAAGTTTTCTAAGTTTTATACTAAAATATAAAAAAAATACAAAATGAACATAGAAAGTGGATAACATATATTATTGAAATACATGTTAACGGTACATCTATGTGAAAATGTGTCATTTTTCTTCAAAAAACCGCATTAATAATGTTTAGCATTAAAAAGTCTAAAGAAGCTCTGGGGCAATTTTCATGCACATATGCTCTACCAATTTCATATTTCGGCGGCCATTTTTAAAATGCCTATGCATGTGTTTATATTCATTTAATATTTCTAACTCATTTTTCTTCGCTTTTATTTTTCGCACATTTTGCTTTGCTAAAAAAAATTTCTCCTACGATTATTGTTGTACTACAAGAATGAATTTCTTTGTGAAACCTTTTTCATATGTGTGTAACAAAACATACTATCAGGATTTTCTTGAAGTCTCACACTTCTTATTTAACAGAGACAGTGGACTCCAGCTCAGTCAGGCATGGACACCGGCCTTAGACCAACTCAGGCCCTCTTACAATCAAGGTCATGAAGATCACGGACCGAGGACGGCAACCGATTCCAACCGGCGGAACAGGGCTCGCCGCCCGCCAAACTTCACGCAGTAATCCCGGGAGGGGCGGAGCTTACGAGCGATGACAATTCCCGGCCCCGGATTGGCCGATCCGCCAACCAATCCCGTTTCACCTGAGACAGCCACATCTATATAACCTTTCGACTTTCTGTTCGGACATCACTTCCCTGAAGATGGCTGCAGAGATAGCAGTCGAAAGCTTGGAGCATTCCAAAATCTTAACTCGGCTGATATCCCGCGAAAACATATTAGCGAACCAACGCCGAGAAAGCCTCAAATCATACATAATTTTTTTGGTCACTTTTTTCGGTAAAATATATGAAAACATTGGATAGTCTTATATTTCTCCCGTTCTTCTTGTATTCCCCTTGTTCTCCTTGTCTTTCACTTCTCCTAGTTTCTTTCTTGTCTTCCTCTTCTTCACCTTGTATTCTCCTTGTTTTCCTTCTCTTTTCCTTGTTCTTGTTATCCCAATGTTTATCTTCTATTACCCTTCTTCTTGTCTTCCTATTTTTCACCTTGTATTCTCCTTGTTTTCCTTCTCTCTTTCATGTTCTTGTTATCTCAATGTTTATCTTGTATTACCCTTCTTCATCTTGTCTTCCCTGTACCCTCTTTGTCTTTTCTTTGTTCATATTGTATTCTCTTTTTTCCCTTTATTTCCCTTGTTCTCCTAACCTCTTTTTCTCTTTGTCCTCTTCTTTTTTCCTTGTCTTCTCCTTGTTCATCTTGCATTCCCCTTGTTTTCCTTATCTCACCTTTGTTCACGTAATATTTCCTTGTTCTCCTTGTCTCTCCCTTTTCGTCCTTAAATTCCCCTTATAGCGACGAGGGGAAGTTACATTTTTATGTAACGATCAATTCCCAATTTACCCCCTCCTCATACTTAGTGAGCAGAAAGCATTAGTTCTATGTCAAAACTTTGATAAACTTGCGAACAGAAATATAAATAATTCTACATGTATCATACTTCATTTCTCTTTGAAAAACATTTGTGTAACACAATGTAATAAATCAGAACAAACTCGCCAATGTCTTGTTCGCGGAGGAACAAACAGCAGTTCAAACAATGAAAACGGGCGCGGTGTAGCGTTTCCGCTCAACCACTGACTAATCAAATTACTGAGCCTTCGTAAACCGCAAATAGGCCCGTGATCACTGGCCGGTAAACACACTGCTCACATCAAGTTATTTTGAAATGTGTACTGAGGCTCGCAAAACAAATTCATACCTCGGCACAATAACGTCGTATGCAAATATCTCTTAGTGGTGTTATCTATCCAATTTAGCAGCGTTCGCCCGCCTGCTGGAGTTGATCCATTTGCGGCTTGCTGCTGGGCGCCAACAACTGTGTTGGTTTAGACAGCGGAAGGAAAGAGCCCTTCAAATCTTGTGATGAACTGGAAGTGTAGACCATTATGTCGTCCTAGGCGATGTAGTAGCTACTGTGCATGGAACTGGGCCCGAGGTTCGTGCCCTTTAAACCAGGCAGAGATCGATGGAATTTCATTGACAATAAATGCCAAGAGGTCAAAAGGAGAAATTCGGTTCCTACTGTGAAAGATTTAGGATCAAAAGTGCAGAAGAATCTACGAGGCCAATCCAGAAAGTAAGTTTCCCTATTAAAAAAAAACACACACTTTCAGGAAAACATTTATTGGCAACAGGTACAGCAATGTTTCAGCTATTTTTCAACATAGCCACCATCAGAATTGAGACACTTGTCGTATCGTGGGATCAACTTTTGTATCCCTCTGTCGTAGAACTCTGCCGCCTGTGAATGGAACCAGCGTGTGACAGACGTCTTCAGCTCTTCGTCGTTGCCAAAACGCTCACCGGAGGACAGGAATTTCTTGAAAAAAGAGAGAGAGGGGGGAGGGGGAGCGGGATAGGGGGAGAGGGGGAGGGGGGAGGGGGAGAGGGAGAGAGAGAGAGAGGAGATGTGTTCGGCCCATAGACCTGACAGAGCTGCCGATGAATTTCAATTGGCGCAATACTTTGCGCATTAAAGAACTTTATCACCGACCGAACCTCGCAGGCGGCGGTAGAAGGAATAAGAGCTTCCATTTCGGACCACTGCTGCCACGCTACTGGCACCAGGCGGGACCTGTCCGGCTTGCATATGATTGATACGTCATAGATCTGTTACGCATGCGCAATTTACACGGCTAATTACGTTTACTTTCAAGGGGAAAAAAATCGGGAAACTTACTTTCTGGATGCGCCTCGTATGTGCATATGCAAAGACAGTCAGACTGTTGAACACTTGATTTTTCACTGTCCAGTTTTCGAAAAAAAAAATCATTTCTTAAGATACCATATTTCGGACTGCAATTTAAATTACTGCACACTCCTTTACCACTTAGGAAAAAATGTTGTTATAAACAATTCACAGAGTTCATACACCACATCTACGCAAGACAGTAACTATTAAGTGCATGCAAGTTATTGATAATATAAAATCCTAATACACTATCTAGAACAAGTTGTCTCTCTTTGGGACACAATAATAGTAATAACAATAACTATGTTTGTATTATGGACTAGCCGTACCCGTGCGCTCTGCTGCACCTGTTAGAAATAAATATAAAGTAATTACATAATTAAAATAGGACGTTTGATCCAGGGAACATTAGTGTTTGATAGAAGGATAAATCGTTTAATATGTTACTTAATTTAAATTGTATTTAAATAATTAAAATGCGATCATTTTGGTCCAGAGAGGACTCAGAAGTTACTGTAATAACATTATGGCATTATGTCCATCTAGAGATACTACACTTTCCAATGGTGAAATAATAATTAATTATACAAATCGGTTAGCTTTCCATATTACTTTATACAAACACAGAAACATTCTCTGTAGGCTATGTTTCATAGCTTTCGATTGTTGTTGTCCAAGGCCCCTTATAGACGTAGTAACTTGTTTTCATTTCATTACACCACCTTAGATGGCATTGTATTTTAATTTTAAAACTCATTTATCTAATTAAATATCAGTACTATCAAAATTTTGCAAAGAATAAAATTGATCGGAAGTAATTTTTAAAGAAACTTTTGTTATGTAAAATATTTCACAAAAATCAATAATAAGCGAGATATTTCGATTTATTTGAGGCCCCCTTATAACCCCCCATTTAAATAACGTATTTTGAAAGCCATATAGCCTAAAATCTAAGTCGCAGCGAACTTATTTATATTCCAATTTTCATATAAATCGGTTCAGCCATTATCGCGTGAAAAGGTAAGTTAACAAACAGACAGACAGACTAGAAACAAACATTTCAAAAAACCGATTTTCGGTTTCAGGGTGGTTAATTATATATGTTAACACCAATTATTTTTGGAAAATCGAAAATTACCAGAAAAATTTCGGCTACAGATTTATTATTAGTATGATGACGCAGAATATCTGCATGGAAATATCATATGTACTTCGGTACATTAAATTATATATATATATATATATATATATATGATATGCGTGATTTAAGACGGCGCTTATTCCATCGGATCCCGGCCAACTAGTGACTCATAACGAGTGCACCTCAGCACATGTGTGGACTTCAGTCCTACGTTCATAGACATCTATGACGTAGTGCAGAGGGCGGCCACTAGAGGGAACCCAAGAGTTGGAACTTAAAACTGAGACGATTCTGTCCGACGCAGGGGTGGGTATCCGGTGTGGCTTAGTGGATAAAGCATCAGCACGTAGAGCTGTAAACCCGGGTTCAAATCCCGGCGCTGGAGGGAGTTTTTCTCCGTTCCATTACTCTTTCATCGTATGATGACGCAGAATATCTGCATGGAAATATCATATGTACTTCGGTACATTAAATAATATATATTTCTTTGTGAAGTTAAACTTTACAAACTCAAATTGCGAAACAAGTTAACAAAGCAAATTAATTAATTACGTCCTGAAATACGGTAAAATTGTGGCATTTTCTTTTAGACATCCTGTATTACTAAGTAAATGGTTTACTTAAGTTTAAGTTGAGTTGAAATATGATGTCATACTTGAAATTAAAAGCAATAGTACGATATGGTTGCTTCCTGCTTAGGAACATGACGCTTTTGTCACTTTTTGTTTCATCACTATCAACAACGACTAAACGAAAATACGTGAAACACTCAGCTGTCACTCCAAACTTCAGAGATGCATTAACCACTGAAACTTTTCCAACTCTTATTATTGATGTAGCATAGCAAACGCCTGTATTTGATTCGCTCACAATTGCATCATCCGTTGTAAACTGGTGAATATGATGGATTGCTTTTTCCATCACGTCTGTCTACGGTCGACTGCCTGATGCGAATATATAATACACAATGCATGTTATCGCTTTGAAGTGACTGATTGTTCAACCCCGTAACTGTGTTTTTCGTTTCGTAATTTATAAACAAAATTAAATTCTGAATTTCACGGAGAATAAAGAAATAATTTTCATTCAAAATATTTTTAAAATGCTACTTCATATCTTTCTATAAATAACATTTCTAGATAGCAACCATCCTCATTAATTCATTTTCTGAAACTGTGACGGTTAACAAAAGAACGATAACTGCAACATTTAAAGGCCAGTCATAGCTACAATTGAGGGGTGTTCTGCAATAACAAGGTTTTTGGCAGTAAGTAAAAGTGACATTGTTTTCATTAACAAAGAAAGTCCTTTGCAAATCTGCCTTTTTAAGTTAATACTATTGATAGTTTATAATATGTATAAGTTTCATGTATTATTTGTCAAAATCTCGTTATTGAATTTGTTATTTTAATACATTCACAGTACAGTACTCCGACGTTCCTTGTTATTGCAGTCACACGACACAATTTGCCCTGTCATTGCAGTCATACGATAGGGGAGATTCGGCTAATTCCGCAATGTTAACAAGTAAATCTATCATATTTTTATCAAAATCTTTATCGAAAAATATTATCAAGGTATGTAGATATGGACGAAACCTTTCATTATCAAATGAGATAAAGAGACCTATTAAAACGCAAATATATTTATTTGTGCATACATTACAGTTGAAAAAGAACAACTCGGATAATTTCGCAACATTGCGGATAAATCCGCAATAAGACTTGGCTAATTCCGCTGTCGTAAATAATTATGAAATACATTATGAAAGTAACATGAAAGGAACAATTTATATGTAACAATGCTCACTTTCTTCACAGCTGTGTAGCAAAAGACGAAAAACAGCCAACTTTCGATGTTTCACTGTATTGCCGACAGAGGTGACGACAAATATCCTTGATTTTTTTCTATAGCACTACAGAGGACATGCCTCCTGTTGACAGCCTCTCAAAACTTACGTTCATGCTATTGTAAAGCCGCAGTAAAATCATATATGCACTATCCATATTGCGGAATTAGCCCAGTTTCCCCTACAACTTGCCTTGTTATTTCATATGCATGAGAACATTGTAGATTCTTCCTAAGGTTGCTAAATATAGCCTAATAAGGGTTAAAATATAATACTTACTGGCTTTTAAGGAACCCGGAGGTTCATTGTCGCCCTCACATAAGCCCGCCATTGGTCCCTATCCTGAACAAGATTAATCCAGTCTCTATCATCATATCCCACCTCCCTCAAATCCATTTGAATATTATCTTGCCATCTACGTCTCGGTGTCCCCAAAGGTCTTTTCCCTCCGGCCTCCCAACTAACACCCTATATGCATTTCTGGATTCGCCCATACGTGCTACATGCTAAATAACTTATAATATACGAATATACAATAATTTATGATTTGAACTTTATTTTCCCAATATAAGTTAAGTATACAATACATGATATAAGAAAATAGAACGTGTGTATTTTCTTGTATATCCCAATACTTTTAGGTAGTGGGGAAAAAATGTGATTTCTCAAAATCAAAATAAATCCAAAACAACAGCATCACCTTATTGGTATTGTTACAGTATTGCTTCCAAAACGTTTTCTTCTCATTGATTCGTTCACTTTACGAAGGAATATTTTATATCATCCGTCGGTATTCCAACTAGGATTCATCACATTCAGAATGTAGTGCTTCTGACCTTATGTGCAGCTTCGAAAAGTGTCTGATAGTACTGTCAGCTCTCTTCAGTGACATCGACACTAGAGCTCTCTAAAGTCTACGCAACGAAACTATGACATAGTCATATTATAAACTGTGCATAAGCAGTATGACATTTCATACTCGCCACCTATGTGATGGAACAGCAAGATAAGTGCATTTGCTTTGTATTTCTAATGGTGGCGACTATACCGAGGTACGTGTACATACCTTGTTATTGCAGAGCACCCCTCAATTTGTTTTAATAGTAATATGCGTTACAAGAGCGGTATGTTGGTTTTCATGTTCGAGGAAAAGATTGAAAAAGCGAAACGTAGTTGAGCTTTTTTAATTTCCGAGAACATGAAAACAAACATACCGCTCGTGTATCGTACATTATTTTGTGCGAAGATCGTTTATTACATACCTGAAAGACGAATTTCTAATTAGTTGCAATGAAATCACCATCTTGGTTTCTGTTCAATGACGGCAACTTTTAAAAACTAAAATATCTATCTTCAACATTGCTGCTATAAAATGTTTTCTGTGTTTACTATATTCCAGCAGGCCGTGATATACGTCTGTCTTTTTTTTCCCCAGTCTATAAATGCGAACTTAAAACAAACGGTAAGGTTATGTAATGATTTATTTTTCATTTTAATATTTTAACAATATTATTTATATAACACATTGCAGTAATAACATCGGCATCTGGAATATTGTTGATTTTTTCACGGCTTCCTCAATGTTACTTGCATTACAAATGCAGTAACTTTTGTGGTGTTGTAGAGTTTACTTAATTTTTGCAAATATTTAAAAACAATAATTAACCGTGCAATTTAGGTGAAATTGCAGTGGTAAGTTTCCAATTTATAATTATTACTATGTTAAACGTCTCTAAAAATAATATGTTAAAAGCCTAAAGCAGTAAAATGAATATGGCGCTTAAGCGGTAAGAAGAGGGAAATTGTTATGTGTGTAACGTTGGGAATACTGAATGTGGTATTTCACACTTACCGCTTATTGGTTTTGTGCGGAAAGCAAGCAAATACGCACGATCTCGCACAAAAGTTAATTTAATTACTTAATGATGCATTATTTATAGGTGATAACTGGAAAAAAATAATACATAGTGAGCCTTAAATGGCAACGGTAAATAAGATTTATTCGTATGAAATTTTAAAGCATCTGAATAAATCTGGGATCTAACACTACAAACATTAAATAAATTGCCAGAGAAGATGAATAACTCCTCGTACTCGACTAATAGTGAAAAATTCGGAAATGCATCCAATCCAATTGAAAGCTGCTATTGTACTGAATGTCTTACAAAAGTGTGTGAAATTTCGAATACCGGTTCCTTTATCACGAAGACTTCAGTAGACTGGGATACAGTTGCGCTGTTATGATTGTGCATGTGTATAAGAAATAGGACGCAATACATATTTTGTCAGGAACTTCGTTGGTAATTTAATTTCCAGTCAGGTCAGCGTGCTACAGTACCTAAATACGAATTATGGGGGATTTTGTAGAACGCGGATTTCTTCCTGCGGTAAATCAAGGAGGACAGTAGCGAGTTGTTGGTTTTGTTGTGAGAACTTGAAGCTTCCCCAACCCCTCTATGAGACCGACCACTTTGTAAGTATGTGATTTACTAGTACTCGTGTGCTGTGTGGCGTGACACAGGGAGCGCGACGACGACTCCTCGACCCAGTTCCTGATTTATGGCACAAACAAAAAGCTGCCGTATTACCATCAGCTGCACTCCGACCTCGCTACCTTGCGTAAGATGACTGCGGCATAATTACGTCAACTCCCCCTTCAATTTGACGTTTATACCGTGGCTAAGCGGTAGAATTTTCGATAGGAAGCCCGGCGGACCTATGTTCGGGTACCGGTAACAGCAAGAACAGATATAATTATATCACTATCCGAGGACTAGGTGTGCGTAGGGCTCCTATCTATTATCTCTGCTCTGTTGCTTTAAGTATTAGCTTTGCGGCGTACAAGGGAAAACAAGAAGAACAAGGGGAATACAGGATAACAAGAGAAACGCAAGAAGAACAGGAGAATACACGGAGCCACAGGCGTAGCTCAGTGGGCTGAGGCGCTTGCCTGCCGATCCGAGATTGCGCTCGGGCATAGGTTCGAGTTCCTCCTGGGTTGATTATCTGGTTGAGTTTTTTTCCAAGATTTTCCCGAACTATAAGACGAATGTTAGGTAATCCATGGGGGATCGTCGGCCTCATCTTACAAAACACCATCTATCACAAGAGGAATACAGGAGAACAGGGAACAAATAAGGAGAAC